>NC_088921.1:42270000-42592500 GCF_038396675.1 Hydra vulgaris
CAAACAGCTATTGGCTCCTCTGTTGTGTTTGAACAAATGCTCTTTTATTATTTTAATATTTATAGTTAAAGACTCATTTCTTAGGTCTATACCCTAAATTCATATCTTAATATTTTTTCATTTTTATTTGATTTTACCTTTTTATCAACTTTCTCAAGTTCAAAATGAGTTCAAAATGTTTTGCTTTTTTCCACATTGTTTTATTACATCTAAAAACAAACTAGCTGTTTTGTTATTAAAAGATACACTTTGTGCCATTTGGAAATCCAGTTGCTGCATTACCATTAAGGAGATGATCATCATTAAGGATATGATCATCCTTTAGGAGATTATCATCATTGATAAATAGTAACCAAAGAAATTATTTTTTTGGTAAATATTCTAAAAGTTATGATTATCAGCCACAAATCTTAAAATATGATATTGCTTTTTATAAACATTATGTTAGAAATAATAATATTGCATTTCATAAACATTCCACTAGAAAAAATACTGCTTTCCATAATTTTTAAATTTATGACCAATTGCTTTTCCCACAATTAACTTGTTTTGCAATTCAGGAGTGAGTGTTTTCTTGTGATAGTGGAACATTCATACAATATTTACAATTTTTTATTTTTTCCCTTTAAAAACTTTTATTAAAATTTTCCATTAAACAAAAAAAGTGTTCACAATTCTGGCCACTTCAAAGTTGTCAAAAGTACAATAAAGTATACTGTACTATTGTATGTTATTAATTTCTAGTTGTTGAAAAAAGGAAAAACATGAACATGATGTTGAGCTAAGCCAGCGATGTTGTATGTGTTGCTGAAATTCCCAAATTTACTAATTATCTCAAAGCAATTGGAAAGAAATTTGATGATAAAAGTACATCAAAAGGTGAAGATAAATCACAAGAGTTTTAAAACAATGAAAGCAATTACATCAAAAGATAATATTCAAGATGATTCCAAAGTGGATAAAATATTACATCATTGTAGTGAAGACTTAAGTAAAAATACAATAAATTCAGACAAAGATATAGATAATAGCTCTGAGAGTGATGGATTATTTTCCACATTGCAGATTTTTAGAACAAAATATTAACAGATGATGTGGAAATAATTATTATATTATTAGACTCCTGTCGACCATGAGGACTTTTAAACGAAATCCGTTGCAAAATAATTGTAGGTCTTCCAAACCTTCCCGGAAAGCGGGAATTTTTTTAGAATAACTGACCATGGCAAACTGCCGTGGTCAGTTATTCTAAAAAAAATTTTATTGAGAATTATTTAGAATAACTGCCGTGGTCAGTTATTCTAAAAAACTTTTAACTTATATAGCGTTTCAATAATTCGCGGCAAAAAGCTAAACTTTTATACTTAGAAAAAAAAAACAATCCTTTAAAAAAAGGAAACAAAATTGTAACAAAATATCAAGTTTAATTAAATAAACTAAAAAATTTAATAATTAAAAAAAAAATTTTTTTTTTAATTTTTATACAACTTCTGTATTCTTTTTTTTAGAGTCAATGTTGAAAAAAATATTATCTTCTATTACAATATAACAACAATTGAAAGTTTTGATATGTAATTTATTCACAATTCTTATCAGTCCATATAATTAAGAAACTAATTTGCTATGTACGATGGAACTATAAGAAATTTTGTTTATTTTTTTTCTTATGTTTATGCATTTATTATGTTTATTCATTTTAACATCTTTTCACTTTTAAAAAAGTTTTTGCTATAATTTTACGTTTTTTCTCAATACTTGTATAATAGGAAAATACGAAAACATATTGTTATTTATTTGTAAAAAATATTATTTGATTAATAAACTTTGTTAATGACGGAATAAGTTAAATAAAAGAATAACATAGTTTCTTTAATAAATGCATTTACCCCAATTGATGCATGTCTGAAATTGTTTCTTTTATATTCCCCAATTTCCGATGTTAATACAAATTACTAGAGATAATGAACATAATGATTGTTCTGTTTAAGAAAATGTATTTAAAAACTTAAAAAAAATTTTAAATGGGCTCCTAAAATTTTATTAAGAAAGCTCGGTAAATTAACAATGCACAAAATTTTGCAGCATCGTTTCATTTTTTTTACATCAAAAACCTGTTTAAAAAAAAGTTTTACCAATAAATAGCAATTTATCAAAATATATTAGTAACCATTACAATTGACAAAAATAAGTTTTCTCGCTTTCCTGTGCATTGATAAAAGCAATAAAGTTTAGCAAATACATTTGAAAAACAAATTTAAAAATTGTTTGTGTTTCTAGCGCAATTTATAAAGTATTTCCTTTATATACTGACTGAAAAAAGTCACAAAAAAATTGTATATCAAAAAGTATTTTTATTTTCATTATATTCTTATCTACTTTTTCCTCAACTTGTATCAGTTTTGGTAGTGGAAAGTAACTAACGCTCTAAAAATAAGTAACAAAAACAGTAAATATTTAGATATATTACTTTTTTCACAACAATTTTCTTTTTTTATTATTAAATTTTTTTTTAGCTTATTTTATTTAGATTTTTTTATTTCGTGTAGTCTTTGGTTCTTTTCTTCGAGCATTGCTGATTTATTCTCTAGTTTTATTTTGAATTCTATAGCTTTATTTTGCCGCGAATTCTTAAAACGCTTACTATATAAAAATGTGGTCAAGTTTTCTAAAAAAATTACTTTGAGCATGGACCTACAAGGCGTGCCACTGCATGCGCTTCCTGGAAAGGCTTGGTTTTCAGAAGAGTTTTATAAAACTTCAACAAAGTATGGAACAGTTGAGAGGTTGTGGCTATGTTGTTCTCCTAAACTAGATGCGGTATATTGAAAAAAAAGTTAGTATCATATGCAATCATTTTGTATATATGAAAAGTGAAAGGAAAATAAAACAATTGATAAAAACTTAGAAGAGGAAATTCAAAATGAATCAAATTTTTGGGTACAAGAGCTGTTAGAGTTAGAGCGACTTGTTAATATTTACTTACTTACTTAATAGTACTTTCTAAAAATATTTTAGCTTTCTATTCATTGTGAATCATTTGAGGATGAATATAATAGTAATTTTTTAACCCAAGTACATCTTTTATCAAAATATGACACTGTTATGAAACAAGTATTGAACATGCCCTATGGAACTATTAAATATTTAAGCCATCAATTCCAGCATAAAATTATTCATTGTCTTGCTTCATTTTTGAAGAAAATCAACAATATTAACAATGCCTATTATTATACAATTATCACGATATCTTATTAGACTTGTTTAAATATTAAAAACGATAAAATATGGCTTACGTGAAATAGCTTTGCGCTTACATTAAATGGCTTAGCACATACATAAATGGCACTCCAGTTTACGCTTTATAACAAGGCCTGATTTAGAGGATTTCAAGGGACCAAATGAAACAGTCTGAGATAACAAAAGTTCGAGTTAACTGGTATTCAACTTAACGAGAATAAACTGTATTTAAAATAATTCAGAAACATGTATTATTCAGCAAAATACGAAGCTATTCAAATCGCAACCTTATGGGATATTAATTCAACTTTTTCTTGAACGAGGCTAAAAGTTGTTAAAAAACATTTTGATGAACTATCGAGCGATTTCCAGTAATGAAGATAATCTGAGTAATGAAAATAATCTTTACATCAATGTATTTAGTAAAGTTTTTGATGTAGTCAAATAGACAAAAGATTTCAAAGGATGCAAATAGTTTCAAATTTATTTGCTTTCATGCTACCAACCAAATTCAGCTGAAACACTTTAACTAAAGTATTAAGGTAACCTTACAACAGTATTTCTACTACAAACTATAATGGTATCTGCTATGCTTAGAGAAGATATTGTCAAAATTACAAACATGAAAGAATTCCCAGAGCTATTTGTGATCTACAATATCTGTAAGTTTTGCAGCGCTATGATTGTTCATAGCCAGTGCATCGCTGCACTGGGTATGAACAATCATAGCGCTACCTGGCACTGTGGCTACAGCAGAAAGATCATTTTTCAAATTGAAGATAATAAAAAATTATTTACACAATTTTAAAGACAAAGAATCAAAGCAAAAACAGCCAAAATCAAAGAAATCAAAGACTTGATTTGAGATTTTTCCAATTTAAAATCAAGGAGGAAAAATTTACAATTTTAAATATACTGTAATTTATTTATTTGATTTAAGTTGTGTAACAGTTTTTTTGATAAATATATTTAGACAAGTATTATTTTTTTCTTTTTGTGGGGGTCTAAATAATATTTTGCAGGGGGCCTAAAATTTGATGTTCCGCCACTGATTTTTCATTTTATATTTGATTTTTTTATTATTATATTGTAGTATACTACATATTGTATTCTATTATATTACATTTTTTCATATTATATTATATTATATTACATTTATAACATATTTCATTGTACTATATTGTATGTTTGATTTGCAATTAAAAGGTGAAATTTCTTAGTTTTGATTTCATTTTATAAAATGAAATTAAAACTGACTTTTATAGGTAGTTTAAATCTATTTTATATTATTTTTATTTATTTTATTATATTTATTTAGGTATTTTAAATTTATGAAAGAAAACTATACAGAAAACTAAAACAGAAACACTTCTAGTCGTTTTTGCTTTTCATTGATTATGTTCTGTAAACTTCTACATTTCTTTTTGTCATTTTACTAGAGCATTTTCCAGGTTCTTTCATTGCATAACAAACTTTGTCTATTGTTATGTCGTATCTGTTTTTCTTCACTAATGTATCTATGGATAAACTCCTGCATCATACCCACATTTCTTCTGCGTTCACAGCAATCAATGTTTTTGCATATAAGCTAAAAACTGGTTGAAGTATGATTGAGTTTTCCAATAGGATGGAGGAAGTGATAACCAATCAAGAATTCTCACTTCAGTAAAGCCATTTACTGCAAACATAAAGTATGAATACTTGTCAACAAATACTGCCAAATTTGTAGTGGGTTATAAGCTTTGATTCTGCCTCGATTTAAATTTTCTTCAATGTCCACCCTCTGCTTATTTTCTATTCTGTATTGAGATGCATTTAAAAATGGCATTTTAAAAGATAAAATTGTTTTGACAATTAGCATTTTATCTTTATCTGGAATGTTATAATCTAGGAGTGAAAGAGGTATCAATGTTAAGTTTAAATACCAAGAATGTATTAACATTGGCGTAATAGCGTAGTTTTTGCACTATTTGAGTGCATCTATTGCTGCTTTCTTGACAACACTACCTTTAATCTCTCTACCTTTAATGACCAATCGAATCTTAAATGTTTTCAGGATTGTAATTAAACTCTGGATCTTCGAATTTATTTAAAAAAAAAAAAGATTTTCTGGTTCTAACTTTTCTTCAACATTTTTATGAAAATGGCAAAATCTCAGCTCTTTGACATGGTGTCTGCTAGCAAGTTGGAGAATGTATTTACCTAAAGTATTGCTTATTCTGTTCACAGCTCCTTTTTTAATGCCAGTGTTTGTTGATGTTGTGTTCAAGAACAATCCACCAACATGTGATTTAATATTGTAATTTTCAAGCAATTACATTATTCCTTTATATTGATTGTCACCCAAAGATGAATGTAATAAAGGCACACCCAACAAGTGCAATTCGCCATTAACATTTACTAGTACAGCTAGTCAATGACATTTTAATTTTTTTTCTTTAATTGTTTCAAGTATAGTTTTCCCATCAAAATGAATATAAATTGTAGATTAACATGAAAAGCAGAAAAGGAAGAGAAAAGTTACTAACATAAATTTAAATGTATTTATGAAATACAGGCCTTGTGATAAAGTGGGAATGATTGCTCCGTGCACGTTTAACACGCCCGTATACGATCTTCCGGGTATGACAAATAGCACTCGCTAGTTTTGTTGCGAGAGTAAAAAATTGCGCTTGTCTGAAGAGCTTGCGAGGGAAAAAATTATAAGTTGATTTCATAGGAAATATTTTAAGTAAAATTTTTGTGCTGAAGTCAAAATAAGTTTTAGTAGATATAACTTCTTTAAATAATACTAAAAAATATGCAACAGTAGAGTTTGCATATTTTTTAGTATTATTTAAAGAAGTTATATTCATAATAATGTCATGCATAATTTATATATGACTTACTTCAATTTTGATTTATGCGGTATAAGTTCAAATTAAAAATGATTTACTTCTTTTATTTAAAAGCCAAATCCAGAAGGTTTTTTTTTTTAATTCCAGTTGAACTCATATCCCCTTAATCGTAACCTGATTCGAACCATTCGCTAACTTGTTTATTTTTTTAGGGTCCATTTGACAAAAAACTTCTCTTAACTAGAATTCTTACTTTGAATTGCATAAAAGTCTATGTAATAAATATCAAAACTTGCAACACCAATGAAAATTCCAAACTTAAAACGTTAAAAAATTAAATATCTAGCGTAATATTTATAAATATCTTATAAATAAATATCTAGCGCAAAAAGTTAATCAAATTAAAACTTTACTTAATGCTTCGATTTCGTACAAGTTTGATCACATTCTATTAATTAATGACCATTATATTTAAAATTCAAAAACATCAAAACGTTGGAATATGAAATATTTTGTCAAATATAAGGTAATATATAACTTAATATTTTCTCTGGTATCTTCAAATCAGTTAAGCTTATATTAAAGTCTATTTATTAAAAAAGTTAAAGCTAAACTTTTGCAACTTAAAAAAAATAGTTTCAATAAACAATAGGTATAGCAAATATATTTGTATAAATATATTTGTTAGCAAATATATAAATATACAAATATATACAAATATATAACTTTGAATTTATTATCAAAAATTATTTTATTTAGTAACACAACATTTGGAACTGTGCTCACGAATAACAAAAGAAAAAATGTTACGTCACTAGTTTCACAAACGCATTTCTCAAAATATTTTTCAGTATATAAGTTATTTATATATTATATTTGGATAAGTATATATATACTTGTCAGATCAGGTTATCCTGTTATATTTGTATAATATATATTATATTTGTATAAGTATATATATACTTGTCAGATCAGGTTATCCTGCTACTGGTAACATGTACTGATTCCATCAACAGCTGAAAAATATCAAAGTATTAACAGTGCCATGTTGCGCATGGATGGTGTCCCTGTTTGTACTTTTGGTGTGCATTGCGGAGGCCACATTTGGAGCCCTTTGTTACGGCTTAGGGTTTATTAGTAGTAATGAGACAATTGCTTGGGCTATTAAACGGTGTTCTGAGTACTATCTATGCTTTGAGTCAAGTTCTTCAATCTAATTTAAAAATGAATAAAGTACCAAAAACTATAAAACACAAAAAACCATCATCATCACCAAGTTCTCTAAACCTATCATTAACTAATATTCGTGGTCTTCGAAGTAACTTTTCTTCTGTTGAGTCTTATCTCTTGCAAAGTTCACCAGACCTACTTGCTCTTTGTGAGACTAATTTGAGTTCGGCTGTCTCATCTTGTGATCTTAGTGTTGATGGTTATCTTCCTCTGATTTGTAAAGACTCCAATAGTCACATGCTTGGCCTGGGCAATTATATTCGTAAGAATTCACCTGTTTGTCGTGAAACTAGGTTTGAATCCACAGACTATTCTTTCATGTGCTTTTGTTTAGCATCACTTCACTCTATTGCCTTTCTCTTTGTTCTATATCGCTCTCCTTCATCTCAAGCCTGCACTCTTTTTGATGTTATTTCTGATCATATTGACCAAGCCCTCTCTCTTTATCCATCAGCTAATATAATCGTTGTCGGTGACTTTAATGCTCACCACTCTGAATGGCTTGGCTCTAGTGTCAGTGACTCTGCAGGCATTAAAGCCCACAACTTTTGCCTTTCTCAATCCCTAACTCAAATAGTCAACTTTCCAACTCGCTTTCCTGACAACCCGAATCATCATCTACCTTCTCTACTCGACTTATGTCTTGTTTCTGATCTTAGTCAGTGCTCAGTTTCTCCACATTCACCCTTAGGTTCTTCTGATCACAGTTTGATCTCTCTAAAACTAATATCTCATTCTTCTTCATCACCTGAATCCCCCTATTATCGAACCTCTTACAACTACAGTAAAGCTGACTGGGATTCTTTCTGTGATTTTCTTCGTGATGGCCCTTGGGTAGAAATCTTTTGTCTTCCTGTCGACAAATGTGCTTCTTGCATAACTTTGTGGATTCAGGCTCGCATGAAATCTTTTATTCCCTCTCGACGATTCCAGGTCAAGCCTCACTCTCCTCCATGGTTTTCCTCACACTGTGCTGCTGCGATTGCCAATCGAAACCGTTACTTCCATATTTATCAGCAAAACAATTCTCCAGAAAACAGACGTCTGTTTATTACTGCTAGAAACAAATGTATAAAAGTTTTGTCTAACGCCAAAACCCGCTATTCTCAGGTCATGAAATCTCGTATCTTATCTCAAAAATTAGGCTCTCGTGACTTCTGGAGAATCTTTAATAATATCAATAATAAGGGCAAATCTATAATTCCACCTCTCTTGTATGGTTCAGACTTTGTCACCTCGCCTAAAGACAAAGCCGAACTGTTTGATAAAAACTTTTCATCAATATCATCTCTTGATTCCACTAATTGCGTTCTACCTGATATTGCCAACAAACAGGTTGATCCATTGCTTGACATTCATATCACTCCAGCATCTGTATCTAAAGTGATTTCCTGCCTAGACTCTTCTACAGCTTGTGGCCCAGACAACATACCTGTTATTGTCTTGCAGAAGTGTTCTCCGGAGCTGTCGTCTATACTCTCAAAACTATTCAACAAGTGCTTATCAGAGTCTTGTTTTCCAGCCTGCTGGAAAGCGGCATCTGTTATCCCTATCTTCAAAAATTCTGGGGAGCAATCTGATTCGTCTAACTACCGTCCCATAAGTCTTCTTCCTATTATAAGCAAGGTTTTTGAATCTTTAATTAACAAACACTTAATTTCTCATCTTGAATCTAATAACTTACTTTCTGACCATCAATATGGATTTCGATCTTCTCGTTCTACAGCTGATTTGCTAACAGTAATAACTGACAGGTTTTATCGTGCATTAGATGAAGGTGGAGAGGCTAAGGCCATCGCTCTTGACATTTCAAAAGCGTTTGATAAAGTTTGGCATGCTGGTCTTCTCCATAAGCTTTCTTCTTATGGTGTATCCGGCAACATCTTTATGATCATTGAATCCTTCCTTTCCAATCGTAGCATAAAAGTTGTCCTCAATGGACAACACTCTTCTTCTTATTCTGTAACTTCAGGGGTTCCTCAAGGTTCTATCCTTGGCCCTATACTCTTTTTAATTTACATTAACGATCTTCCAGATATTCTCACATCTAAGGTGGCATTGTTTGCCTATGATACTACCATTTATTCTTGTCGTGATAAGAAACCAACACCCTCTGATTGCTTGGAGGGGGCATTTGAGCTTGAAAAGGATCTCACTTCTGCTACAGCATGGGGCTCACAGTGGCTGGTGAACTTTAATTCAGATAAAACTCAATTTTTTTCAGCCAATCGTTATCGCAATAATTCAGATCTTCCTATATTTATGAACGGCGATGTACTCGATGAGTCACCTACTCTTCATCTTCTAGGATTAACTCTTACTTCCAATCTTTCTTGGAAACCATATATCAAATCGGTTGCAAAATTAGCATCTGCTAAGGTTGCATCTCTTTATCGAGCTCGCCACTTTCTTACTCTGGATTCTATTCTCTATCTCTATAAATCTCAAATCCGGCCTTGTATGGAATACTGTTGCCATATCTGGGGCGGATCTTCTAATGATGCCCTTTCTCTTTTAGACAAGGTGGAAAAACGCATTGTAAACATAGTTGGACCTGCTCTTGCAGCCAACCTTCAACCATTATTACATCGTCGTAATGTTGCTTCTCTTTCTCTTTTCTACAAATACTATAATATGCACTGCTCTAAAGAGATAGCGTCTCTTGTGCCATCTACTAAAATTCATTCTCGTGTTACTCGTCATTTAATTAAGTGTCATCCTTTTTCTGTGATTGTTCGTAAGTGCTCCAAAAATGCTTATTCGTCTAGTTTTTTTCCTCGAACATCAGTTCTTTGGAATTCGCTTTCTTTATCTTGCTTTCCTGATTCATATAATTTGCAATCTTTTAAATCGTCTGTCAATCGTTATCTTGCTCTACAATCTTCATCTATTCTCTTACAGTAACTTCCAACTTTAATTAGTGGCTGCTTGCAGCCTTGTTGGAAGCGAAGCGAATGTTTAAAAAAAAAATATATATATATATATATATACTTACAATAATATATATTATATTAGTATAATATATATTACTATTATATATTTATTAAGTATATAATCAAGTATATAAAATATTATTCACTTGATAATATTTAAATGGCGCATTCAGTTTAAATAAGAAAGCAGTTTTCTATTTTGTACAAACAATGAAAGAAGTCATTGCTGCTAACAGATAGAATCGAATGTTTACTATATTCAAAAGGTTTCGTTGTAATGATAATTGAAAATTCAAATTAAAAAATTAAAACATGATGGAATTTTGAAAAACCAAAAGTTTTAATCTACAAGATTTTGTAAAAAACGTAAGATTATTTTGCATTATTGTTTTTAATTTTTCACACATCTTTTGTAAATAAAAGAAATATTCTTAATCTTTTTTTCTTTTTTTTTTAACTTTAATTTTTTTATTTTAAATCAAATTAAAAACGTTTCTGTTGTTTAAATTGTCCACAATCGAGCATGTTAATTAAACTCCAAAAAGGAAACAATGTTATGTAGTCATCTTTTAGTAAATGGTGATATTTCATTGTTTTTATTTAATATCAAAGCTGCAGTAACATATTTTTTCTGGTAGATAGACAAATGCATTAACTAAAACACCAAAGCTTTTTTGTCTGATTTCCCGGACTTTACATGAAAAAAATTCAAACAAAAAATCGTCCACCCTTTTCCTTGTACAAACTGGTACGTTTTTTGAGTGACCTCCTCCCCATACATGCGTATGCAATTTATGGACAGCCCCATGGCAACCGATTTCCAACTCTGAATATTGCTCTCAAAGACTTGATGCCGAGCGCGTATAATCTTGTTTGTTGATAACGTATTTTAGTATTACAAGCGCAAAATATTGCGCTGGGCGATTTTATTCATCACATGACCTGAAATATAATCAATATCATAATTAAAAATTAAATGGCGCAGGTTAAATAAAATTTAAAATTTTATTAAATGTCTATATGTCCAAATGTTCTATCTATATAGTTCAAGAGTAAAGTAATTGAGTGACTGCTGTAACCAGCACTTAATTGAGATAAGACTCAAAACTACAAAAAAAATTTTGTGAAATCTTTAATTTCTCCAATTGAGAAAAATATAAATCATGCAGACCCTGACGATATTAAAAGCAGATTACTCTTTCATAGGGCTACCATATGAAATTTTGGAAAAATCAGGACATCATGTCTTTTTTAACCTGTCAAATCAGGACAAATATAAATAAGCAGAAAATCTAAATCAGGACAAAAGCTCGTCACACTAAAAGTGAAAATGACAAAAAATACAACATTAAAAACCAGCTTTATTTTACATTTTTGTAATGACTACAAGAATTATTTCTTTTCTTTGCTTTTAAACCAGTAATATTTTTCACTAGAGTGTACTTTTTTCAGGAACAACTGGTCATTTTTTATCTTTTCATTAGAAAAGATAAAAAATCAATATTTAACTTACAAAAAAGCAAACTTTTCACAGTAGAAACTAGCAAAGAACCTCTTTCAGGAGACCAAATATTGTTCATCATTGAAAACACCCTTTCCACAGTAGCTGAAGTTCCAGGAAGACTGAAAATGTATTCCAACACCAGTGAAAAATTTGCTACTGAAATGCCCTTTTCTCCAAAATGTTTCATCATCAGGACCCATTTTTCTTCACAACTCATATCATCAGATTTCCAAGTTTCAGAATTAGTTGACAAGTATGCCTTTATCAAAACAACTTCATCAAATAGTTCATCAGTATTTATTGCTGTATGTCCAATTTTTCGGTTAATTCTTTCTGCAGCTTCTTCCAACTCTGGAAATGTTATTGCACTGTTTTGAATCCACATGAACTTTTCAGCATCAGCAAAGCTATCTTTTCAAAGGTCAATATAAGAAAGACATCTATCGTAAAAACCAGTAAATTCTTTTTTGACAGCAATTTCATCAATAATTCCGTCTTCAAATAGTTTTGCAAGTATCTTTTTAGCCTCCAGTGGAATAAACTTATTCTCAAATCTCTCCTTCAGATTATTCTGCAATACTTTTATCTCATTACCAATATCACATGCACTTGCTCTTGTTTTTTCAATTCTCAGAATTGTTTTGTTGAATGTCTGAAGCTGATCATGCCTTATCATGTCTGCTACCACTGCCATTTCTACCAGCACTGCCTAAAATTGCAAGAAAATAGTAAAAATTGAATGGAGAAGTTGGAGTAGCCAAGTCAACATTTTTCTCTTTGCTTTATTTTTTAGTTTTTGTCAAAATGATATTTTTTTCTTTTTTGTTTTGGTTTTTTAAAATCAGGACATTTTGGCACCTGATCAGGACAGTCAGGACAGACCCTTCAAATCAGGACAGTCCTGATGAAAATCAGGACTATGGTAGCCCTACTCTTTCAGTATATTCAGTGTCTAAAGAACTCAAATGATAATTTCATGGACCATATTGATCGTCTAAGAATTCAAGATGTTCAAGTTTGATTTTATCAGACTTTAGCTTGTCATTTCGAATAAAATCTTTTAGTTCTGGAATTTCTATTCAAAAAATACGTTTAAGAAAATTTTCAAATTGAATTTGATTTTTCAAATTTTGAGTTTCTTTTGAATTTTTCTCCAAATTAAAATATTTTTTCTTAAGATTTTTCAAATTTTTTTCAAATATTTACATCGCTAACAACTGAAAATCTTGCTTTAATCCATGGTTGTTTTATTTTAACCATGATACATTCACATTTTGCTTTTTGACATCTATCAACTTTTATGTTTGACTTTGGAGAGCATATCCATAGAATATCCAACTTTTTTGTAATTCCATATGGCAAATTTGATTGACAATATTTAAAGTGTTGCAAAATATCCATACTCTTTGGAAGCTGAGTTACTAAACAATATAATTTTTATTAAAATAATATAAACAATAGCAGAATGAATAAACTAACAGTATCTTACAGATTATAATAGTGTGATGAAATGGTGTCGATATTGAGATAAAAGGTGTGTAATTGAATATGATTTATTTTTAGGTAACTAAATGCTATTTTGAAAATCGTTACAACCCTTCATTTTTTTATTGCCACAGAATGAAGTATATTTGAAATAGCAGGCCTGAAATAGCAGCCAAAGTTTTTAAAGTATTGTCTGGAAATTTTAACTTTATTTCAATTACTGGCTGTGCCAGGAACACAGAAAAATTGTGATCTGAGTTAAGTTACCTGAGAGGTGATCAGAAGAGTGGATGTTCATGATATAAAAGGGATGCAATGTTGAGGTGAAGATGTAGATCCGAATTCAGTTTGATAGTTTTATTGTCAATAACGTAATAGTATTTGAATGTTATAGAAGAAACAGAGCATTTCTTCTCTTTCTCTTCTAATTTATTTATTTACCATATGCTATTTTGTAGACTATTTTGTAGTTGGATAATTTCTTGTAGATTAATTTGTAGTCTATGTTTTTTTGCTATATAGGGTTTATATTAAGTTAATACTAGGCTTTTAATGCAATATCTTTTGTATTTTGTAGAGCAGAAGCTATTTCATTGCCTTTTTTTGAAGAAGAAAGACATACTGTTGTTTCAATTGAGGGTAGGGCTGAACTGTTGGTATTAAAAGAAGGGCTGAACTGATGGTGCTTTCTTGTACAATTATTATAGAGTACATTTTTTCATCACACAAAAATATAAAACATTAGATTAGGTGAGAGTGAGCTATTGTGCCACTAATATTTTGAGTTTACAAGCAAAAATTGGTATTAATATAGCTGACAATGCACAATATGTACTTCAGATATTTATTCAAAAATATTTTAAAGCATTAAATGATGATTTATATTTTAGTACACATGACATACATACATACACACATTCATACATACATACATACATACATACATACATACATACATACATACATACATACATACATACATATTTGTGTGTGTGTGAATAATATTTAAATATAAACGATATTATTTTTAATGTTATAGGTTGTTCAAACAAAAGTAATCCAGTGCTAACTGAGGAATTTAATAATATAAGCTTGTTTACATCGTCAACATATCTTTCAGAAAGGAATACTTATAATGGTTTAGGTCTACTGTTTTCCAAAAAAATTGCTTGGTGTATTAAGGCTGATAAGATTAATGAAGATAAATTTAGAGAGTATACTACTATAAATCTCATAAATGAATATTTGCTTTATGGTTTGCAGGTGGATGGTTATCGAGAAAATAATAAATTATATTTAGCATCTTACTTCAAATTGGATTACAGCTATGATGGTGAAGTTTGGGCTAATTTCTATGGTGGAATGGTATTTTTGTTTTATAATTTCATTAGTTTAGTGATAAATAAAACTTTTCTAAAGTTCTCTGGAATCAGGTTTTATAATGAAATGTTTAAAAATGATAAAAATACATTTTTACAATACATTTTGATAAATGTTAATTAACTTTGATGAATTAACAAAAATGTGAAGCAAATTAATTTTTGATTAAAAATTACATTTTTTTTTTGTTTTTTGCTTTTCACTTTACAGGTTGTTATTGAATATTTAAAAAATTTATTATTAGAAAATTTTGAGTTCTCAATATCAAAGCAAAACTTTAGAAATACAAATTCCACTAATTGCAAAATTTCTTCGCATTCGCATGTCAGAAGAATTTGAGAATATAACATGTATAAAGCTTCAAGTTTATGGATGTCATGCAATTTTAGCTAAAGGTAAGAGAAAGTTGAACAAAATAAAAAGCAAAAGAATAATAAAAGAAAAGGTTGCTGCCCTATGCTAAACCCTCAGTCGATGTAGCGGCACTCCTTTGCACAGCAGGCTATAAGATAGTCAATGTATGTACTGAAGCCTCCAGCAACAGGCTATTTCAGTGTGACTATGTATGTCAGAGATGTTATCTAAACCCGCATTCATAGTTATACATATTCTATGTAATATATCTATATATATATATTAGTGAATCCAAATCCGGATTTCGGAATTCCGAAATTCCGTCATATTTTGAATTTTTAAAAATCCGGAATTCAAAAACGCAAATTCCGGATTTTTCGAATTTAGAATTTCGATTATTTAATTCTTATTTTATTTTTGAAGTTATTTAGAACTGTTTTTATAAAAATTTCAAAAAAAACTTTTGTTTTGTTTTTATATTAAGTATTTCTTCCGTTCTAAAAATTTTAATTTTAATTACTAAAAACGTTTTTCAACAACAAAGTTGTCATCCTCAGTAGTATAATACAACAGTTTTTAGTAATAAAAATTAAAATTTTTAAAACGGAATAAATACATAATATAACTAGTAAATCAAAAAAAAATTCTTTTTTCAAATCCATGCTTTATGCAAGCAGAATTCTATTGGGCCTAGAAATTCTTTTTTTGTTATCTTTTGTAGAAGGAAAAATTACTGTTACGTTTTTAAATTTTTTTTTTATTAATTCAGTGTTCTTATGGGGAAATACAAATTAAATTTTTGTTAACTTAATTAACTTTTTTTGGTCAAATTTTTCCATTTCCTTGTATTGTCATCGAAAATGATTAAGTGTGTAAAATTTGAGCAAAATTGGTTGAGAAAAAAGCTTTCAAAAATTGATTTCAAATTTTGTGGCACACAAACATATATATATATAGAAAGTAACCTTATATAAAGCATGGAAAAACAAAACAAAAGTTTTTTTTGAAATTTTTAGAATTTCGAATTTAGAAGAACTTTTTTAGATGGCAGCATTGTGTACTTTCATTGTTATAAATTCAAAAAATTTTAATTTTAGTAGGCTTAGGCTACTGCAAATGCATTAAAAAAATTTTTTTAAATGAAATATTAATATTACGAAATTAAATTGTATGCAGAGCAGACAAAGTAAGTCATTATATTAATTTTATGTTTCAAAAATTTTGTAGGCTTACATTGTTATTGTTTTAAATCCCAACCCAAGTATGGTAGATAAATCAGAAGAAACTTTAATGGACATTTCAAAAGAAAGCTCATCAAATTCAGTGTGGAAATATTTTCTACGAGGGAAAACAAATCAGGTGGCAAAATGCATGCAATGCAAGCAAGTTTTAAAGATATTGGGTGGATGTACAACTCCCATGCACACACATCTTCGTTCTAAACACAACACAGTTTTGAACAAGCGAAAGTTTGATGAAAATACAACAGCTTCTACATCTGACAGTAACGATAGTGTTGTGAGCACAACCAGAAAAACGAACACGATCATTGATTTTTTCAAGTCAAAAAAAGATGAAACTTTTCCTGCCTTAGTAGCTAGAATGATTGCTTCTGATGGTTTACCGTTTCGTGTTTTTTGTACGTCAAACGATTTAAGAAAATGTTTAACAATGCGTGGATTCGGTGATATTCCAAAATCACCCACCAGCATACAGAAAGTCGTGATGGATTATACTAAAAAAATTAAACAATTGCAAATTGCTGAAATTAATCAATTAAAAAAGAATTTATGCTTTAGTCTAACATTGGACGAGTGGACGTCCTCTCGAAATAGACCTTATATGAATGTTAACGTTCATGGGTCGAAGAATATCTGGAATTTGGGTCTTTCTCGAATTAATGGTCGATTTGCGGCTGAAAATTGTGTAAAATTGTTAGAGGACAAGTTAGAATCATTTCAGTTAAATATAAGGAACGATATTTCGTGTATTGTAGCTGATGGTGCTTCTATGATGCAAAAAGTGGATAGATTATTTCCATGTGAACAAATTTTATGTTTTGCTCATGCAATTCAGATTGCAATTGTAAATGTGATCTACATACAAACAGAGAAAGAGGTAGATGAAGATGATTATGAGAGTGTCCTAGATCTGGACTCTGATGAAGAAGATTTAAGTGATGATGAAGGAATGCAATTGGGGACGAGAAATGAATGTGATGTAGAAATTACTGAAAAGTTTAATTGCGAAATGTAATCATGAAAGTTCGGGTAATTGTTCGAATGTTTCGACGTTCCCCTTTAAAAAATGAAGTGTTGCAAAAACATGTGAAGGAAGATCATGGAAAGGAATTGCAGCTATTGCTTGATTCGAAGACTAGATGGAGTAGCGTGATGTCCATGTTAGAACGTTTTAATCTTTTGAAAAGTTCAATAAAAAAGGTAATAATCAATATCAAAGCGGATACATTTTTGAATGATTCAGAATGGAATATCTACAGTTTCTGTATGATTCAGAATGGAATATTCCATTCCAGAATGGAATATTCCATTCTGAATGATTTCTGAATGATTGAATATTCATTGAACATTCTGAATGATTGAATATTCCATTCTGAATGAATTCCATTCCAGAATGGAATATTCTATTCTGAATGATTCAGAATGGTATATCTACAGTTTCTAGAAATTTGAAGCCTATAAAATTAGCCGTAGACGCGTTATGCCGTGCTGATGCAAATTTACTTTCTGCGGATGCAACATTTACGTTTGTGTTAGAAAATTTTGATGAGAATGAAGAAATTGGCCGTGAAATGAAAAAAGAGTTTGAAGTTCAAATTAATCGAAGAAGAACTGTGGTATCCGATGTTCTTCAATATTTGCATAATTGGGGTAAAACCAAAATTCACAAGAACATTTTGCATCGCTCGAAAACTGAAATAACCAAAATTATCATATCCCTAATCCAAAGACTTAGTGGTGAAGTAGCATTAGAAATAGACCCGACAGTATCTGAGTCTACTAAAATGGATGACGATAAACCTATCGAATCATTGGAAACTCAGTTATCCTTGCAGGAAATTCTTCAGCAAAAGATAAAGGAATCACTCTCGGAATCACGGTCAAGAGTTCTACAAAAATCATCGATTCATTCCGAAATTCGCAGTGAATTGAAATTTTGGGATGAAGGGGGATCCCGCGGAATTTGTAATTTGTTTTAATGTTATTGTTTTGAACTAAATACATTTATGTTTAAAAAAAAATGTACTTTCTTTTCTTTATATTTTTTAAATTCTTCTATAATAATTCCGGAATTAAACCGGAATTCCGGATTTCATCTCCTGTAATTCCGAAAATCCGGAATTCAGTTTTTTACAAAAAAATGGATTCACTATTATATATATATATTATTATAGGTATATATATTATATATAGGTGTGTATATATGTATATATATATATGTGTGTGTGTGTGTATATATATATTATATATATATATATATATATATATATATATATTATATATATATATATATATATATATATATATATATATGTATATATATATATATATTTATATATATAAATATATATTTATATATATATATATATATATATATATATATATATATACCTATATATATATATATATATATATATATATATATATATATATATATATATATATATATAATTTTAAGTTAAGATACGCTTATCATGTTAAATCTTTTAACATCTCTAAATACAAAAATGATACTGAAGTCTCAAAGCATGTTTGGAAGAAGCTAATTTAGTTCCTATAGTTGAGTGGAAAATTCTCAGGCGATGTGAAGCATATAATCCAACATCCAAATTTTGTCAATCATGTCGAAAAATATTACCGAAAATTATAAAAATTGTCTCACCGAAAAATATGAAAAATTATAAAAATACTAATCTACTGAATAAAAAGAGTGAGATTGTTACTAAGTGCAGACATGGAAACAGATTCCTTCTTTCTCAATTTGACACTGGCGATTAGAAAAGATATTTTTTCCATATTATCATTATTATTGATTTTAATATTCTTATTGTTATTGTTATTATTACTATTATTTGATGTCAGAACTCATTCCATTTTTTTTTCAATTTTGTAATGGTTTTTTAATTGTTTTTTCTTGATTTAAATATATGGCTGATAAGTGCCAAAAAGGACATGAAACTTTAAGTACCGTGAAAAAGTTGTTTTTTCTCATCTAATCTTATATATATATATATATATATATATATATATATATATATATATATATATATATATATATATATTTAAACAACTTTAAAAAGTATTCTACACAATAGAGTGCTCAATGTTCTTAAAAGAACAGAGCAATTATATTAGTAGTAGAAAATCACTTAACAGAAATTTTTTCCATTTAACACTGTGTTTCATCAACAAATTTTTCTGATGAATCTTTGTTGATGAAACACAGTGTTAAATGGAAAAAATTTTTGTTAAGTGATTTTCTACTACTAATATATATATATATATATATATATATATATATATATATATATATATATATATATATGTATATATATATATATATATATATATATATATATATATATATATATATATATATATATATATATATATATATATATACATATATATATATTAGTAGAAAATCACTTAACAAAAATTTTTTTTATTTTACACTGTGTTTCATCAATAAAAACTCATCAGAAATGCTGACTCAACATTTTTGATAAGTCTTTATTGATGAAACAGTGTAAAATGAAAAAAAATTTTTGTCAAGTGATTTCCTACTAATATATAATTGCTCTGTTTTTTTAAGAACATTGAGCACTCTATTTTGTAGAATACATTTTAAAGTTGTTTAAATATATATATATATATATATATATATATATATATATATATATATATATATATATATATATATATATATATATATATATATATATATATATATATATATATATATATATATTAACCAGTAGCAGGATAACCTGATCTGCAGTCAGATCAGATTATCCTGCTACTGGTAACATGTAACCCAGTACAATCTGCTTCATGTCCTGCTGCCTTGTAGGATACGCCTTCTTAGGCAAAAGGTTAGGAGATGCCAACTCTGATTTTGAAACACCCCCTGCCTTGGGGCTCTTGGTTGAGTAAAGGCTAGAGATGGTGTCTCGATAAAAATACTCACCTTGGGCAGATGTTAAATGCACCCGGCTACTGTCTTGTAGAAGGCCTCCTAGGCAATGACTTAAGGGGTAAACAGATTCTACCTGTTGACCAGCCTCGCACCCCTTCTTCATCTATTAGGCTGGCGCAGATGTATTTTTAATACATTGTTTCCAGTTTAGGATGTTGAATGCTGGATCTTCTTGACTCAATGCATGGGTTTTGCTTGTGTCTCTGTTTTTATGACTAGACAACTCATTCTATTATCTCCTAATGAGGGTACAGCTCTAAAACTCAGTTTTATGGTTCTGAGGCCGGCTGGTAGTCAGGTTTCCCGAACTCTGGGGTAGCTCTCAGAGAGGCTGATTCCATCAACAGCTGAAAAATATCAAAGTATTAACAGTGCCATGTTGCGCATGGATGGTGTCCCTGTTTGTACTTTTGGTGTGCATTGCGGAGGCCACATTTGGAGCCCTTTGTTAAGGCTTAGGGTTTATTAGTAGTAATGAGGGAATTGCTTGGGCTATTAAATGGTGTTCTGAGTACTATCTATGCTTTGAGTCAGGTTCTTCAACCTAATTTAAAAATGAATAAAGTACCAAAAACTATAAAACACAAAAAACTATCATCATATTGTGACTCCATCAAGTTGATTATATGTTTATGGAGTATTTAGTATATTATAAAATTGATAGAATACAAAGTTTACAATTATGCACAAATATTATGTATAAATGTTGTAAAATATTTTAATTATGCATAATTATAATATTGTATAATTAAATATTTTACATTTATGATTTTTTTTAATATTATTTTGAAACATGTTTATAAAACTTTCAGAACAAAATCTTTAAAATCTTTATTTATAGATGTCATAACTCCAACACTAATTTCATCTACTAATACTAATACAACAACTACTTTACTACCATTTCAGCATAAAGGTATAGAAGAAGCTTCCTCATTGAGTGTTACTTAAGAAAATATTTTTTAATAACTAACCTAATACAGTTTTATGGTATTATTTATTCAGGAAACTTTTTTTTAATTAACCAAATAAAATTTGTTTTAATGACATCATTTATTTCAATGGTTTTCAGTTCGCATTCAGTATTACAAAATGAAGCAAGGAAGTACCTATCAAGGATATCAATTCAAAGATGATAAATATGATGGATATGTAGTGAACAATGAACTAGATAAAGGTACTGGCTGTTTAGTGGATAGCTTGAAACCTATGACAAACCCGTTTTCTTATCCAAAGTGCTGGCTTGGGTGGCATAAAAATGTGGAACCCAAACCGTTTATCTATATTACACTGACTAGAAGTTCATTTGTAAATGGTATCCGTTTAAATACTTACATTAATCAAAGTGCAAAAGCTTCACCAATAAAACGATTTTCTCTAACATCAAATATTCATTATGAAATGCTTAAGAATCCTTTGTATGCTTGCACACCTGATTCAATCTATGCGTTGAGTCCTCGAGAGTTTGAATTTGTGTTGGATATTGGTCTATTGGAGTTACAATACTTACGGCTTGAGATGGATTATTCTGAGGACTGGATATTTGTCCGACAAATTGAACTAATTTGGGGTTTGTTCTTTATCATTTTAATTGTTTTATGTTATTAAATATAAAATTTAGATATAATCATTTAAAAAAAAATTTAACTTTTAGTGTTGTATAGTGAGAATATCATAATTTTTAACAAAAGTTTTAACAACAATTTTTATCAAAGCTAAGAACAAAATTTACTACAGAATTATCTGAAAGCAATATATAACATGATTACATGCTTCACTCATTTCAGTCAGCAGATTTTTTGTTTTAAAGTTTTTTATTTCAAAGAAAGCAGTCGGTAGTTTTTAAGGATTTAAAACCAAAAAATTTATATTAGGAACAATATTTATTTCACATATGTAAATTTTTCATTAGGAATATAGGGTTATAAAAAGCATAAAACATCCACTAAACAATGGGTATAGCCTGGGCCATATTTACACCCTTAGGGGCCTTTAGCTGAATCAATTTTCAGAGCCCTCAAAAAAGTTTTGCGTAATTATTTTGAATGAATAGGTGATGGTTGTGCAAATAGAACTTTACAAAATGTTAATAATATTTGTCAAATTTATTATAAAAACCCTTCAATTAGAGTTTGATGGTTTTGAAAAACTGTCAATCCTAATTGAAGGTTATTAGTTGAATTGTAAGGCTTGTAAAAAGTTTGTTTTTCTTTGATCTTTACCTATTTTTTTAAATTTTTATATTCAATTTTTTGAAAGTTTATTCTTGGAATCATTATATATGAAAGTTTTTGAAAAAAAGTATCGATTTGCAGTTTTTTTCATTTTTGAATAAATAATTTATAAATCAATTGTTTTCGAGAAAAAAAACTTTTAAAACATTTGGAAAAGTGTTTTAAAATGTTAATTGAATTTACTAATTGGTTATTCTATTATTAAAATATTGTATATAAATCCTAATTTTATATTTAAAAATATTTATATAAAAGAATGCATTTATTTACAAAATATTGGTATACCCAATTAAGACTTCATCTTATCAACAAATAATGAGCATATATAATTGTTTAATAAAACATAATTATTTATTTTTTATATTTTTATTATTTAATGAATATTTACTAATAAATGTTTTGAATTTTTCATTTGTCACTGTTTTGTAAGTTTAGAAATTTGTTTGAAAATTATTACTCATTGATATTATTAAAAATGAAAATTTAGAAATTTTCAACATATAAAGATAAAAAATATAAAATTTTTGCAAGAAAAAGAAAAGTTAAGCTTGTTTTTTAAAGATGGTAGTTTTAGAAAGTTGAAATTTCAGTCGAAATTGTTTGAAAAAATTATAATAAAATTTTAATTATTTTTACATATTAAAGAATATAATTTCTAATAGCAATCGTTTTTTTTTTTTTAAAAAAAAGAAAATTCTTTTTTGCATAAAATTTATTGCAGTTAAAAGTTATTGCAGGGTAAAAGACAGGTTGCATGATTTAAGACATTGCACAATTTAAGACAGATTTTATAATTTAAGACAATGTATTTTATGGCAAGCCTAATAATTATCAACAAACTTAATGTTGATCAGTTCATTTAATTTTCATTTACTTCAGTTACTTTAGTTTATATTAAATATATAATATATATTTAATAAACATATATATATATATATATATATATATATATATATATATATATATATATATATATTATATATATATATATATATATATGTTTATTAAATATATATTATATATTTATTAAATATATATTATATATATATATAAATATTATATATATATATATATATATTTTATATATATATATATATATATATGTTTATTAAATATATATTATATATTTATTAAATATATATTATATATATATATATATATATATATATATATATATATATATATATATATATATATATATATATATGTATATATATATTTATATATATATAATATATATTTATTAAATATATATTATATATTTAATATAAACTAAAGTAACTTAAGTAAATGAAAATTAAATGAACTGATCAACATTAAGTTTGTTGATAATTATTAGGCTTGCCATAAAATACATTGTCTTAAATTATAAAATCTGTCTTAAATTGTGCAGTGTCTTAAAAAACTTTTGTTTTCAAATATATAACCAAAAAGATCTGAAGTTGTTCATATACTTTTTGTTTTTACATAAGATAAGAAACATAAGATTTTTTTTATTTGATTGTTTTTTGTGTTTTTTTTTTTCATAACTTTATGTTTATATTTTTAAACTTACAGATGAACTTCCAAGTAATTCTATAAAAATGATTTCCACAGTTGTTGAGTGTGTTGTTCCAACTAGAAAACCTGGTTTGTTATTTATGTAGCTTTTTGGTTTATTAACTTATTGTTAACTGTTGTATTAAAATTCTTGTTCTTTATAAACTTTGAGGAGCTGTTATGACTGTTTGATTAACATATTTTTATCATTAACCTTAAATGATATATATATAATAATAAATAATATACAGGAGTTATTCTAGAAAACTGACTAACCTTTTTGACATTCACCTTCCCTTCCCCAATTTTTTTCAAAAATAAACCTGTAAAATGTGCAACACTGAAACAAATTTAAGTTTACCTCCTCTCTAAGTATTGTTAATAATGTCTGTTAGTTATAATTTTAAAAATATTTTCTCTAAGTATTGTTATTAATGTCTGTTAGTTTTTAAGTATTGTTATTAATGTCTGTTATAATTTTTAATTTTCTCTTTTATTTACAGAAGGTATTGAAAGCTCCTCATCAATCAATATTGTCATGATAATAATAGTTTTAATGATAATTCTTCTAATTTTTTTGACTGTGTGTGTTCTTTATCGCTGCCGAAAAAATTTAAGACATGTAATATGGAAAACTCCAAAATCAAAACCTATTGTTGTTCGCACTAAGTATGGAAGAGATGAAGTCTCATTTCATGGCCGAGAAGATTCTAGTCGATCGACCTTAGGATTATTGCACAATAACGATTGTAAGTTGATTCTTATTTTAATACTATTTAAAAATGTCTAATAAGCTTTAAGGGCTTATTTGTTTAGCTCTATTTTTAAAATTGAGATAAATTAAATAATTTTCTAAAGGTAATAGTTATTTTATTTAAATATTAATTATTTAAATATTAATTTTTAAATATTATTTTATTTAAATATTAATTATTTAAATATTAATTATTTAGTTATTTTATTTAAATATTATTTAAATATTTTTTAAATTTCTTTTTATACAGCTATTAGAAATAATAATTGCTAAATATAAATATTAATTTTATTAAATATTTATAAAAAATAATAAAAAAAAAAGTATTCAAAACTTTTTAAATGTTCATTAATAAAGGTTTTTAAGATTTCAAAATGGAGAAAGAACTAATAAGCACTCTGGTTGCAAATTAGTTTTAAATTCTAATAGTTTTTTGTTGAATAATGTATGTATGTAACATTAATAATGCATGTAATGTAAAGATTCGGTTTCATCTAATGATATTTATATTTATTTGTAATATTTTTGATAATAGAATTTGTAGTTTTGATTTCTGTAAACTTTTTGTGTCCTAATTTTCTTTTCTTTTTTTAATTTTTTATATTGTTACAAATTCTGCTACTAGTAAATTGTAATGAGGATGTTTATGCAGCCCCAGATAAGCCAGTGAAATCAGGATATACTGAAGTCAATGTGCAATATGCACAATACTCTGCGCCTGATGAAGGTAATAAAGATGGTACAATTCACTACGCTGATGCAAAGCGGTATGCTGAACCTAACAGTGTTCCTCCAACTAATGTATCAAATGCTATATACCAGACTAGTGCAATCTATGCAAGTACATACGAAAATCCTTATAAAGCAGTTATTGCTTCTAGCTTATATTCAGATCCTGCCAAATGGACCAAACAGAAAGCATCAATCAAAATTTTTCCGCGCTCTCAGTTAACATTCAAGGAACGCATTGGTGTTGGTCAGTTTGGAGAAGTTCATATTGCTGTAGCAAAAGGTCTAGATGAAATATATGGTACAATAGGACATTATAATTCTTGGGGATTAACAGATACTGCTTTAGTAGCTGTTAAAATGCTTAAATCAAAAGATGAGAACATTACATCTGAATTTATGAAAGAGGTTGAAATAATGTCTCGTTTAAAACATGAAAATGTTGTACGGTTACTTGGTATTTGCAATTATGATACTTCCAGTGCATCCAGTGATAAATTGATGGTTGTTGAATACATGGAAAATGGCGACCTGAATCAGTATTTGCGCGAAAGACATCCTGTATCTGCTGACAGTGTTCGTATTAGCCAGATTTCTCCAGACTCGCTTTTGCCAGATCAATTATTGCACATCGCTGAACAAATTGCTGCTGGTGTTAAATATCTTCATTCAGAGGGATTTGTTCATCGTGATTTAGCCACAAGGAATTGTCTTGTAGGACCTGCTCTTCAAGTTAAAATTTCTGATTTTGGTATGAGTCGTTATTTGTATTCTAAACAATACTACAGAATTGAAGGCAAAGCAGTGTTGCCTATCAGGTGGATGGCACCGGAGTCTTTATTTTACGGTTAGTCATATTTTATTAATTATTTTGATTTTAATTTTGTTATTTGATTACGAATTTAATTATTTATATTTAACGATTTTAAAATAATTTCAAGTTTTTGAAGTTATTTTATTTATAATATAACTTTTATAGTTATATTATTTATAATATAAATTTTTTAATTTTTTACACTCATTTGACCTACCTTATTTAAAAAAAATGGTTGTTGCTGAGGCAAAGGTATTATTAAGTATTTTGAAAGTCTTGCGTTTCAAAAGACACGCTTCTACTTTTAGGAAAATTCACGCAGGAAACAGATGTATGGAGTTTTGGTGTAACATTGTGGGAAATTTTAACATTTGCGCGACAATCTCCTTATGAAAATTTCTCAGACCAGCAAGTTATATCTAAAGCGTGTGAAGCTGTCCAAAATCCTAATTCACTGTTTCCCCTTTTATCAAAACCGAGCTATTGTCAACCTGAAGTATACGCTGTCATTTGTAAATGCTGGGATATGAATCCTGAAAACAGACCTACATTTACATTTTTACATCGGTTTTTTAAAGAAATTGTGAACAGTGTTGAATTAGCGGTCTAAGTATCATTATAAAATCGCGTGTTAAAAAAAATGGATTAAACGAGAATTGATTGCCAGTCCCTGGTTTCATTTTCTTAGCGTTTTAAAGCTTTAAAACGATAAACGGGTTTTTTAGTATAAATTGATAAATTTCTGTTTTTTTTTAAACTCGATAATAATGTTTTACATTTTTTATTACTATTTTTATATATTTATTGTATTCAGGAGTTTTAAAAATCTTTTTTCTAAAAGTTTAAATTTTGTATTTACAAATATAAAATATTAAGAGTTTTTTTCTACAAATAAATATATTTTTGTAAACGCATTCAAAAGTTACCTTTTTTTTTGTATTTATAAGAAAATCTCATATTTTTTTTGTTGAACAAGTAAGTTAATAGGTTATTTTGTATTATACCTTGATTGTGAAAATAGGCATGCTAATTTTGTAATGCAATAAAAGTCTGTTGCACCACCCTAGCCAAAAAGTGCTATAGGACCTATAGGATTTTAAAACAAACAAACAAAAACTTTGATAAAAACACTTTTTAACTTACGTGTTTTAATTTAATGGGGTTCAAAACTGATTTTTTTTTTGTTCCAAATTCTTATGGGATCTCATAAGACTTTTTGACTAAGGCATACGTTGCTAAATTACCATGTGCTTGCAACTCATTATTACTGCTTAATTTTACAAAATGCTGTTTAGTCTTTGGTTAAAACACGTGTCTTAAATCAAAATTTCAATGCTTGTAAATGCGAACCGTCATGCTTACTTTTAATTTTGATGAATTTTAATTTTGCGAATTTTTTCCAAGGCGTATTTTTATAAGAATAATTAAGGGGATCAGGGAGAACGAGAACCATTGCACTACGGGACAAAAGTATACAAAATTTGCACTAAAGTATTTGTGATAATTATTTTGTTTGTTTATGCCTGTAAATGTCATTACATAAACCCCATATTAAT
Organism: Hydra vulgaris; assembly: GCF_038396675.1. NCBI lineage: Eukaryota > Metazoa > Cnidaria > Hydrozoa > Anthoathecata > Hydridae > Hydra > Hydra vulgaris. Next base: position 42,297,807 of record NC_088921.1, read on the forward strand.
TTTCATCAGAATATTTGCAAAATTGGAGACTTGAAGATTGGACTTAGTCCTGACAAAGGATTTTGCGGGTTGGTTCCTTTCTGCATAACTCCATCCAATTTTCAACTTTTTTATATGTTCTCAATAAAAAGTAAATGAAAAATAGTTTGGATTTTTTATTATAGCATTAAGAATTATATTATAAGATATTATAAGTAGGTAGATGTATCAATTATTTAATAATTAATAAATATGCAAAATTTACTGCTAAATATCTAAGTCAATGTTTTCAAAATAATCAGTAAGAGAACCTTCATTTAAATCCATGAAATTTGATTCCTCAGTTTTAGTGTCCCAATCAGCTTCTTGTTCATAATTTTTAAATAATAGGAAATTTTTGACAGCCTCTTATACCTGATGTTTAATCCTTTTCATTCTCACATCCACTTTTTCTGAAGACGCTATAGGGTCCGATGAATCTAATGCTCGATTAAATACATCGAGCAAATTACTTTTACGAGAACACTTTCGAGAATGATATCTTCGATTCTGTCTGTAGTACTTATTGCAAGATTCAGCTCCCTCTTCACCAAAAAATCCAGGTGATAATGGTAGTGCCATAATAATGTTTTTTGAATGACAAAGAATTTTATAAAGAGAGGCAGACATGTTGAGCCATTTATACTTACTAATAAATAAGGAATATGTATCATGGCAGAAGGACCCAAATTTTTCAAAGTCCAAATGTTCGTGACAATTAAGGGCAGCAAGAATGGTGCTTAAATTTGATACAAGTTTATCATCAAGTTCTAAAAGTTTAGCGAGATCATAAGGTTTACTGAAATGTCTCCGACATAAATTACCAGTTGTTGTATTTCCCTGTCCGCCTTGACATGATCTATCAATTTTGATCTCAAAGAAGTCCTCAACTTCATGTCAAACTCTGTCCTTCTCATTAGCTAAAGCTTTTTTATTTTCCTCACCTTAAACTTGCCATAATTCTAACTTTATTCTGTATGATAAATTAAGCAAGCAATTGAGAGTGTTGATGGTAGCATGCAAAGGCTGGCAACCATAAATAAGGAACGAATCACCTTTTGGCTTAAATTGATCATTATTAAAGTTTAGCAAGTTGTTAAAATGCTTTGGTGTTGATTTACAAATGGGGGAGCTTTGGGAAGATTTATTGTCAAGTAAAAAATTTAAAACTTTCCCATCAATTAAAGTCGGAAAGAACAACGATGATATATTAATTTGCAACTCTTCTCCAGTATTTATTGATATGGAGCCAAGTTTTTGATGTCGTCTTCAATTTGTTGGAAGGTTACCTTATCATGTTCCATTGTTTTTTTAGTAAATTCCAGAGACAGGGGGCGCACAAATCGAAAAGATTGAGGAGTAGGATTTTTCCATAAAATTTCTCCATCTAACTTACTTCTTAGCTGTAATGGTGTCATGATAACTGTAAATTACGAGTGGTCATCTATTACTGAACCAGATGATGACGCCTGATGATATTTAATTTGACCAGTTGTTCCATCAGCACCGTATGCGAAGATCGTTTCAGCGTCAATAACACTTTTATTTACCTTCTTCAAATAATTCACAATTTGATCTTTTTCGAATAGTACAATCCTCGAAATTGTGTGACAAGATAGTGACTTTATTGAAGTTTACGCTTTCACATCAGATGATTGGATTTCATCTGGACGACATTTCTTCTTTGCTTGAGAGACTTCAAAATATGTTGGAAGGATGTTGGCATTTCTACTTTTCATTTTAACTTGTAAATTTTGGTATGTATTTACCAAAATTTACAAGTTAAAATTTACTTTGGAATTATCAATAAGAAGATTTAATGCCTCATCTGGCGTCATCTTAATTGGTTTCTGTGTACTGATTTTACTAAGAAGCTCCTCTGCATTATCAATATTATCAATAACTATCTTAATCAATTGTTTAAGGAATTTACATCCTTTTCTATGTGATGCTGTTTGAACAGCTTTTAGTAATACATAAATGCAGTCTTCAGAATCTTCGGCTATTTGAGTCGCAATTCTTCTAACGATTTTGATGGTCGTCCTTTTCTTCTTAATGGTGATGTTTGGCATGGTTGAACAAAATACTCAGGAGAGATCACAAATTGTTCAAAGTAAGTGGAATTATGGCGCATTAGATTTGTAGAATCATAATTCCTTAATCTCCAATGTCGTGAGAAATTACTTTTAAGATTATTCAAATCTTCTTTTAATGCAGTAATTCCACTTTCAGTTATTTTTTTATTGTAAAATAATTCAATCTTTGTAATGGATTTTGAAAAACTTATTTCAAAATTTTCTTTAAATAACAATTTTCCAAACTCAAATTTCAAAAAACTGATTGCTGCTGTATTTTCACTATTTTCGGTCATCATTAATGACTTTTATGAAATGCGTAATAATAGTTAATTATATGATCCTTTAATAAAATTGGTTAAGATGAATTTATGTGATAATAAATGTCACAAGATAATTTACTGCTTACTCATACTAATTGACCTTTACTATGCGTGTGACTACATACGCAAACGTTACCAAGAACTCTACCCTAAACGCATAATGTCTTAATTTTACTTAAAAACGAGTTATACTTAAATATTTTGTGCATGTAAGCTTTCGGAAATAATATTTAATGCGAATTATAAAGATGATCACATGTATGTATTAGACGTTTTTGTGAAGTTACATTAATCTGTTTGAAATTTTGAGGGGTATGTAACCTTAACCTTTTTGAAACCCGGGGTATTCACCTTTTTTTTGGTACCAAAACAATTGATACTTTTTGATACTATAAAGAATGCGGGTCTTATAAAGCTAAAAATATGGTAATAGCCCTAAATTCCGTATGTCTAACTATTTCTTAAAATGTTTTATACGTGGAGAAATATAGATCTGATAAGTTGCAATCAATTGCTAAGAATCACATTTGTAACTATTAAATATGTGTTGTGGGAAAAGCTTCTACTTGTTTGCGCAAATTTTTTGCAAGAAATATCAAAAATTTTCATTTTTTTTTTTAATTAATAAATGTTAATTTCGATAACCTACAATATCAATACCGTGAGAGATATTTTCAAAGTTCGTTCAGCTACTAATTTCTATAATCCCTACTTAATAAAAAGTCATATCTAAATTGAAAATTAAAAAATTGTGATTTTTGATTTTTGTTATCAATTTTTATTATTTTATCCCATAGTGCATTGGTTTTAGGAACAATATCGGTTGCACGTTCGTGAATATAATATAAATAATCGAATCACGCCTACTTACATTTTAAAAAACGGCACTATTTTGTATTTTTTAAATAAGTTTTTGGTGTTTTATTTCTAGATGTTAAAAAAAAAAAAGTTTGAGAAAAATATTTTGAATATTTTTCCATAAATATAAGTTTTTGGTGTTTTATTTCTAGATGTTAAAAAAAAAAAGTTTGAGAAAAATATTTTGAATATTTTTCCATAAATATAAGTTTTTGGTGTTTTATTTCTAGATGTTAAAAAAAAAAAAGTTTGAGAAAAATATTTTGAATATCTTTCCATAAATATTGACTATAATAAACTGACTTGATGTTTAGTAATGAAATCATTACTAAACATCAAGTCAGTTCTTATTAAGTGTATTTTTAATGAGGCGGGTTTGAACTCCTAATGTGGTAGTACTGTAATTAGAAAAAAATTGTATTCAACTTTTACAAATGTTTTTTTTTTCCTTAAATTGTATAATATGCTATCGTATATTATACAATTTATCGTGTCGTTGACTAAAAGATTTAAGTTAGGTCAAAAATTCAATAAAATATTAGCATTTTTGTTAATTTGGGCAAAAATGCTAACAAAGTTCAAAAATCTTTTTTACATTACGCCAAATAATGTTTTATTTCGATCACAAAAACTTTTTTGTTTTTCTAATAACAATTTTTTTTTCTCGATTTTGAATTATGGTTACATTGCTTTTCTGCTTCCGAAACTTGTTTGGTGTCCTTACATAAACTATAATTTTGCCCATTAATACTAAATGTCATTCCAAACTCATTAAAAAAGTTATTTAAAAATTGTTGTTCATCATAGAATTTAGAACATTCTACTTCAATACGGATACTATATGTCTTTCAACATCTATACAGTTTAGTCATCTTGTATAATTTGATTTAGCAATTCATTGGAACTCCTTTTTTTTCCGTGTAAACATTTTTCAGGAAAGTTATCAGAAGAAATGACTATAAGTATTGGTTTGATAATGTAAACAACAGCTAAAATAAAAAAATTAAGTGTATGTCATTTTTCCATCCAATTATAGTAGATAAATAAATAAACAGTTTCTCATTAATAACTGTTGCAACAAGTTTATTGTCCAATACCTAGGCTCACTTTTTTGAAAGAATTAAAATGTAAATTTACAAAATCTTTACATTCCAGACATTTAAGAAGCATAACTATGTTTTGAAGGTAAAATAAATCTCAAAATAAATTCGGTAAGTTAAAATTTTTTTTTTTTAACTTACCTACTGTGGCACAGCCACTGGCAGATGTTGATGAAACTAAAAGAAAAAAAAAATCAAATGTTTATTTAAGACTGATATAGTGATCAATTCCCAATATACGTTAATACAAAAATATAAAAGTAATTCCAAATAATCAACCCAAAATTTTAAATTTGATTAAACGGAACCTTTCAACTTATAGAACAACCTAACTAACAAATTATATATAGAGAACTGGACTGAAGTTTATAAAAGACAAATGCAAATGAAGGATGTAGTTTATTTTAAAATAAATTTCATGAGATTTTTTTATGAAGTTTAAATATATCAATAAATACAAGTTCTCTCAATATTAATATTTTTTTGTTTTTAAAAATTTTTTAATTCTAGCATCTTCAGCTTTGTCATCAAATAAAATAAAAAAAGGATTATAAATATCCTTTAAGTTTGAAGAGTGTGTGTGTGTGTGTGTGTGTGTGTGTGTGTGTGTGTGTGTGTGTGTGTGTGTGTGTGTGTGTGTGTGTGTATAACTTTGAAGAATAAGAGTAGAAACACCTAATAAAAAAATTGATATTAAACTTACCAACTGCATCAGATGACAATAAAGCTAAAGTTAAAAAAGGTCTAATTAAAAAACATTTTTGGCAAAAAAATCCAACAAAACAAATCCGATAAAACAATTTTGTAATGAAAAATAAAAAGTAATGGTGTAAATAATAAATAAAATAAAGGCGTAAATACCGAAAATTCGGTGTTATTTAAAAAAAAGTCTTGAATAGGTTTAATCTAGTCAATAATTTTTAAAAGTTTAACAAAAAGATACCCTTGTAGAAGTAAAAAACAATAGAATTATTATGAAAAAACATATGAACTTACTATCTGTTTGATTAGCCAGGTCATTAATATTGTTCATTTTTTTAATTATTACCAATCTAAGTGAAACAACATGCAATAAATAAGTAAAAATTCCCCTCTCCCCCAACCCCACCTTGGTTATTTTCGAAAAACAGAAATTAGGTACCAAAAGTGTTTAACTAATTTAACTACCTGCTACATAATATTTTTTTATGAAATTTGGCAGGTGCAAAGAAAATGCATGTAGAAACTTATTCAAAAAATTAAAATAGCGGAATAAAGATTCCTTTGACAATAATTTAACAAGTAAACATCAACACAATTTTCATGAGCAAAATGCTCAAAAAGTACGACAACCTTCATCTGAATCTTCTGGTGCTATGCTGGACAATTGGATAGATGTTTTCAAAGTTCCCCGGAAAAGCTGCCAGCTGAAATTATGGATTTACTCCACAAAAATGCTTCTCTTTTGCCACGAAAAATACGAAACTACAATGATGAGGATCATTTGTGATGATATACTTTTATACTTGTTTATAAAAAATCTATAATCTATTACCTGCAATGTATTCTTTAACTTTATCTACTTCTAACCTACACTTTATATCACTACATCCTGATTATCTGCAACTGCATGCTCTACATGCTCGCTTTACATACAATTTTTCAGCATTTCTTTTTTTTTTACTGTAAATAATGATTTATTAATCTGATCTAATTATTATATAGATGTATCGCAAAAAACTGGTAATAAAGCAGTATGTCGGACCTCACCCAAAAGTTTTGAGTTTTGTAAGTGAACTAGCGCTGTTTGAGTGGACAGAGTATCAATAAATCAAAAGGCGTTTTGTTTATGTTTATTATAACTATTATAATATAATATATATAATAATTTTTATAGTATAGTATAATTTGTCATGATAAACCACAGGGTAGTTAACAAACTCTCGGTATTCAGGCAAAAAACGTTGAACACAAAAATCCCCATTAGGAGAAATCAATCATTTAAGTTTTCTTCGATTTTGAAACATTTATAATCTTATTTAATTGCATTTAGTGTTGATATTTAAATACACCATAATGTTAAGTGTTTATTTAAGAAAATATTTTTAGCTTTTGTTTTTTTTCAATTTAAAAGCTTTTAGCCTAAATAGAATACCCGTTTTATAAATTAACGTTAAATGTATTTTTGTAACCAGAGAAAAGATAAGGTTTTATTCGACTTAGTGTACTTCGACTTAGTGTACCAGTTTGTAAAACGTTGTAAACTTTATAATACTGCATCATAAAGTCAAAACTGCTAATTTATGACTTAACCTATGTTGCCAGTATATCCACAATATGTACTTCAAAGAACCATGTCGGAACCCTAAAAATAAAATCAAATATTCGGCAGCCGAATATTTGATGACACTTTATATTATATATTTATATAAATATTTTATATTTGACAAAACCACTATTCGTGACATCTTTACTTATAATAGTACATGCTTTTGTTTTTAAACAAACAAAAAAAAAATACTTGATTGAAAAGTTAAATCTATTATTTTTGTCGATACTGAAATCTACTGAAAATCACTACTGAAATCACTACTGAAATGCACTACTGAATTCACCGGCATGTAAATTTTTTGATTTTTCTTTTTGGTAACAAATAGCTTTTTTATATGATGATCATTGAACGTTCATACCTAATTAATTTTTTTTGAACTGTAGTTTAATATTTTCATAAAAACATGTGTTAAGGTAAAAATTAAAAGTTTTTGACTAACTAGACCCGGTCTCTCCAATAGACAAATTTATAGAGATGGTCGGACATAGGCCAAATTGTGTCCGATATGCGACCAAGTCAAAAAAATTTTTACAAGATGATTGATCGGTTTAAATTGAAAAATTCAACGGTGTCCGTGATCGAAATGCTCGGTTCTGATTGAAGAATGTTTTGTCCGATGTCCGCCATTGTCCGACTTTTTTATGGCCGCCATGTTCGGCGTCCGACCGGGCCGGAATTTCTGGGCCAAGTTGATTAAAATTGATTGACTTTTCCGAAAGTGTTCGACTGTTCGGTTGTACGACTTGTTCAGCATTATTATCTCTCTTGAATTTATTCCATTTTAATCCAAATTATTCACCACAGCTTTAAATTATTTCAAGACTTTTAAAAGTTTCATTCTCCTTGGACTACAGGATATTGGTGAATATTAGTTACACATTTTCGAGAACTTATTACACAAAAATACAAAATAGCGCATGTTATAAAAGATATCTATGAGATTTCAGATGAAGTCATTGAACTTAATGCAATTTTAAATGAACAAATTTCCAGTGGTTCTGTTCTTTTGAAAGCGAAAACTACTGGTGTAGGCAAGTCAGAAGTTTAAATGAATTTTTCTTTGCTCTTCAAATTACATGCCATTTCAATGCCAAGGACAAACACTAAGAAAACTTATTGAAAACTTACTCAACTTTTTTTTTAAATTTACTACCGGTATATACTTCACTTAAATTAGTACTAGAAATTACTACGAACCTGTAAATATGAAATACCAATAAATATGAAGAATTACAACAAAACAAAAAAATGTCCGATTCTTGTGTCATTTTTTATTTTTCATTTTTTTGTATGTTCGACGTCCGACCGCGTTCGAAATTTTTAGTTCAATAACTGTTCGGTGATCGATCGGTGTTCGGTTCGACATTAGTTTTTTTAGTGTTCGACCGGTTTGGTGGTTCGGACCGTACGAACACGGGCGAACAGAAAAACGTCAATCAGTCCGAACATCTCTACAAATTTAGTTGAAACCCCGCGGAAACGTGTGTTATTTTATTGGATTTGAGATACGCGTCTCGGTTAGAAAAAAGTTATGGTAAGTCGAGTATTTAATTGCGAGAATATAATTAAAAGAACTTAAGTTTTTATAAGAATATTTGCAGTGAATAAATAGTTTTACTTCAAAAATTAAAAAAAAATCTTACTATAACGATATTCTTTTAACAAATTTTTTTTTTGTGGTGTCAGATATTGTTTAAAAATTGCTAAAACGTAAGAATTTGGCTAAAGTTATACTAAAAATACACTATTAAAGCGTATTAAAATATACTGAAAAATTATTTCATGAATTTGAATTAATTTTCTATCATTTGAATAATAAAAAAGTTTTTAGTGGAAAAAATAATTGAGTATTTACTCTAATATACTAACTATTCTTTGTATATACTTAACTATATTTTCGTTTAAAAATTTCAATATACTGAAATGTTTAAATTTTTGGTATGTAAAAGTTTATACACCTGCTGTCTTTAATCATTTTATCTCATTACTAAAATTCATAGTTTAAAAACTTAATATGAATCATATTAAGTTTGTAAATTATGAATTTTAATTAGTTTTCTATAACTGATTTTTCTTATGCATATTTTGTTTGCTCTATCCTGTATTTTAAAAACAATTTTATATTTTTTTGTGAAATAAGGGTTCTTTAAAAATGCATTTGATATTGATATTTATGAACAATTTTTTTTATAAAAGTATATATATATATATATATATATATATATATATATATATATATATATATATATATATATATATTTATATAAATTAGTAAAAAACACTTATCTAACTTTTTTATTCAACTTTAAGTTTTACCATTGCTGGATCATCAGGAAGAGTAACTCTTCCTGATGATCCAGCAATGGTGAAACTTAAAGTTGAAGAAAAAAAGTTAGATAAGTGTTTTTTACTAATTTATTATTGCTCTGTTCTTTAAGAACATTGAGCACTCTATTTGTAAAATACACTAACATGATTTACATATATATATATATATATATATATATATATATATATATATATATATATATATATATATATATATATATATATATATATATATATATATATATATATATACATACATATATATATATATATACATATATATATATATATATATATATATATATATATATATATATATATATATATATATATATATATATATATATCAAAAATGGTGTGCGGTCGCACGCTGTAACTGACCAGGTTTATAATATTTTTTCTTTACAATTTGACCATGGCGGTTTTGATGTTTTAACAATTGCTGTAAAAAAAATTGTTACATTATAAATAACTATTTTATTCGTTGGTCTTTTATTTTACACAAAGGCTTTAAATGAAATAAAAAAGCATGTATAGTGATTGTTAAAATAAACGTGTTTCGTGTTAATTTAACAAATGCTATATTTAAATTTTTTTTTATGTAAGCATGTTTTTGTTGCAATAGAATGAGTTAATTGCTTTTTTTTTTTGTTTCTATTTTTACAAAGAATTTAAAAAATTTTTTTTTTAACTTGACTAATCAGAGCATAAAATGATTAAAAATTTCTATATTAAATTATACTGCGGTATTTTTTTAAACAGATTTTTTTTACAACTTTTAGGAAAAAATAAATGTTTATACAATGTAAAAATAATATATGTAACACTTTTTAGTAATTTAAATAAAATTTATTCATTCATTAAACAATCATTAAAAGTAATTTGTAAAAGCGTTTTGTGTGGCTTTAACAAAATGTTTCAAAAGATAAATTTATAAGTAATTTATTTTAATTGCACTTAAAAGTCTAACGAAAAGTAATTTTTGTTTCGAGTTTGAATTTTTGAATTTTATTTCAGTGCATATTTATTTTCTTTTTCAAGAGGAATTGTTTTCTTTCTTCTTTCTTTTTTTTTTTTATTTTCTTCTAAACTTAGGTTTAGCTAGCATTTCTTTTTTTAACGCATTTCTAAAATGTTTAATAATTATCTAAAAACATCTAAACAGTGTGGTCAGGTTGTCAAAAAATAAAATGATTTGCGTGGTCAGCAATAGCGCTCGATCGCAGGCCATTCTTGTTAAAGCCTGGTTATGATGTTATATTGCTAATCTTAATGTGCTTTTATTGTTACATTTTTACCTTTATAGTTTATTTTTATTAAAGGATAGTGGCTCTGATTGGGATAGTTTTTCTGGCAGTGAGGAGAATCATAGTAACAGTAAAGCAAAGAAAACAGATCATTTATCAAAAGAAATTGTTGGTAAGTACTTTTATGATTGCTTAAGTAAATAAATTTATATATATATATATATATATATATATATATATATATATATATATATATATATATATATATATATATATATGTATATACATATACATACATATATATATAAATATACATACATATATATATATATATATGTATGTATATATATATATATATATATATATATATATATATATATATATATATATATATATATACATATATATATATATATATATATATATATAGATATATATATATATATATATATATATATATATATATATATATATATATATATATATATATATATATACATATATATATATATACATATACATATTGTAGTACAAGTTCAAATATTTTTTTTATTCTATGGATATATATTTGTATATTTCCTTGTTCGATATATATTTCTATCATGGCCTTCTTTATAGAAGGCCTCGACACCCTGCGCGATTTTTTTTGACTGAAGGCCGGTTTTTAAAAACTTATTATAAACGCAAATTTTGTTTGGATAAAGGTGTAAAATATTGATTGCAATTTTTCAGAAATATTTAAAGTTATTCTTCAAGTGAATTTAAATTAAATAATTTAAAATGCCTTTAAAATGCTGTGTTCCAAAATGTTCCTCAAATTATAAGTCTTCAGGTTGTAATGTGTTATCGAACTTAGATGATAAAAAAGAAATTGTGTTTTATTGATAGATGAAGTTTATGTGAAAGCAGCATTATTATATCAAAGTGGAAATATTTTTGGAAATGCTGTTAATTATCCAGAGAAATTAGCTACTACTGTACTTTCATTTATGGTCAAAAGTCTTTATGGTGGACCTGAATTTTTAGCAAGAGTTTTACCAGTTAGTAATCTGACTTTAGATTTCCAACTAGAACAATGCAAATTAATTGTAGACACCATAGAAACTTCTACGTGTAATGGTAAAGTAGTTGCAATTATTACAGATGGAAATAAAGTTAACCAAAGCTTCTTTTCTAAATTCAAAACAGTAGAGGGAAAACCTTGGTTATGTCAAAATGGTTCTTATATTTTATATGACTATGTTCATCTTTTGAAGTGCATAAGAAACAATTGGCTAACAGAAAAACTAGGTCAGTTGCAGTTTATTCATAATGAAATAACTCACGTTGCGAATTGGAGAGATTTAATTAATTTATATACACTTGTTAAAACCAGTTAATAAAGTTATCCAGATTGACTGAAACATCAATAAATCCTAAACCAATAGAACGACAAAAAGTAAGCACTTGTTTACAAATATTTAGTGAAGAGACAGTTGCAGCTCTAAAAACTCATCCTAAAATAGAACAAGAAAGTGTCAAGTACTATTATTTTTTTGGAGTTAATTATAGAATTTTGGAAAATAATGAATGTTAAATGTCCAGGTGCCAATGCTAGATTTAGGGATGAGTCGCGTAATGTAATCAGATCTTCAGATGACATTAATTTAAAAAAGTTGCTCGCTATTGCAACAATGGCTGATAATATGAAACCAACATCTGGTAAACGTGTTTGCCAGCTTACGAGAGATACAAGCAATGCTCTTTCACATACTTGTCATGGCCTAGTTGATTTGTCTTGTCATCTTTTATCAAGTGGAAATGTTATTTTAGGTTGGTTTTCTAGTGATCCAATTGAAAAATGCTTTGGAAAACTAAGGCAAGGCTCTGGTGGTACTTACTTTATAACAGCTTAATCAGTTATCGAAAAATTACGCATTCAACATGCTAAGCTGGTGCTACAACTAAATATTGATGTAGAAGGAAATGATGGCCATGACTGTCTCTTATGTCTTGAAGATTTAAATGATAGGGAAATTAATATAATTTACAATTTAGCAGATCTAGAAGATACTATAAATATAGACATTTTATATGCTATTGTCTAACAGGTGATGCGGAAATTATTGGACAAATCCTAATTTCATTATTTGAGCATAATAATTAGTTTTTGTGGTTTTATGCGTAGGCATAAACATTCTATAAAATATAAACTTTATTATTTGAAACACAAGTATTTAAAATGAGATTAAATGCAGCTGAACGAGAATCTTTTCGAAAGCGACTAAAAATGTTTTTTGTAAATAAACCTAATATAAAAAAAAAAATCGTAAATCATTTTGAAAAGGAAGGATTTGCTCCAAGTACATTATATGGTAACCTAAAAAGACTTGAAACTGTTCAATCATTTTCTTATAGAAAGCACCCTGGTTGTCCAACATCCTGGACTAGAGAAAAGAAAGCCGAATTAACGAGACTTGTCAACAATTGAAAAGGGGTCAGTCAGAGAAAAATAGGTATTAAATTCGGTGTAAATCAATCGACAATTGATCGTCAGTTAAAAAAAATGAATATTAAATATAGAAAACGCGAAAAGACTCCAAAATACACTATAGAACAACAAATAAAGGCAAGGAAAAGAAGCAGGAAACTAGTTAACCAACTCTATAACACAAAATTTCTTCTAGTCATCCATTACGAAAAATACTTTTGTTTTGCAGGGGACAACATGCCTGGAAATTCTGGATACTACACAAACAACAAAAAGACATGCCCAGAAAGTGTTCATTTTATAGGAAAAGAGAAATTTCCAAAAAAATTATTAATGTGTATAGCCATATCTGACCGCGGTATGTCCGAGCCATTGTTTCGCACTTCCAAGGCTGTAGCGGTCAATTCATCAATCTATATTAATGAATGTTTAGAAAAACGACTTCTTCCATTTATTCACAAGTATCATGGAGACTTTAACTATTTATTATGGCCAGATTTAGCAAGTTCTCATTTATTCTAAAGATTCTCTAAATTGGATGGACCAATATGTCTATTACATTGATAAAGAATCCAATCCCCCAAATGTGCCTCAAGCACGACCAATTAAAAATTTTTGGGGACATTTGGCACAGAAAGTTTACGAGAGAGATTGGCAAGCTTCAACAGAGCAAGTTTTGATTGATCGCATTAAACTAAAACTACAAGAAATTGATTTAAACTTTTTACAGTTGCATATGAAAGGCGTCAGAGCAAAATTGAGATCAATTGCAGATGGTGGTGTTTTTTCATATAATAAATAATATATTTTTATTAAAAGATAAATGCTTTATTTAAAAAAAATATAATAGTTTGTTTTTTTATTTATAAATAAGTTATTGACGTTTTTATTTTGTCCGATAACTTCCGCATCACTCGTTATATTGCTGGTTATGTTCAAAAGTGTTCTACTGAAGAAATGATGAAGATACAACTACATATTATGAAAAATATGGAACTTATTTGAATACTTTAAATAGAGGAGGATTAACTATTCCATCAGATACTCTATCTCAGTGATCCTTATTTTGCTACATATTTTTTTCTTTATTAGATAAAAGAGTTTGCCGAACATTTCTTATACGACAGTTTGCATTTATTGCAGAGTTGTACAGTTTTTCTATTGCAAAGAAACAAAAGTAATAAAGAAACCAAACTAAAAGAAATCAAGCTTATGTAAAAAAAATTTTTTATGTTCAGTAAAATAATAATTTGTTTTTTTATTGGTGTATTTTCTCATTACTTATTATTTCTTATATATATTATATATATAAAGTTTTGATTTAAAATGTTTTTATTCATTTTAATAAACAATTTAAGCTTATAAAAAAGTTGTTAATTTAACGTCAAAAAACTAATTTTATAATAATGCATCAAAAAAATGCATGTCTTAGAAAAGCTATACAACATTTTTTTATTTTACTAAACCACCATATTTTTTTTAAATCGGCCTTCAGTCAAAAAAAATTGCGCACGGTGTCGAGGCCTTCTATAAAGAAGGCCATGATTTCTATGGATATATTTATATATTTCTTTGTTTATTGTATGAATCTATGTAATCTGAAATAAATTTATAATAATATTAATAATAATAAAAAAATTATAAGTAGTAATTTCTATTTATCATCAAAATGCAAGCTTCTAGGTTATTTGCTATTAAAATCAAAGCCTTCGATGGTACTAAGCTATATGCTAAGATTGAAAAAGAATTTTTTTTTTTCCCCCTCAAGGCCACTACAGATGAGGAGGATACTTAATAGTGGTTATAACCCTCTCTCACTTCTATAACACTGAAATATGAACCTTGATGAACAAGGTTGCTGTTCGGAGAAACAAGTTGAGCACGGTACTACAAGGGACGTGGTGGGGATCGAACTTGGAGCCTCTTGCTTATGAAGCGAGCACTTTACCACTACAGCACTACCACAGAAGTTTCTATATACTAAACAATTCCTTAATTTCAAATATATATTTTATATATTAAATATAACTATATAACTATTAAAAAAATAATATAAAAATTCAGCATTTCATAATCTACCCAATAGCATTACCCAGTTCACAAAATAAGTAACAACTTGCACATTTTGTGAAATCTGCAATTTCATGATCTGTGCATAACATGAATATTTTCACTTTAAAAATCATTTATGCAGTAGTTTTGTTTCTTTCTGATGCTTAGTCTCGCAGTCCCACATCATATTTGTATTTAGTTTTTAGGTTTTATAATGTTTTTTAATATTTATTTTTTAGATTTTATTGCAGAAAAACTACAGTTTTTAATTGTTTATAAGTTTTTTGATATTTTTTTTTAAGAATTATTAAATTTTTTTTTTCTAAAACGATTATATATTTTTGGATTTTTATAAAGTTTCCCTTCATTTGAGTACCAGGTTTACCTATTTTCAAAAAACTTTTATTTAAATAAAATTGGGGATCTGTTATATAGAAAATGAATATAAGCACATACTAAATATTGCACAATTGAATTTAAATTTGCAATTTAAAAGTTGCAGCCATGGTGCAGTAATTAAAATTCTGGCTCCCAGAGGTCAGAGGTTTGATGCTGGTTCTAGCCCAATAAGAGACATTGGTAAGGAAGGAGTTGTGAACTTCCTAGTTAAATGCTCTTCCACAGTGCTTTGTGATAAGACCTTAAAGACTTTAAAGAGTTAATTTAAAGACTTAGTAGTTATTAAGGTGCTTTTAGCACTCTAATAACTACTTAAAAAAAAAAATTAGGTTTAAATTAATCACAAAAGATAACCATATATATATATATATATATATATACACACACACACACACACACACACACACACACACACACACACACACACACACACACACACACACACACACACACACACACACACACACATACACATACATATATATATATATATATACACACACACACACACACACACATATATATATATATATATATATATATATATATATATATATATATATATATATATATATATATATATATATATACACACACACACACACATCAGGAGCTATTCTAATAAAAAAATTTAGGAAAAAAACCTTTGTTCTGGAGAAATATAAAGGAAACATTGCTGAATATAGGCGTTTTTTGTAAAAAAAAACAATATTTGCCATAAAAAACGTAAAAAAATAAAGATAGTGTCCTTAAATTTTAATTTGGGCGACACCCAAATACGTCATAATCGATCTTTTAAACAAACAAAAAAAAATCAATTATGTCATGTACTGGAACTCTAAGGAATAAAACACACTTGATTGTCTGTTGATTGCAGCATATATTATGCTGACTTTTTGGTCTACAACAAAACAGAGAAGGCCAGCTTTAACTAAAATAAAAAAGTTTTTCTTGGTATGCATTTATTCTTTTGTTTTAATCAAAAAAATTTAGCCCAAACATTTTTTTTATCATTCTCTTTAATATGAACACAACATTGTTAAACATGTATTTAGGGCATGGAATTATTACCGTTTTTCATAATTACCGGTAACGGTAAAACCCCGGTTTCTGCCATTTTTATTAACGGCAAAACCGGTAATTTAAAGTTTTTTCAAAGGAATAAAAAAAGGTTTCAAATGCAGCAAACCGACTTATAATTAACACAGATTTATATCACATGAAGTTAATCTCATATTAAGCTCAAAACAATACATCCACTTTCAGATATTACAGTTAAATATATTATATATATTTAAAAATAAGTTAAATATATTTCAGATATTACAGTTAAAAACAGTCACAAAAAAAGAGCTTAAACAGTTTAAATAAACTCAAATTCTATAGATTGACTGATATAACATAGTTGTTAAGCATTCAATATAGAAATTACTGCTGATTGCTAAGCTTTTTTCAACACAAAATAAGCTTGTAAAATGCATAAGGCATCAAGAGTATTATCATTCAAGCTTGATCTGAGTTTTGTAACAAAAAGACCACTGGCTGAGAAAGAACGTTCAGCTTCAACACTAGTTACTGGTATACCCATCAATGCATTATACAGCATTTCTAAGTTGTTTGTGCGAGTTTTTGTCAGCTCAAAAACGGCCATTTCCTTCAACAGTGATTTGGAACTGGTGCCCACTCTCATCCTCTTTGAACTAGAGGGACACTTCAGTGCATCCTTGATAGACTGTTCCAGTTGTTCTGCCAAGAAAGATTGTCCTTCATCAATATTGGGTATTTCTTGACATTCTTCTTCCGATTTATCTTTATCTTCGTTGCTCTCCTCAAACAGACAACAGAATAATTTGGCAGCAGTATTTGCAAGGGCATTTCGTTTCATTTGTGGAGTGTCAAAGACAGCCGTACTTTGCCCTTGCTTGTCCAAGGCCTCTGAATCGTTTAAATAAATCAATAGATTTATTATATCAGGATTTCTTCTTTCCTTTATTCTTTTGACTAACATTTCTAATAACTCTTTGCTGAAAGTTGAATTCTGCATGCTCAATTTTAGGCAAATAAACTTCAAAATCTGATCACTTGAAATCAATGTTGCATCTCGTCTACATAAAGTTTCTGTTCTCACTTTTACTGGTTCTAGGGCTGCAATCAATTCTTCAAGTGTGTTAAATTCTTCATCGGAGAAGCTTATTTCACTAGAAATTTCGATCAAGGACATCTTGATAGGCTTCTTTAGCTTAACAAATCAAGACATCATGTCCACCAAACTGTTCGACCTAGTTTTTGAGTCAAGTATAAGTGATAATTCTTTTTTAAACTCAGCTAGAACGTGCTTTTAAAGAATATCATTGTTTTTGACAGGGGACTTGCGAAACAGGCGTACACAACATCTTACTTTTGAAATAATGTGTCTCAGATCTTGACAGACTTCAGGGGGTTGATCATCTTCAATTATTACCTGAAAGTGTCAGTAATTAAGATGATTTTTTTAATAAAAATAATCTTATTTAGATGCCTTATACTTTTGAATAATTATATATAATACTTACCTGTAATCCAACACCTTCTTCATCTTTGTAATCGCTGTCATCAGAGATGGAAATATCATCGAGTGCAAAATCTTCTTCATCGAGATCAGGAATGACTTCTTGGACCGGAGTTGTTTTGTATAAAACATCACAGGCTGCCACAATATCAGAGTCCAGACAAATTCCAAATTCTTTTAGCTTTTCTCTAACAAATTCTTACCATTCCCAAATTCCAATGCGGATTTTTGACATGAACATTGATATTAATAAACCTTCTGTTACAAGATGATGTGTATTCATCAAGAGTAATGCTAAAACAAATTTTGTCTTTCTTCATTTCTTCAAACTGCTTTTTATAAATGTCTTTAACCTCAAGACAGTGCTTCATAATAATCTTTGATCGATTTTGCATCTTTTGGCAAGTGGTATTCTTGAGCTCCCAATGCCGCTCTTAAATGTTGACTTTTTGCCAGTACTCGAATTGGTAATCCATCAATGGCAACTAACTCGGACAAGACAACTGCCAAGGAATCTTTTTGGGTCACGAAGAAGTGATCAATTTTTCCAACTTTTTGTTCAACTTTGGCTGATACTTGTTTCATAGCATCGGCCTCGATATGATGCATTAGTTTGAGATGAGGTTTCATACCACTGGTAGATCCATCTTAGCACTTGATTTCTTTGCTACAAGTTTTGCACTTTGCCAGCTGCAGATCCTTGCTGTGTAAGAAGTGCTTCCATACCTCGGAATTATTGTTTCCTGCAACAAAGGTCATCTTCGTGTTTATTGCTTTTTCATCAAAGAACTGCTTTCTCTCACTGTGTTGCGTTTTTTAGGAGTTGCCAAATTAAAATTAAAGCAAAATACCAAATTATTTAATTAACAAAATATCATTTTTAAAACCGCGGTAATAGATTGAGAAAAAACCGATAACGGTAATTTTTAGGAATAAAAATTAAAAAATTAGAAAGAATACATGTAGGGCATGGAAACCGGTAATGAGAAACCGGTAAAAACCGGTTTCTCATTACCGGTTTCCATGCCCTACATGTATTCTTCCTAACTTCTATGCTACTCTACTGCTAACTATCTATTATCCATCTTAACCTTATTGACTTCAATGCTGGTCAATAACTACTAATAATTGATCTTTTCTAAAATTCTTTTCTACTACATTCTTCATTTCAATGCTGATTTATTACTACTAATACTTGCTCTTTCTTAACTTTTTCTCAAATTAATATCACTATTCTATTTCCAACTCTCACTATTATAAAATTGCTATTTTTTAATATTATTATTATTATTGTTGCTATTGTTGTTATTATTACTATTAATATTATTGTTATCATTACTATTATTATTATTATTAATAGAATTGTTATCTTTATCGTTTGTATTATTATTATTTTGATTATTATTACCAATAACTGGAGTTTTTATTATTATTGCCTATTATTATTACCGATACTTATATTACTACATTATTTACAATATTGTTACTGTATATTATTATAATCTACTTCTCTTTTATTGCTATATTTCCAGTAACTTCCAATAACTATAATTCAGTAACTTCCAACTTTAATTAGTGGCTGCTTGCAGCCTTGTTGGAAGCGAAGATGTTAAAAAAAAAAATTAAATTAAATTTAATTAGGTATATAAAAGTCTTTTATTCTAGATAGATGTATAAAATTAATTTGAATTTTGTCCTAAATTATCAAACTTCTTACTTAATTATTATTCCAAAAGTTTTTTGTTTAAGCATTGTACTGTTTTACGTTTTTTTTTTTTGTTTTTTTTGTGTGTGTTTTTGTGTGTTTTTTTAGTTTGGTGTTTTAGTTTCTTATTATGGTGTTTACTTAAAATTAGTACTTGTACTATATGTAAATATTCCATGAAATGTAAAATCTATTTCAGAATAAATTTAATTTAATTTAATGCATGATGTACTTAAGTAAATAAATAAAGATGTACTTCAGTAAGTCAAACTATCTATAACTTGAAAATATTATTGGCTTCCACGCCAATAATATATTCAAAGTAATTTAAATTCAAAAATGCTTTATGCTGAATAGAAATCTTCGTGCAGGAGAGCAAGTAATCAAACTTCTATTTAAAAGAAAAAAGAAAAAGATGACCCCTAATAAAAAACTTAGACAAAAATATTACTTTTAAGAATGGCCGAAAATAATGCTAAATTAGAAGAAAAAAAAAATTATATAATAATTAAAAAAAAAAATTGCGAAAATATAAAAAAAAATACTAATCGCCAAGGTTTAATTCCATCGGAACAACAGTCAAGCAACATTGCATCCATTTGTTATTTACTATATGAAAGAAAATAAGATAAAATGCCAAAATATTTTTATCATCTCAGATAATTTGCAACCTAATACATCCATTTGTTATTTACTATATGAAAGAAAATAAGATAAAATGCCGAAATATTTTTATCATCTCAGATAATTTGCAACCTAATACAAACTCAATTCATTGTTTCATTTATGAAGTAATAAAATATTTAACAGAGTTGATGCTTTACTTTAACCATTGCATTTATTTTAGTGATGGTGCAGGTTCACAATGCAAAAATTATAAAAACATCTCACTTATGTCACTATGAAAAAGATCACGAGTAGTAGCATGGGATTTTTTTGCTACATCATTACATAGTATGATCATATAATTGTTAAGAGTACAAACTACTCTTTAACAATTATATGAACAATTACTATGTAATGATCTGATTATTTAGAAATACAAATTATTTTTTTTATGTTATATACTTTGTATACTCAATTATTTGAGTATACTCAAGTATACAAAGTATACTCAAATAAAAAGTGTTCCACGGCCCCAACAGTGGGGTTTGTGGAACACTTTTTTTCAGCTCATTTATCTAAAAGATATATTAAAAGTTACCTTACTAAGATTAATCATTATTAAAGAACATTGTGTACTTGAGTATTTAGGCAATACATTTTTTTTTTTTATGTTTGCATTTTGGCTATAAATTCAGAAATAAAAAAGTCATACCATCTAACCCCGGTCTCCCCTATTACTAGAAATAAGGTAATCCATTGCACAGCTCAGAAATTTAAGGTTCAAGTTTACTATCGGAGTGCCCCAAAAATGTTCATAACTATAGTAAGTGGGGCATTTGGACGCTTCATTTTCATATTTAGAAAAATTTGGAAGGTATCACATTTTTAGAAAATCGACATTGAAAATCTGCTAAAAAGTCATTTTTAAAGAAAAATCTAAATACACTGTCAGAAAGTATAAGTTTATTAAAAAAGATATTCATATACCAACTATTCAAGGTATTTAATCTAATATTTATACATAAATATCATCAGAATACTCTAAGTTGGTCAAAAAAAACATTTTATAATAAAAATATTTATTTGTGACTATGCTTTTTAATTTTTATTTCATTAGACCTATACCTAGGGCTGTTTCAAGTAACTTAAGTACTTATAAACATAAGTTATTGTTTAAACAAATCAAGTACTAAAGTAAATTTTTATTACTTAAGTAAAATCAAGTAATTTTTTGTGAATTCAAATCAACAGAAAATTTATATTTTATAAAAATTTGTATAAAAGTTATCCGATTTTCAATTTTGAACCCTAAAATTAAAGTATTATAACTTTTAGTTTAAATTTTAATTATTTCTTGGTTTTATTTTAACATATTTTCCAAAAAAAAGATTATAGTTTAGACTATCCAAAAAAAATATAAGTTATAAATTATTAGAAATATTAAAAATATCTAGCTTGCAAACCTCTAGAGATTGCTCAATATTATGCAGTATATGCAGTCAAAGAAGAAATAGATTATTAGATAAAAGTATGAAAAGGGGAACATTGAAACTTTGCCAAATATGCTTCTGTAAAATTGCTAAAGGTAAACCCCACAAATGTTCTTCTTTTAAGGCTAGCACAAATCTTTCAAAAGTATTCCTAAAATATCCAAAAAGGTAAAGGAACAGGTAACTTCTTTCCTTCTTAAAGAAATTTATTCTGATCAAAAGCAAAGTCTAGAAGCTCAAACCATTCTCAGAACAGGTAAAATATTGTTTAATAAAAATAGCTATAATATATATTCTTAAAATAACAGTTTATCTTATGATAACCTATAAAACTATTATTTTAAGAATATATATCATGATAAAATAAACAGTTGTCTTATATTAAGGAGGTAAACGTATTCATATTACACTTTGTACTCCAGAAAGTGAACGATCAGAAAAAGATTCCTTACAATGAGGTAGAAGCTTTAGTAAATACTTTAGGATTTAGTAAATTTAAGTCTAATGAAATGTGGAAAACTTTGAGGAGAAGTGGTGTAAAGTTTGAGTCAAACATGGCGAAAACCTTGGATAAAAAAAGTAAACTACTTTTGAACTATTATGTTGCGAAATTATTAGACTTTCAAGAAAAGGATAAAGATAATGACTATGCTACAGTGAAGAGGGACTTAGTATATATTGAAGATATTACAACATTTCTGGATTTTGTACTGAAATTTCGAGGGCAGGTTCCACAAAGCAAATTTGTAAAGATATGGGTTTAGGCATTTATATTTATATTTTAATAATAAACTTTGTGAAAACATATTTTTGAAAATATTATTTTTATATATTTATATACAAATATGTATGTGAACTGTATTCGTCTGCAGGATCTCCGGTGAAAAAATAAAAGAATATAAGGTATAAATAAATAAGTATATTGTGAATATTTTCAAAATATATCATTCATCACAAATTTATCATTTTTAAAAAGATAAAAAAATTATTATTTCCATATATTTAGAATGTCATTAATCCTTGTCTGCTCAAGATAGAATATCTAATCTCTAAGTATAATAAGAAAAGTTCCATTACCAGAACTTCACCTTCTGATGGGATTTGTTAACCATGTGGCAGAATTTATAATGCAGCTTTGGTCTGGATTTATAGATTGGGTCAAGAGCATTGGATGCCTTCGAAAAGGTTGCCATGGAGGAATATTTGGAAGAAACATGTGTAGATAGATACTTAAAAGTTTTGACAAGCTTTAGTCGATAATGCCTGTTAAACTGTATCCTCTGTTGGAAACAATGAGAAAGTTTATTAGGTTGTTCATGGTGTCTTTGGGTATAAACTTGACGCAAACTATTCAATTTTAATTGAAAGTTTTACACAGTTATAAAGATGCGCAAGACTATTGCAGAGAGGTGATCGCTGTATTCTTTAATCTTTGTATTTAAAACCAAGTTATTGATAAAATTTACAGTAAATTTTTTTAGTTTTTAGATAAACAGCTCACGGTTACCTGGAAAGTACATACTGTAACCGCACATCTGGAAACATTTGTTGATTTGAGTGGCCTTTCCCTTGGGCTGTTTATCGAGCAGACATTTGAGCCTTGCCATTCCAAGATGAAATGTGTAATAAACAAGTTTGGTGTTTCACAGTACAACAACAAACATAAGTAAAGAAGCAAATGAATTACTAAAGTGTTAAGTTCAAATAATTTATAAGTTATTGAACATACATCTATTGTACATCAAAACACAAACATTGAAGTCTGAAGTTGAAAACATTTGTAAATTCATTCAAAAAGACAATAAAAATATATTAGTAAAAACGATTTGAAAATATTTTATTTAGTATTTATTATATTATTATTATTTACATATTAGGTTATTAGGCAACTATTCAAATAATACTACTATTTGTCTTAGTTTGAAATTTAATGCCAGTGCACGAAAAAGCACTTGCCGGATGGTCTTTTTTAAGTTAGCCTGCGTGGTTTAAAAAATTCATTTTTTCTGCTATTTAAATTAAAACAAAAATAGCAAAAAGAATGCTTTAAATAAATATTAAATAAAATAATTTAAAGTAACAACTAGTAAAAAAAACATTTTTCATAAAAGTTGAACAAATGAACAAAAAAAAAATTTGTTGCAATTTAAAATTAATTGTTTTTATTTTTTTGACAAGTTCTTTTTTATGCGCTCGCCAAAGTTTTAGTGGGCGTGTAGGCAAGCACAAAAAGACTTTCGGCGCGAAAGCGCTGACTAAATGGAGAAGACTGCATACTATGTTCCTAAATTAATTTCAAGCGTATCTAAACTTTTTTCGTTAACTTAAAGCAGTCTAATGATGTTTATGTATAAATGCAAAATTAAAAAAAGCATAAAAAAATGGAATATAAAGCTATTTTATGTTAACTTTACTATTCTGTCAGCATATTTAGTTTTTTTAAATACGAAAAATATGACTTTTTAGCAGATTTTTAATGTCAATTTTCCAAAAATGTGATACCTCCAAGATTTTTCTAAATATGAAAATGAAGTGTCCAGATGCCCCACTTTCTATAATTATTAACATTTTTGGGGTACTCCAATAGTAAACATGAACCTTAAATTTCTGACCTGTGACTGGTAATGACAATGTTTTATTTTGAGATGTTTTGTCTATTTTAAGAAGTTTTTTCTATTTGTATATTTTATGTTGAATAAAGGTCAAGATTAAATTGGTTATTTTAATATGGTGGGAGAAAATTAATAAAGAAATTTATGTTTAAAAAATAGTATCAAAAACTTAGTGAACACCAGTAAATGGAATTCAGATTTTAATGTTTAGCTTAAAAATTATTTAGTTTATTGGAAAACAATTTTAAAAGAACAACAGAGGTGGAAAAAATATTTTTAACTACATGTTGAGGAATAAACATTTTATTGTAACTGTCTAATTAATATTTAAGATGGTAAGCCTGAATACATCAATGTGAAATCCAATGAAGATTCTCAAGTAGGATATAATGCTAAGCATAAAGAAAGTCAACATGTCAAATTGAAACAATCCTTTTCTCAAGAAAATGTCCCATTTACTGTTTTCAAAGGTATAAATTTATTTAAAAAATTTTTTTTTTTGCTTATTAACTTTAGCTTTGCTGTTGTAATGTTTTTTTTTTCTTTGTTTAAGTATTATAAACTCTATTATAAAAAAAATGTAAATGTTAAATTTGATGGGTAATCAGGTATATAAATCTATACACTATATTCCATCTTCTCCGTTTGAAATTTACTGCCAGCGCACAAAAAAGCACTAGCTGGACAGTAATTATTTGGGATTTTGAAAATTATTTGTTTTTGTACCTTTTTAATTAGAATTTGATTAAGAGAAAAGATTTGTTGCAATTTAAAAACACGCTTGAAATTTTTCAGCAAGCGCTTAAAAAACCGCCAGCCATAGTATTCGCTGGCGTGTGGGCATGTGGAAAACTGCAAGAGCGCAATAGCGCTCGTCAAATGGAGAAATCTGTATATAAATATATAGTATATATACTACATATGTATATATAAGTATATATATTTTTTGTATATATATTTATATATACATATATAAATATATTTTTACAAAAGTTCAATATAATAGTAATATATATGTATATATATATAGAGAGAGAGGGAGAGAGACAATTCCACGAGTAGGAGAGAGAAAAAAGCAAAAAAGTCATAAAAACACATACTAAACTCCATAACTCTAATTTTAAACCATAATTAAAAACTTTGATAATGTTATTGTACATTTTTTTAATAAAATATACATGGTTGTTAATAATCATTTTTTTTTTTCTTACATCATTGATAGTGTCAATTTATATTTAAATATACATTTAATAATAAGTTTAATAAAATAAATTAAAAATAAAATTTATTTAAGTATTTTAGTTAAGTTTAACAAAATAAATTTTTATTTAAATATAAATTTAATAATAAATTTAATAAAATAAATTAAAAATAAATTATAAAAAAAAAATTAAAATAGAAAAAAAGTTTTTTTATCTAATAAAAAAAATATTCCACAAATGTTTTTTACAACAAGTAATTACAGCTTAATGTTTTCCGCATAAACTATTCTTAATGACTGAAAGTTTTGCGTAACGTAAATTGCGTAACGCGTACATTATATCGTTAATACATACGTCAAATCTTAATAGTGTAACGCTTCTTAACAAGGCCTGTTATATAAACTTTAGTATTTGTATGGTGTAGTATTTGCTGAACCAGAAGATAATCAGATGCATGTGTGTTGTGACTCTAACAAGACAAGAATCCCCTTCTTGTCTTGTTAGAGTCCCCTTCTTTCTTGGCATAATCTTAGAAAGATTTAAAAAGAAACGTTGTATTGAACAAAGTTTGTTAGAGAAGGTTAAAGTGATTTAGGTATCAGCACGCAGAGAGGTAGCAGCTTCAGGAGAAAATGGTAGTGGTAGAAGTGCTAGAAGAAAGAGAATGCCTTACATATTGTATGCCTTACATATTGTATGAATGAGCTTTAAATAAGGAAAGAAAATGCTCTAGATTGTTTATATTAAAAAAACAGCATAAAAGAGGAAGGCTAAAGCTGATGATGATAATGATGATGATGATGATCATAATGATGATGATGATGATTAAGATGATCATGTTGATCATAATGAAGTTTATAAATATATATATTAACAAAATATAACATGAAGTTTGAATTAAAAAATATACTTTAGGCTATAAATGTTAATGCAGCCTTGGTCACAAACCCGGCCCTGGCTATATTTTATCGATTCTGGCCCTGGTCAAATTTCAACCCCTGTCACTTACTACCTGTTTGACATCTGGAGATTTTGTTTGATTTCTTAGATAATTTGTTTTACTAGTGTAAATAGATTAATCATTAAATTCAAAACACTTCATATAATAGATCACATTTTTACTATTAAAAGTAATATGGTCTTTAATCAAGTATTTCCATTAGATGTTACAAATTTTCGTACTTCTTATAGATATAACTTAAAAAAATTTACTAATATCTTTACATTTTATCTTTTCTGTTTTTTTACAAAGATGGTGTAGGTTAGGGTTTGTCGATTTTTTTTTATTTTCAAAAATGCCAGGGTTACTTTTGGTGAAGAATTTTATGGGGATTCCGTATCTCATGGTTTGTAGATTTGGAGTCCAAATATCAATGAAATACCTTATGAAAATCCTTTTAAGTGGTAATTGTGTATACTGATTGTAGCACAAAATGAGTAATTTCAAAATCCTTTTTTTAAAATCCAACAAACTTATTTGACATTTAAGTTTTTATCCAAAAGTGTTCCTTTCATATAAGCTATGGATAGCTTTTAAGACCAAAATATTTGTTTTGGTGAAATTTTTATAAAACATGATATCTAGATCTGTAAAAATAGGGACTTTTTATTTTTATTCATTTATTTTCTACAAGACTTCACTTACAAGATAAATAACAAATTTTCTTTCTGATAATTGATTAGAATACACTTCAAGGAAAGACAATTAGGAAAGCAAATGTTTCAAACTTTTTTTTCTGAAATGAATATGTAAAAAATCTTTCTAGTGCAGAGTTTAGATATACTTGCTATTATACTCAGTTACACATTTCAGGAGATGCACCCATTGTACTCATCCCAATGAACCTTGTAGTTCAAGTGCAAAGCTTCTGTTGCCTGCTCACTGAAGAGGCCCAATCCCATTTTTTTCGTCTTGATGAACTGAGGCACATGAAAAAACATTGCACGCACTTTAGGGGTAACTGAAATTGGAAGTTTAATGTAGCTCTGTTGGAATTGAGCAATCTTGCATTCGTAGTCAGGGTCCAAATTCTGGCCAAAGCAAGAAGTCACAACATCATTAAATAGCATAAGTGTTTGAATGAAGCCATGAGCTTGAGCAAAGTTTTTCTTTTCTGAAAGCAGTTTGAGTTTGCTCACACCTCTCAAGCAGTCATTCCCATTGAAATGACCACCATGGAAAGGCTAGATGGGAATGTGAATTGATGAGGGCCATTCCTTGGCTTTTGGCCAAAGATCAAAAAGTGTTTTGATCAAGTGATTTACCACACTAAGTAGCAAATGAAGCTCCATGGGTGCAATAGCCTCAAGGACGAGCTTGTCATCTGGAAAATCGAGTATTGGCAAGTGAACAACATTTTTGAAGTCCTTTGATTTTTTCTAATCTCCTCCTGCCCTGATGAATTCTGAATGTTGTCTTCTGATCTCACCAAAAGTTCTCAGGTGGCAACAGTTTTGGAGATTTGGTGATGAGGCATCATACCAACAACGCGGATGCTTGCTGCTGTGAGACTGTATTCCACATAAAATTTTTTCCAGCTTGAGATCGCTAGAAATGATGATAGAATCTTTCTGACATTCTTCTTGAACTTGAATGAGATTCAAAATAGCCTTCACATTATGGTGTGTCTCTGATGTGTGCAAGTGCTATCAGGATTTGTTGCTTTACACTTGTTGCTTTGGTTGAGGGTTGAGACATCAGTTTGATAGTTTTCTGAACTGGGCTGTTTGGTGGCGTTTCATCCTCCAAAACAATGGAATGAAGCTTACTTTCAGAAAGGAGCCTCCTCCATCAATTCCCAACTTCAAAATGGCAGATTCTGTTAATTTTTGAGCTGATTTAAAGGCTTCACTAAGACAGCTGAGATTTTGGCAAAGAACCACCTGACATGATTCCTTATTTTCTGCCAGCGTTATGCTGCTGACAATAAACTGATCATGAAGCTTTCGGCCAGCTTGAGCAAACTTTAGAGGGAAACTTGGCTCCACCAATCTTACAGGACTAATTTGATTCAGGGCTGAGCCAAGTTTTCGCATTCCATTGTTGGACAGTCCAGTATTCTGCTGTATTTGAACCATATTTTCCGTTGTAAGAGATTCTTTAAAGAGTTGCTGAGCTGATGATGGACCTAAACAAAAAAAAATAGAAAGTTCAAAATCAATCAAGTGGTTAAACTAGATAAAGATTTGAGAAATTAATTTAGAACAAAGTATAATAAGAATATTTTTTAAGTAAATTAAATTAGAATCAATTAAGAATATTGAAGGAGCATTTTTAATTTACTTTAATTTTGCCTCTCCCTATTTATCCCTATTAAAATATTTGGTTGACAAGTTCAAACGTGTTTTTTAAATTAAATTAACAATATCAAATCATCATAGCATTTCTCTTCTCATTCTTCTCATAGACAACATCTTTCCACTTGGTTGACTAAGCCTGATGGTTCCATTTGGAGAGGCACTTTTAGAAGCCAAAACTGCTGATGCAACTTGCTCTGCTCCTTCGGGATCTGCATCTGCAATTTTCCTTAGATTTTCATGGCGAGTTCCTAAAGTGCAGTTGTGAGGAAACCCACGTCCAACAATTGACAAGCACTGTGTGCAACGTTTTTCAGCACTTTGAGAAGCCTGCTGTGGGAGTTTGGGCTCTGAGTCTTGGAATTTGCTGACTGGATGCTTTTCTTTTCCCTTGAGATTGGCAATTTGGCAGAGTAAACACTCACAAACATTAGAAAAACGAGTTGCAGGTTTGATTAAAATTGTCTCAAAGTGGTAAAGTTTTGGCACAACAGTTGTTTTCCTATCACAAAGCTTTCCAATCTGAGATCGGTATGAGATACAAGTTGCCAAAAGCACTCTCTCATCATTGAAATCAAGATCTTTCTGGATTTGTTAAAGGATTTTTGATTTGTAGTTTTCGGTTAGCTCTTGGTCACCTTTTTTCATGCAAATGACACAAACAGATTTTCTGCATTCTTCATGGGTCTTTGCAAACGTTGACACCTTCAAACTTAACAAATATATTCACAAAAACCTTGTTTACAATTTTCTTTGTTTTGTAAACTGTCTCTTCCGGAAAAAACTTGATACGGACACAAAGTTGGAGCTTTCAAAAATGTTCTTGAATCAATGTAATAAATCAAATATTGAAAACAAGTTAAAAAAATAAGAAAACTTAAATGTTTGATTGGCAACATTTTTTTATTTTATTAGTTTTTTTCACAGAGCATGTTTACTGTACGAAATTAGCACTGACAAAGTCCGAATTTAGATCATTTAGTTTATAAATACTTAGACAAATTTCCATTTGGATATTAATGAGGGATTTCAAAACACCTCAATATGGACTCCCATAGACATGTACTATTACCAACTAAAAGGATTTTCATAGAGTATTTCATTGATATTAGGACCCCAAATCTACAAACTCTGATCTGCAAAAAAAATGAAAAAAAAAATGTCTTGCTTGGTGGGTCAGCGTTGTTTGAAATAGAAAAATGACTAAAATATGACTAATTAACAGGGCAAAACTATAATTTAAAAAAAAATTTCTTTCTAAAGATTTTGATCAACTCAATAATTCTTATGTTGAATTTTAAAAAAATTGATTATTTGGTTCAAAAAGTCATAAAAATAACCACAGAAAAGAAGTTTTTGTGAAGGGTATGTTTACAAAAATCAGGCATGTTACGGTAAAGTGTTTTGTTAGTTTGATCACAGATTGTATGTTTGAAAAAACTTCTTTAACTCTATTAGTAGTAGATAAACTGAATAGAAGGTTAGTTTTATTTAAAATAGATTGGCAATTTAAATTACTTCAAAATGTTGTAACTGAAGGAAAAATTTATTATTATTGTTTTTTTTATTACATTATCAGTTGCAATTCTTCAGCCATAATTTGAGTTTTTCTAAGCGTTGTTTTTCAGTGATGTAACACTTTTTTATATAAAAAAACTGCAAGTAAAACATGAACTTCTGATAGCTTATTAAAAATAATAAACTTTGATGTGCATGGCTTGTGTGTATTGTCACGTTTTTGTGAAAATCTCAAGTGTGTATACAAGGTTTATGCTTATATCATAAGTTTATATTTATTCTGTCATAAAGATATTTTAATGACTAATTTTGCCAGAACCCTTGCCGAGGAGGTGTAGCCAATTTTTATTACAGATGTACAATATAATCACAAACTATCTGATAATGTCAATATTTTGTATGTAGTTAACCAATTATGCGGTTGGATATTTAAATGAATACAAGTTTAAATGAATATTTTAAAATGTGAAAAGTATGTCATTTGGTGTTCCCATAGTTTGGCATGTGTCTTCAAATCATGTGGCAGATACTGGATGGACTCAGTTAAGCTGTCATCATTTTCAATAATATACAGCTGGATGATATTTAAAGTGATGACAGCTCAAATTTTGAAGATAGTGGTGATGTTCATGATTCTGGTATTAGTACAGTAATCAAAACTTCTTACTCAGGAAGCTCTTGATGATCTAGTTCAAGATCTTAATCTTCCAAAATTATCAAATGAGCTGCTTGAATTCCACTTACAAAAATGGAATCTTCTAACTTTTCTTAGGTAACTTCAAGTCAGACAGTTACAAAAGTCTTGTTAATAACATGGTAACCAAATTTGGTGCATACAGTTAATGGAATGTTGATACCAAGGTCAATAGAGAGTGAGTATGATGGCCAACTATTGCTAGTCATTGAAGCCTCATAATCCTGGTGCTGCTCATAAACAAAAATCACCGAAAAGACAATTCACAGAGTGATAGATAATTAATAAATGTATGTCTGCTTCTATATTGCACTTACAAGCCTTCCCAGGAAGCGCATGCGGTCACACACCTTGTTTGTCCACATTTAAAGTAATTTTTTTAGACACTGACCACAGCAGTTCACATCTTGTAACAAAATATCAAGTTTTGATCTAAAATTGTAACAAAATATCAAGTTTTAATTAAATAAATTAGAAAACTTAATAATTAAAAAAAGAAAATAATTTTTTTTTAATAAAATTTTTATACAACTTTTGTATTCTTTTTTTTTAGAGTCGTTGTTGTTTTTAGCTAACGAACATGATACAAGTTGATGAAAAAAAAACATCTTTTATAAAAATTTAACAACAATTGAAAGTTTAAATATGCAATTTATTCACAATTTTTATCAGTCCATATAATTAAGAAACTAATTCGCTATGTACGCTAGAACTATGAGAAATTTTGTTTATTTTTCTTACATTTATTCGTTTTGACATCTTTTTGCTTTTAAAAATGTTTTTGCTATATTTGATGTTTCTTTTTCAATACTTATATAATAGGAAAATAAGAAAATAATTTGTTATTTATTTGTAAAATATATTATTTGATTAATAAATTTTGAAATGATGAAATAAATTAAATTAAAGAATAACATGGTTTTGTTTATTAATGTATTTACTGCATTTGATGCATGTCTGAAATTGTTTCTTTTATATTCCCCAATTTTTAATACAAATTACTATAGAATATAACGATTGCTCTGTTTGAAAAAATGTATTTAAAGACTTGAAAAAAAGTTCTAAATAGGCTCCTAAAATTTCATTAAATATTTTAGTAAATTAACAAAACACAACCCACAAGCTTTTGGAGGTCAATAACAATAGTTCATCAGGTAATAAACTATCGAGTTTAAATGCACAATTTAGATAATCCAGCAAAAGTGCAGACTATTTCAATGGGGGTAGTGAAAACAACCAAATATTTTATATTCAGTATATGTATTAATGGCTTTTTTTTTTTTTTTGCATAAAGAACTTGTTTAAAAAAAAATTTTTTTTTAATAAATAAAAAGCAATTAGTTTTCTCACTTTCCTGTGCATTGATAAAAACAGTAAAGTTTACCATTTGAAAAACAAATTCAAAATTGTCCATATTTCTAGTAAAATTGTCGATGTTTCTAGCGCAAGTAATAAAGTATTTCCTTAATATATTGACTGAGTATATATTGACTGAGTTGCAAAAAAATTGTATTTCAAAAAATATTTTTATTTTCGTTATATTCTTGTCTGCTTTTTTCCTCAACTTGTATTAATTTTGGTAGTGGAAAAATAACTAGCGCCCTAAAAATCAGAAAACAAAAACAGTAAAATATTTAGATATATTTTTTTATTTTATTTAGATTTTCTATTTCGTATTCATTTCCTTTCTTCAAGTATTGCTGTTTTATCCTCTCTTGTTTCTTATAGCTTTATTTTGCCGAAAATTCTTAAAATGCTTACTGTATAAAAACGTAGTCAAATTGTCTAAAAAAATTACTTTAGGCATGGGCGAACAAGGCGTGTGATTGCACACGCTTCCCGCCTGGGAAGCGTGTGCAATCACACGCCTTGTTCGCCCATGCCTAACATTACACTAAGGTTAAAAGTTTTGTAACTTTCAATAGTTTTCTGCATGATTGAAGTTTATTATCCATTGTATATTTTGTTGCTAGTTTAATGACTTTATTCTATATAATTAAATGTCGAACTGCAAAAAACCTTGGTGTGGAAAAAAATTTGATTACATATTTTGGCTTGAAAAGTTGTGTAAGAAACACCTATATATATGTCTGTAATCTTCACAAAATAAAAATTGTATATAATTGTATATAATTGTAATCAGATATGAATCAAATTTTTTTGCAAGATTGTATGAAATGTTTTTTTTAATGCAATTAGGATGGTTGCTATTTGATTTTGTCGTGTATTATTACATTCAGTATTTGTTTCTTTATAGAATATGTTGGTTGCCATATAATTTAATCTTGTCATATGTTTTTTATAGAATAAGTTGGTTATGATATATTTCTTATTTTTAAGAGTGACAGATAAGTCTCGAAAATTAATTATATTATAGATATTTTCAGAGCATCTAATACTAGATTGTTCAATACTAATCTATTTTTCTCCATAATTCCAACCATATAAGAATTATAAGTCATTTATTTCTGTACAGACAGAAGTGTAAAAATTGTTTTAAATGTGTTGTTGATAAATCTATTCATGCAGAAAACTATGAAAGGCCTCTAGTGTCTAATCATTAAATATAACTTGTACAAGTAAATCTCTTAAGTAGGTACCACATTAGAAAATTTGAAGATTTTATGAAGTTCATTTTCATTATGACGTATTATATATATCATTTCTGCTACAGCATGGGGTTCTCAGTGGCTGGTGAATTTTAACTCAGATAAAACTTAATTTTTTTCAGCTAATCGTTATTGTAACAATCTAGATCTTCCTATATTTATGAACTGTAGTATAGTTGATGAGTCATCTACCCTTCATCTTCTAGGAACTCTCTTTCTCGGAAACCATATGATCTTTTTTTGGAAACCATATATCAAATCCATTGCAAAATTAGCATCTGCTATGATTGCATCTCTTTATCGTGCTTGCCACTTCCTTACTCAGGATTCTATTCTTTATCTCCATAAATATCAAATCCATCCTGGTATGGAATACTGTTGCCATTTCTGGCGCAAATCTTCCAATGATGCCCATTCTCTTTTAGACAAGGTGCAAAAATGCATTGTAAATATAGTTGGACCTGCTTTTGCAGCCAACCTCCAACCATTATCACATTGTTGTAATACTATAATGGGCACTGCTCTAAAGAGCTAGCGTCTCATGTGCCATCTATTAAAATTCATTCTCGTGTTACTTGTCATTTAATTAAGTTTCATCCTTTTACTGTGACTGTTTCTAAGTGTTCCAAAAGTTCTTATTCCGCTAGATTTTTTTCCTCAAACATCAGTCCTTTGGAATTCACTTCGATTTCTTGATTTGTTAGCTAAGGGGAACATCGTTCCTCCTTAGCTAATAAATCAAGATATTGTTTTAATATTTCTTTGCAACCAAAAATTAGTATTTTTTTGTGTTTGATGCTAACTTCCAGACATGGAGAAAACTCCAAACATTTATATGTTTATACTTATGCCAAATAAAGATGATTTCACAAAATCATGATGATTTAAGCCTGGGAGCAAAAAAAGCCCTAAGATTTGAGCCGCCTCTGCCCCAAACGTGAGAGCAACAAGTTGATAAAATATTTTTTTTATTAATATTAATTGAATTAATATTCATTGATAAACTGTAAAATTTTTAGTAGTCAAGGTCACAGTAAATTATTTAGTACAATTATTCTTATAGTATAAAAATAAGTTATAGTAATTGTATTGACTTGTAAATTTGTATATCATAATTTTTATAATTGCATTAAATTATTGCATTAATGCATTAATGGTTATAATTGCATTAAATTATTGCATTAATTGCATTAATGACATGTCTCCAATTGATACCATGCTTTACTAGCACAATAAAGAAGTTTTTTTCAATTAAATAAAATGAAAATTTAAAATAACAGTTGTAAAATTAAGTCTACCCAACCTTTAAATGTTCAAATATAAAGCAGATCCAACTATGTTTGTCCAAATATGCTTTGAATGTAAACACTGCTAGAGCAGGTCCAACTATGCTTACAAAGCTTCGAATCATGTCTAAAAGAAAGGGTGAGAAATTTTGCAAGAGAGATTGTTAAAAACTCTTAAAAAGATATTTGTCATTATTTTTATTAAAACTGAATTGCAGTGGAATAAATACTATTATCTAATACTATTAAAACAGAAAAGTCCGTCAACAAACTTAAGATGTTACTGGACCAGCTAAGCATAGGTTGCTATAGCGCACCATCTACTTTTGGTGGGCTGCATATATAATATGTTATACCATATAAGTTTAAATTTATGAGAATTATTTAAATTTAAATTTATGAGAATTATTTAGTATAAGGTTATTATTAGTTATTTTACAAATAGGACTTGTGAAGGAATGGCATCAGCATTCCTGTGCAGAAGCCAATGTTGTTTATGCACATAGTACGTTAATAAAAAATTAATGTTATTTTCTAAATTCAAGACAAGCAAAAGCTAGAAATGGAAACCATAATGGTCATGTTATCACATTTTGAATAACTCAGGCTGTAATATTTTTCCTCACAACTTAACAATCATATTGCTCCCTAAAATTTCTCAATCCTGGAGCATCAATGATTTGCTCTGGCAAAGAGTTCCAGTGTTTATCTGTACAATTAATGAAAAAGTTTCGCCTCTGTTTGCAATGCTTTATCAGTTGACACTTTATTTGCAAAGCATGACCACGAGTACCACCAGTGGGTCCATCGCAAAGAAAGGAGGGAAGCGACTTTAGTGGGTGATGCCAGTTAATAATGTCAATCCGACGTATTATTTTAAAATGTTGTATTATATTTACACTTATGACACTTCTGATCTTTCTCTCAGTCAGGGTGGTAAGTTGTAGTGCTTTGAGTCTTATCTTTGTATGACAGTTTTGATATTGAAAAAATTACTTTTGTACTTTTTCTTTGAATGTTTTTTAAAATCTTTATTCTCTTGCTTAATATGGTGACCAAGATTGAATTGCAAATTCTAAATGTGGTTGTATATATGTTATATATATATGTTGTTATAAATATATGTTGTATATTGCTAATATATGTTGAAATTGCTATTTCTACAGGTTTAAATCTTAGTACTGAAAAGCTTTTTCAAAAACTCTATTTGTGAATCTATTTATGTCTTAACTTTAAGCTTATCTGTGATGAGTACACCTAAATTATGTCTTGTGTGCCATTGCCATCATACATATTGTGATTTAGTTGATCCTTGACTGATATGCATGACCTTGTGTTTTGATATATTTTTTTCATTTCATTTTGTTATATAATTGATCAGCTTGTAAAAAATCCCTATCTGATGGTGAGCTGATTACCCCAATGATTTTAAATCTTCTTTTTGTAATGTATATTAATGACCTGCCAGATAATTTGACACACAATATAAAATTATATGCTGATGATAGCATATAATTTTATATTGTGTGTCAAATTATCTGGCAGGTCATTAATATACATTACAAAAAGAAGGGGCCTGACGACTGATCCCTGTAAGACATTACTAACTACATCTTTCCAATCTGTTGTATTTGGTTCTAATTTGAACCGTTGTTGTCTTTTATTTAGCCATGTAAGAATCTGACTATGAACGCCATATGCATAAAGTTTATGTAGTAGTTTCTGTGAGGCACTGTATCAAAGGCTTTTTTCAAAGTCAATAAAAATGACGTCAACAGGGCATTCTTGGTGTTAGCCTCTGTGATGATGTCAAGAGTTTCTAACAAGTTAGTCACACAATATTTTTTAAATACAAACCCATGTTGAGTATTCGAGATGACACAAGTAGCTTCACAGTGATGCATGATAATTGCTTCCATTACTTTTCCAGGAATTCATGTTAAGGATCCTTATTTCATGAAGTCATGTACATTCCATGAATCAATCTTAAGGAGACTGGTCTGTAGTTTGAAGATAAAAGTCTAGAGCCTTTTTTAAAAATTGGAGTAACAGTTGCTTTTTTCCATCAATCAATCACAACACCAGTACTAAGTTAATGATAACCTCCCCGATAATTACTTCTATTTTCTTCTCCAGGAATTCATGTGAAAGATCTTTAACATTCATTTTAAAATTGGAGTAACATTAGCTCTTTTTTTTTCATCTATTGGGCACAGCACCAGTACCAAATGAAGGATTATAGATAATCTAAGGTAAAGTCATACTTGAAGAACAATTTGAGAGGACTCGTGGATGGTCATGGAATCCAGTGGACTTATTTGGCTCAATTGCTTTTAGTCTGTTTTTGATATGCTCATGATTAAAAAATTGGTCAGGAATTTCATTGCATTGTATTTCAGTTCGATTTTGAAAATAAGGTAGCCCATCTGATCGTTCCACAACAAAAGCAGAATGAACGAAGTTACTTAATGCACTGCAAATTAATTTGCCTTACGTTATGATTATTCCATCAGTGTTTTTCAAAGCTTGTATAGAGTCTTTAGCGCTTCTTCTATTTTTGGGTGTAGGAAGTATTTTTGGAATTAGTTTTGCTTTTTAAACAATTGTCTCTTCATATTCCAAAAGTGCTTTCTTTATAACTTTTTTACTGATATACTAGCTGCTTTATGCTCTAATTTTAGTTTGGTGTGAACAAATCGCCCAGCAGAGTTATATTTGGCCCAGAAGTCTCATTTTAGTGGAATAACAGTTTTTACATTAGCTGTCATCTAAGGCTCACGATTCAAAATTATTTTAAAGTCAGTTGTTTTGTATATATTAAGCACATACTAAATTATATCCTTAAATAAAAATTTCATAGCAATCATTTGCTGATAAACCAGCAAATAAGTTACTCCAGCTTAGAGATTCAAAATATTTTGAAATTTTCTCAAAATCCGCTTGCCCAAACAAGTTTTGGTTAATTACTGGTGGATTGATTTGCATCAGTTCGATTCCCACCATGTCCCTAGTAGTACCGCGCTCAACTTGTTTCTCCGCGCAGCGGCCTTGTTCGTCAAGGTTCATGTTTCGGAGTTATAGAGTTGAGAGAGGGTGATAACCACAAGTAGCCTCCTCATCTGTAGTGGCCTTCTCGGCTTTGGGGAGGTGAATTATTAAAAAAAAAAAAAAAAAAAAACTTATCACCTATAGATGTCTCCTCGATGTTGGCTATTATTGCCATTCTTTCACCAATGTCCACATCAATATATCTAATGTGACTATAATTAAAATCACTGAAAATCATACTTGAACAACCTAGATCCGATAACGATTGTTTGCAATTGTAAGCGATTTTGTTTGCAGTTGTAAGCAATTAACATAATTAAACATTAACATCTATTATGCTACATGGTGGTCAATAAATGCACCCAAATAATATTTTATCACAATCTATTTGTATTATTTTCCATAATTGTTCAACAACACTATTTGAGTTGTAGTTATTTACTTCCAGCATATTGATACATTCTTTTATATATAAACAAATACCACCACCAGCATGAAAGCTGTTCCGATCTTGTCAAAACAGCTGATATCCACTTAATAATGCAACATTATCAGGGCCAAATTTTGTTTTAGCAACAACTATAATATGAGGCTCAATTTTTTCTATGGCTGCATTACAAATTTGGCCAGCAAGTTTGTAGAGTGTGTTTTGAAGTGAATTTGCATTTGTGGACCAGATTCTTAAATTTGATAACTTAGGAGGTATGTATTTAAAATATTTTGACTTTTTATTTTGATTGTTTTATTTGATTCAGCTTTTGCCTAAGCTTCAGTAGCAGCTTTATCAACTGTCGATTGATTAGTGAAGATAGATCGCAATTCTTCGGCTGATTCTGTAACATGAATGAGTTTGAAACGGTTAAGTTGTCGATGGATTACAAAGTGAAAAGGCTGATCAAGAAGGCTAAGTGTATTCAATTCGTCACTCTTTTTTTTTTTCTTCTCGGTATAGCTCATTGAAGTTTGCTTGTTCTGATTCTGTGCGGTCCTCTCTTGCTATCTTCGTATACATTTTTGTAAACTGGCACTGCGTGATGACGCCCCTTTGATAGTACACTTACCCTGTCAGATGAAGCTTTTAAAGTTAATTGAATTATGCTTGGTTTACAGATATCATTATTATCCACTGAATTAACATTTTTAGGACGGAAACAATTTACCTTGACAATGTCTTTATTGATTCCAACAGCGTTAAATTCAGAAACTGCTTCTTTATTTGCTACATTACATGTTTAAAATATTTTATTAACTCGTTTTATATTGTCTTTGCATAAGGGCTAGGGTATTTTGGTTGTTTTTGTTTCCAGGCTTCAATTGCTGTGATTTTTTACAAAGCATCCTAATTTAACATAAGCATAAACATTTAAGTTTGGATTTTTCATAATGCCTGGAAGTATCATATCTAAAACATCAAAAAGTCTTTGATCTGCCACTACCTCAAATGTCAAATATTATCAAAAGCTTAAATTCAAATTTAAATTACTAAATTTCTAGGAGTTTTAGGGCACTGTAACTTTTCCCCGTGAAATTAGAAAGACTAAAGACACTGTGCAACAGGTAGAAAAACCTAGAAGCAAAAATTAATGAATAAAAAGGAAAATATGAATTAGCAAAAACTTGTCGTTTTCAACATGTTATGGCAAAAGTAAACAGTGGTGGAACCAGGGTTGATAAGTTTAAACCATGTTTTAAACCAATTGAAAAAATATCAATTTAAACCAAACTAATTTTTAAACAACTTTAAATTTTCAGAAGGAAAGTAAACCAGGGTTGTATTTACAAATAGAATTAAATCTTTCATGTAAATACATTAATGTAAATGTGAATGCACTTGTTTAAAATTATATAGATGTTATAATCATAAAGATGTTGAATTTACAGTATGTTATTTATTTGGCCTATTTGTTTTTTAAATGCGAGTTTAAAAAACAAATTTAAAAAAAAAGTAGTTTTTTCGCGAATAAAACAATATTTGCTGCAAATAATGTTTAAAAAAAAAGGTCCTCAATTTTTAATTTGGACAGTGCCCAAATATGGTCAGCGCTGTTGAAAACAGTCTAGAATAGCCTCACGCACACACACACACACACATATATATATGTGTGTGTGTGTGTGTGTGTGTGTGTGTGTGTGTGTGTGTGTGTGTGTGTGTGTGTATATATCAGTGACGAACTTAAACTTTATTTGGGGATACCATCTTTTTTTTTTAATAAGTGGGGGGGGGGGGCAGGAGAAAATATGTTCTTTTGGTAGCCTCCTTCTCCCCACCCTGTTAAAACAGGTGCCGTGGCAATGTTTTTTAAATATCACTTCATTTGTGTTCACCTTTAGATTTATCCAAAGATTATGAGTTGTTTTTAGTATTTTGTTGTAAAAGACATTTCTTTGAATGCAGGAATTTTGCGGTGGGCATAAACATATGCTACTTTAGTTAAGCTTAGAAAAACTACTTTATTTAAGATTTTAATAAACATTCAAGTTGCAAATATTTCCTTATTTATAAGTATTTATTGAAAATTGTTTTAAGTATTTTAAACATTTAGTAACTATATTTATGAAATTTTATTTTTAATAATTATTAAATGTTTATAATACCAACAATTTTGATCAATATTTACAAATAGCGTAATATTTGCAAAATTAAAATCACAGTATTTATGCCTAATTAACACCTATAATAATATATTACATATATCTTTATATATTATAATAAAATATATATATCTATATATAATATAATATATTATGTATATATTCAAATAGTTATTTTCTATATATAACAAATAGTAAACTTAAGCATTTAATATGCGTATTTACTATTTGATTTTTACTTTAGGTTTAAATATTAGCTATTTCAGGCCTTGTTTTAAATAAAAATGACAGACTGTCAGTGATGCTTATTTTCTTGCAAACATACTAGATTCTAGATATTTTGAATTTAATCTTTCTAAAAATGAAAATGAAGCTGCAATGACCTTTGCAGATAAAGAATTTAAGAACTTGTTACCAATAGTATTCAAGTTAAAAGCCAAACCTGCTCCATTTGATAAAAGCTATTTGTATAGTGAATCTATTTTTAGAAATGTATTACCAATAGAATGGTGGAAATCTCTAAAATCTTTGTACTGCAGCATCATGGATATTAAAGGTTTGTTTAACACACTGGCCTCGAGTGTTGGCATTGAAATTTTTTTTTCAACTTTTGGGCTAGTTCATTCCAAGTTGAAAAACAAGCAAGAAAAAGTGGCAAAGCTTGTTTTTATATACAGAACATAAAATATTGATGCATTGGTTGATGAATTACAGCAGTAATGTTTATAGAAAATATAATTTACTCAAGTAAAATGATTAATGCTTTTTTTTTTATTGAAAAAGTTGGTTTGACATGGCTTTTTTGAAAAAAAGGAGTTTAAACCAAAAAACCATGGTTTTTTTTGGTTTTTTGAAAAAAAGCCACAGTTTTTGGTTTTTTTCCAAAAAAAAAGGTTTTTTTTGCAACCACCATTACATAAGGGTGGTTATATTATGGTGATCACTGTTCAATATAAATATTGATTATAATATTGACAAAGGATTTTTTAAGCATAGTCAATGCCATATGAACTACTATTAAATGAGGTGTGATGTACACAAGATATAAAATCCAGATTAATGATTCAATCAATTAACTCAAGAAAAATAAGATATAAGATCTTGGTAGAGTGCTATGATTTATCTTGAGTCAATTCTAGACAAAACCTTTTATATCCACTGTTTTAATGATAAGTAATCATTTTGAATACAATACCGAATACCTGAAACAGGTATTGAGGCAATAGTGAAAGGTATTAACAATGCTGGAAAGATAGAAGTCCTTCATCTATAGTTCAATGCTTAATTTTATGCATTATAGTACAATTTTAAAATTATCAATAGTTACTGCTTCAAGAGACTTCAAAAAACTAGCACTGTTGCAATTTTAAAATTTACACTAGTAAATTTATGTATTAAAATACATTTTTGAAATTTATACAAATTGAGTCCAAAAAACGTCTACAATAACAATATATATATATTATCAATAGAAAATGTCAATAAAAAAAATATTGAAGCGGGCTTATGTTAGCTTTAAATGTTAAGTTATTGTTAATTAGTAGGTAACTTCTTTAGTAAAATGTTTCAGACATTGTTGAATGGATAATTTGTAACGTCATTGTATGGTTTATAAAGTATGTTGAAATTTAGCAATAATAAAAAATAAACAACATAATTCAGCGCTCGAATTAGGCGTGTTGCAATCACTAGTTGCGATTGCTTTTCACACCTTTTCAATTAGTTTTTTTTAAATAAAAAATATTTTTGTGATAAGCTTTTTTTTGTCTATTCTTTTCTAATTTAGCATTTTTTGAAATCATAAAGTGTACGTCACACTAAATTTATCTTTTAAATACAAATATGATCATTTCTTCTTTTGTGCGGAGATTCATTCAACATAAATTACTTTTTAATTTACAAGGTTTCCCACCTCATTTCAACATTGTATCACCTCATTTTTACATTGTGTCATTCAATTTCTACATTGTATCAGTATATTTTGTCACTTGCATTCAATTTTGGCACTGCTGCATTTTGACAGATTAAAACACTATATTTAAAATAAAAAATTTCATATTTATGATCAAAGTTTTTAGTAAATAATAATGGGTTGTACTTAAACTGGACTTAAATTGGACTTGGATAGTAATGGATCGGGCCAATAAAATAATTAATGTGGCTATTTTTTTAATTTCTAAAATATTACAATTGGATACTGAAATCATAAATGTGGTTTCAAAAATAATTTTTTGGGTATAGGTAAAATGTATACATAAAATAAATCATGTGGATATTAACTATTTTAAGTTTCCATAACAATTGTTATTAGTTCCCATAATCGTTATTTTTATTGACTAGTTTAATTATTTTTAATTGCAAAAAAAAAAAAATATCCACGTTTTTAAAATTCCAACAATAATAAATTGTCATCAAACTATAAATGTAATAATTTTTAATCTAGAAAATAAAAATATTTTTATTATCAAAAATATTTGTCTCTTCAATACAATTAGAGTTCATAAAAGTTAAAATGCCATTTTCAATATTTACCATTTTCGAATAAAACAATCAATAATGAAAGCTGTTCAAGGATAATTGAATCTTATTTAAATGGAAATTTACCATAA
The DNA here is from genome assembly GCF_038396675.1 of Hydra vulgaris. Taxonomy (NCBI): domain Eukaryota; kingdom Metazoa; phylum Cnidaria; class Hydrozoa; order Anthoathecata; family Hydridae; genus Hydra; species Hydra vulgaris. The sequence goes on from NC_088921.1 coordinate 42,340,804, forward strand.
ATTGCAAATATTCTTGAATTTAAACAAACCTAAAATAAAAATGGTGTATAGAATGGCAGTTAAAAGAAATGATTCTAGAAACAAAAAATTAGTTAAAAATTAGATACTAATCAAAAATTGGGTTGATCATGTTAAGGAATAACTCTTAAAGAAATTAAACAGACTTTTTGAACAAAAATCTATTTCAATCAGTCATTCTTCTATAGCAAGATGCATTGATAGTTTTAATTATACTTTAAAGTGTGTTCACAATATTCCAGAGAGTAGAAATTCTGAAGATATTATTGGTGAAATAGCTAATTGCGCAGAATGATTCATGAACATTTTGTCTTCTATGAGCGACAATATATTTCTTTATTGATGAAATAGGATTTAGTCTTTCAAATTTTCGAAGAGGAATTTCTTTAGTTGCAAAGAGGGCCACGCAAACAGTGACTAATATACTGTCAAGAAATATTTCCGTCTGTTGTGCAATGAATAAAAATGGAATTTTAAATTATGAATACAAACAAGAGCATTTAAAACAGAAAGTTATTAATATTTTATTAGTCTAGTTTTAGCACAATTAGCTGTTAATGGAATTGTTGGAGCTATCTTAATTTTAAATAATGTTCTTTTTCGTAAATCCGCTGTTCTACATGAAATAGTATTTGGTAGTAGTAATAGTAGTAGGTATTCTTTGATGTTTTTTTCTAACGGGTGACAACTAAAAATCCGGAATGAGAAGAAATGTTAATTTTGATGAAATAATTTATTCATAACAATTTTATATGGTTGATATATAATTAATGACAACTTAAAATATACAATAAAGTTAATGGTGTTCTACAAGGGTCCTTTATCTGTTACCAGGGTTGCATGGTTTTAACCAAATGGTTTAAACCAATTTAAAAAATGTTGGTTTAAACCAAATTAATGTTTTTTTAAAAAGATTTGAACTTACAACAGAAAACTAAAACAGGGTTATGTTAACAAATACAATTAATATTCAATATAGATATTTTTTTTAAATCCATGATTTTTGTTTCTGTTTTTTCATAGAATAGAATCCTCAGTGTTCTTATAGAACAGAGCAGTAATAAATTAGTAATAACACTTATTTATCTGTTTTCTTCTACAGGCTTTTTCTCCTTCATTATAGCAAAACTATAAGTAGTTCTAACATAATTTATTGATACCACAAAAAATGTCTCAAAAAACTGGGCGCAAATGTGATATGATTTGGTTAAAATATACACGAGTGACTGTTCCAGAATGAAAGGGGTGTAGAGCAGTTTGTAATGCGTGTAGAAAAGAAATTCAAAGGATGCATGAACATATAAAAAAGTGCAAGCAATCACAACCGCATGAAATTATGGAGTCAATGGAAGATCAACAACTTCTTGAAGGTAGTTGAATTACTGCATTGCCATTTTAAATTTTACACTTTCCCTAAATTGTAAACATATATATTTGAATTATCACGTATAGACATATTAACTTAGAATAATTCAATAAACTGCAATTTCATTTTAAAGGTAACTCACCATCAACGTCACAACAACAATTGAAAAGGTCTCAGCCCAATTCAACATCAGCAGATAAATATTTGAAAATAGATAAGTTTTTCACACAAACAAGCCTCAAAGAGAAAGATTTATTTGATTTGCAACTTGGTAGATTTATATACAGTACAAACTCTAGCTTCAGAACAGTTGAACACAAAGAATTTTATATATAAAAAATAAAAAATTTATCAATATGCTTTATCCAGGATACACTCTACCTTATAGAACTCAAATTGGAAGAGAAATATTAGATAGGGTTTATGCAGAAGAAGTTGAAAAATGTAATGTATTGAATGGTAATACTGTAGCCATGAAATAAAGACTTAGATCCTATGATTGGTAAAAAAGTAAGTGATATACAGATAAAGCAAAACACAGAAGATTTATTAAAATATTAAAACCAATTGCAGTAGCTCTAGATAAGTTGCAAAGAGATCAAACAAAAATAAGTGACACTGTTGAAATTTTTAAAGATTTGATAAACAGTTTATCATTTTTAACAAACGAAAAAAGAAAAATTGTATCTAGATACCTTCAGACTGTCAATGATGCTCATTTCCTGGCAAACACAATAGATCCTAGATATTTTGGATGTAATCTTTCTGAAAATGAAAATGAAGCTGCCATGAGTTTCGCAGATAAAGTGTTCAAGAATTTGTTACTAATAGTATTTAAATTAAAAGCCAAATCTGCTCCATTCCATAAAAGCTATTTGTATAGTGAATCTGTTTTAAAAAATGTATCACCACTAGAATGGTGGAAATCTCTAAAAATTGTTGATTGTAACATAATGGATATTGAAGGTTTATTAAATGCACCAGCTTCTAGTGCTGAAATCGAAAGAATTTTTTCAACTTTTGGCCTTGTTCATTTTAAGTTAAGAAAATAATTGGGGGTAGAAAAAGCAGCAAAGCTTGTATTTATATATAGAACATTAAACAATGATGTATTGAATAATTTTGATGAAATATTACACTAATATTGATAAAGAATATAGTTTACTCAAATAAAATGCATTATACTTTTTTTTAATTTAAAAAGATAACTAAATATGACATTATTTAATAAAAACCTAATTTTAACCAAGAAAAACCATGGTTTTTGGTTTTTTTCAAAAAAACCGGTTTTTTTGCAACCCTGTCTGTTACTCTGCGCAACTTTGTTTTAATGTTCGTGCAAGCTGTTTGTACACCAGTTGTGTCTATTTCTTTCAAGGATTTTTTAATTCTATGCTTGAGTTGTGAAATATTTTGAGCTTTCCAACCACCCTTGTACAATAAAGAACTTAGTTCTCCAAAAAAATCTTCAATTGGCCTACATTGAGAAAGATTGGTGGGGTTAACATTCTTTGGTACAAAAGGAATATTTTCTCTTTGGAGGAACTCAGTAACACTTTTTGCATAGTGTGACGATGCTTTATTGGGCCAAAATATGTAATTATCATCTGAATGGTATTTATTAATAAATGGGATTAAAATTTTAGTTAAGTATTGGTTTTTGTAAAATTCTTGGTTGACAGCTAGACCACTTTCCTTGAAAAATGGCTCTGAAATTCCTCTGTCGGAGATAACAATATATAACATTACTTTCTTCTCAAACTTGCTTCGCATTTTGAATTTAAAGTTAAAAAACTGAATATGACTTGCGCACAATTTCTTTTTTGAAACAAAAAACTACTATAATAATAACTCATCAGTATATATCTGTAGTTTAGATGCAAATCAGGCCTTTGATAGATGTAACTGGAACTTGTTTGAAAATTTTTATTACAACAAAAATGTACTGCTATCAGTAGTTCGCTCACTACAATCATTATACAGCTCAGGTACTGCTAGTATAACATACTTTGGACATAAATCAAAACATTTCTGTTTGTCTCAAGGCATGCAACAAAGGTCCATTTTATCGCTACAATTGAAAAACTTGGTGTTTTTGCACACTGAAAAAACCAAGTTTATTATCTTAGATAAAAGTTTAGTTGCAAAAAACACAATTCAAATTAATGTTTCTTCCATAGATCTCAAAAATAAATTGAAGCATCTTGGATTCTTATGGGATATTAATGACCATATGTAAAATATAGCTACTCTCCAAACAGCAAATGTAAATGAACACATTCATTTTCAATCAGTCTCCATAGCTCTTATAAAAGCTGGAATTCAATTTTGTCAGCTATTAAGAGGGGCTATTTTAGACCATTTTTAACAATGTCGACCATATTTTGGGTGCCTCCCAAATTAAAATTTGAGGACATTAAGTGCATTTGTTCAAGTCTCTGCCTGTATGGAATTTATCATATGGCTTAGAAATTTGTAATAATGATAATACATTTTTTAATAAATTAGACACTGTCGAAATATTAGCCTTGAAACTCCTTTTCAGCATATCAAAGTATAGCAAAAATTATCTACATTATTTATTTAAAATTGATGACATGTTTACCATTCTCATTCGAAACAAATTAAGTCTGTTTGTCAACTAAGCAATCCGACTTGTTTCTCCCTAATTTTGGCACAAACATCAAAGATTAATTAGGATAATCACTTTATCAACAAAGTAATGCAAATTTGCCGCCGATTGAAGCTAAACTTTGCCCAGTGTTTGATAAGCGGTAAAAAATTATTGTCAAAATTTCAAATGCTGACATATAAGATAAAATAGCAGCAACTCTAAATAAGTCCTTTGAATTCTGGAATACCAGGGAACAAAGAACCATATTTAAAAATTTGATGGAGGAAGATATTCCAAAAAAATCTAAATTAAACTTCAGAGTTATTGTATAAACTTAATTTATTACGCTTTGTTTTTTGTTTTTTTACCTGCAATTTGGCTGATTAGAAATAATCAATAAATAAATTCAAATCAAAAAGTTAATTATACTTGAATTTTTAATAGTACTCAAGAAGCAATAAATATAAAAAAACATGGTTTATGATGTTTTTTTGCTTTGATCTTACTTGTTTGGTCTATAGATATAGCACGTTTTTGCGCAAATATGAAATTTAAAGTTTTATGACGATAATGTTTTAATTTATTAATTAAAACAATTTTATTTACTTTTATTTTAAATGCTTTTAATGTTATTAATGTTATAAACTGTATAAAAGAGCATTAAAACAGTGTCACAAAGTTGTTTTAGGTTACCACAAGCTCTTTATATTGTCAAAACAACTTTTCAGTATTATTTCATAGCTTTTTACAATAACTCTTTAAAATTAACATGTGTTTTATCGTCATGAACATAAATAGTTAAATAGTTTTCTAAATTTAATTTAAGTGGTTTAAATATTGCTTAAATATTAAGTATTGTAATATTTGCGTTTTTGCTTATACTTTTTTACTTTAACTTTTTTTAAGTGTCATGTCAAGTAAAAACTAAAAGTAATATAATAGTATTAAATACATTACTTGCTCATTACATCATAACTTGCTCATTACATTATAACTTGCTCATTACATTATAACTTGCTCATTACATTATAACTTGCTCATTACATTATAACTTGCTCATTACATTATAACTTGCTCATTACATTATAACTTGCTCATTACATTATAACTTGCTCATTACATTATAACTTGCTCGTTACATTATAACTTGCTCATTACATTATAACTTGCTCATTACATTATAACTTGCTCGTTACATTATAACTTGCTCATTGCATTATAACTTGCTCATTACATTATAACTTGCTCATTACATTATAACTTGCTCATTACATTATAACTTCAACTTAAACTTTAAATTATAACTTAAGCTGTTATAACAGTAACTTACTTACAACTTGTCACTGTACTTGGGGGGATCCCTTTAAACTTTAAATTATAACTTCAAAAATTTTAATAATAGCTTATGCTGTTTTAAACTCTGCAATACAATTTTATATTATGACCTCCTCCCCCTTTACCGCAAAGCAGTGCCAGCGATGAGGGGGAGGGGGGTTGAAAAGTTTTAATTCTTAACATTTTCTTTGTTTTTTATTCTTTGCATGATTCAATTTTAAAAAATTCTTTTATAACCTTTTCTTCACATGACACAATCTTTCTTAACTCATTTAAAACAACTTCTCTATGTGGTACAATCTATCTTAAAGCTTTCATAACCTCTTTTTCACATAATACAATCTTTCTTAACTCTTTTATAATCACTTCTTTATGTGATAAAATCTCTCTTAACCCCGTTCAGCTAACCTTACCACTCCTTCGCATAACTTAATAGAACAACAGCTTATTGCAAATCAAGTTTAAATTCCCATAAAAATGAAACAATCCCATAATAATGCATGACATAAATTATATCATTTTTTTTAGCATGGTTCATAATGATTTTTATGAATTTTCTTAATTATCAAAAATTCTTTAAGGATTTATTTTTCGCAATATTGTTACCTCATTCAACATGGCTGCCAATGCAATTGTTTCGTTTGATGTCAGCAACTTAATCAATTAAGTATAAGTAGATATTCATTTTTTCTATTTTCACCATTTACATTATTTAACAGGTTTATTATTGAGCTGTTAAAGTGAAGAACTTCACAGTTTTATTTTTTTTATGAATGCGTGCTTCAGTTTATTATTCATTAAATTCTAAATTGTTTTAGTTTTTTTTATAATATATATTTTTTAATGTTTCAGTTAAGTACATCAGTACATATTTTTTTGTATTAAGCAGATAACACTTCTCTGAAAAAAGATAAGAAAACTCCTCATACGAAGATAAAAAAATCCTATGTTGCAACTGAATGTGTTGACTCTGATTTAAATCATTATGATGATATCACTGAAAATATATTGGTTAACAATAATGCTATTTTGGAAAAAAAATTGCAAAAAGATGAAAATGATTGGTAAAAATATTTTTATGTTTTGGTTGTTATGATATTTAATAACTTTATTTCTAAAATAAAAATAATAAAGTTATTAAATGCAAAATAAAAATAATAATAACTTTATTATTTTTATTAAATATTCAAGTATTGAAATTCTAATAAATACAATAATATAAATATTTGTTATTTGATGAAAATTATTTTTATAGTTTATTTTTGCATGTTTTTAAGAAATATCTTTCTCCTTATACGGTCACCCAATTTAATTTTATAATTTCAAACTTAAACTGCAGCTGATTGAGCTTGTTAATTTTAATCATTTGATCTACATTTACAGTGTTGGTCAAAAGAATAGGCATAAAGCTATTTTATTCAAAAATTGAGTATTTTGTAATCTTGTTTCTTATCTTTTTTGTTTTTAAAAACAAAACCTGTTATCAAAAACTATTTTTCCACCAGAAAAGTTGAAAATTCCTCAAAGTTCATTTGTTTGAGTTAATAAATTATTAGGAATAAAATATAAAAAAGAAAGAAAATTTTGCTTTTATTTAAATTTATTATATATTAAGTTTAATAATTCCATGGTTTAACTTGTATTGTTCAGTAATGTGTTGAATATCCATTATTTTTAATCACTTAGTTTACCAGCTTGTGTATAGTTTTGATAGAAATGAAATACCAAGCACCCTCAACCATTTTCCTAAATTCATCTTTGTTTTATGGATTTCATATTTAGTTTTTTCATTGACAATTTTTCATAGACTTTCAGTATGATTTAAATCTGGTAATTGTGATAGCCATTTCATAATCTCTAAAGGCCAAACCTCTACACTCTTTACACTATGTCAGAGCATACAGCAAAGTGTGCCACTAGTTCAGACTTTCCAGCAAGACAAAGGATCCAGAGATCCTTGTCCTGCTGGAAAGTCTGGACTAGTGGCATTTCTTAGCAATATTACATTCTTTAGAATATCCTGATACCCAAACTGATTCATAAATCCTTCTGTTCTGTGAATGGGATCAACACAATACCATAAAAAGCAACCATGTACCATAATGTTTCCTCATTTTTAAAATGTCTGACCTTTTGCCATCAGATCCGACATTTTTTAAATGTCCATTTATGATGATCTTTACAGAAGATCAATTGGTTTTTGATGTCCATTTTGTTTAAGGCTTCTTTTTTAAATTCAACCTTATAAAGCAATTAGGTAATGACTTTCCACTGACTCTAAAATTATGGCTATCTTCTATTTGATTTTTAAATTCCCTGACAGTTTTAAATGGATTTTTTTTGGTTTAATTAATTACAAAGCATTAAACCACTTGGTTTAATGCTACACAATCAATTATATGGTTGACTCTGTTTCGTTGCATTGGTAATCATATTTTTACAGTCAACTATCAATTTATTATATTCACAGCACTAGGTAAAAAATTACCAGAAAAATTTGAAATAATCCTAGATGAAATCCTTGATAAATGAGCATTAAATCGGAAAAAACAATTAAGTAACTTAGTGTGATTTTTGGTCAACAACTAACATTTAAAAATCAAGTAAATTCAGTTGTTTCCAAATGCAATTTAAGCTTGGGTTTATTAACTTTATATGCATCAGTTGCCAAGACACAAAAAACTTGATATAATCCACACAAAAAAAGCAGCAAAGGTTATGTTGTATTTTATCATCAAAATTCTTATTGTGACTAATTGAATTTTTTAAATCAGTTTCTCTGAAATAAAAGAAGGAATATTTAAGTCCCCAAAGTGGTTTAGTCCATTCTTGATAAAAATTTATATTTTTAATAAAAATTAAGTATATACTTAGTATGATATGATATGTAACTAAAATAATCCTTGATCAGAAATGTTAAAAAGTAACAAATAAACCACCTATTATCCTTATTGACAAAACAATAAAATAACACGAAAATAAACAAACTTTAGTAAGTAATCAATTGCTGGTGAAAAATTTATTTTTAATAATATTTTAGTTTTGTTTTTAAAAATGATAATGATGATATCATCAAAATTTTTTAATGATAATTAAAAAATCTCAATGATATTAAAAAATAGTAATGATAATTAACTATCATTAATATTTTAAATTAAAAGTTGCGTTTTATTTATATCATGTACTATATTTTTGTTTCATTCACAATAGGGGTTTCTTTTACTGTTATGTTACACTTTCCATTATTTTATATTCATCTTTTAATTTTATTAAAATCTATGCTAAATAAAATATCTTGTTTTACTTTAAATTTTTCTCAGCTTTTAGAATGCGTAATAGAGTTTTAAAGCTTTTAAAGATTTTTTATTATTTTTATTATTATCTTGTTTTATTTTTTATTTAAAAAAAAAGCCGCCATAATAGCCACAATATCTTTTATTGCTGTCTGCATCATGTCTTTGTTTTACCTCAAATTTATTGCTGGCTGCAACATGTCTTTTTTCTGAATCAAATCTATTGCTGGCTGCATCATATGTTTCTAGATACAATTAGTCTCTCTTGTTAAGTATCATTACAGTAAATACAATAAAATAGCAGGCCTCGGCGGGAAGCGAGAGCTTTAGCTAACTTCCCGCCTTTAGCTCTCGCCCACACTCCCCTAAAATACTTTACGGGAGCAATTTACGGCTCTCGCAAAAGGATAATTTTTTCTTTCAATAGTTTGATTATTGTTGTAACTAAAACGAAAAGTACAAAGTCATTTTTATAACTTACAAAATAACATTTTTTATTAACTGATAAAATATAAAATTATTACACTTTATTATTGCATAATAATTTTTATTTTATATAATGAATTGTATATTTTATATATTATTTACTTTAATATACTATATGATTTTATTGTGGAATTTTTGATTGTTGTACTAATTCTTAAAATGGCTGAATTCTGTCGCAATAAGAAAATATAAAACATTTTCTTATAAGCAGTGGAAACTTTTTTAGCTCTTTGTCAAATTTTTTTTATCAAATAATTAATGTTAATAACAAATAAATGGATAGTTTAGTGTGAAAACGCTCGTCTAAATAATATTTTCACGGAGCACTTGTTATGTATATATTCTTGAATGACACTTGTTATGTATATATTCTTGTAATATTAACGTTACAAGCATACGCTTGTAACAATTGTATAACCAAATTTTTATTTAATAAGCAATTTTTTAAAGAAATAAACAGATAGCTCATGCAAAAACCAAAAGCTCTCATAAGAAGCTGTTTAGCGGAGCAGCTCGCTTGGCTCACCGTGTTCATTTTAGGAAAGCTTTTCTCCGCTCTCGCGCTCATTTACTGCCGCCAAGGTCTGAAATAATATTAAGTACTAGCCAATAACACACTCATGTAAGAACACATGGTTTTAAATATGGAATTAAATATAACATGGTATTATAAGTATTATGGTATCATGATATTATAATAAGTATTATGGTAATTATTATAACATTATTATAAGTCGAACACGTATGTTTTATGTTTTAATTGCACAAAATGTATAATATATGTGCTTTATACGTGAAATATAAAATAATAGCTCATAATTTTCCTTAACTGAAAAATATCTTGTTTCTAGTGTTAAAAATATCTTGTTTCTAGTGTTAAAAAATATCTTGTTTCTAGTGTTAAAAAAGAAGAAAACAATGAGGTTAAAAATTTCGAATTGCAGAATAAAGAATTAATAAAAGAAAAAACATCAATAACCATTCAAAAAACGTTGGGCATTTTCTTTATTATTTTGTTACTTTTACAAACTTTGACTATATTTATTATTTTGTTACTTTTACAAACTTTGACTATATTTATTATTTTGTTACTTTTACAAACTTTGACTATATTTATTGGAAAATATGTATATACTACATGATCTTTTATATTTTTCAATTTTTTGATATTTTTTAATTTCAGATATTATTATGAAAAAAGTAACTACGATTTTCATGCTGTGTTGGTCCCCAATGATGCTTTTATGCCAAAAATCGCTGACAAGTATGTCTTTTATAAGGTTTTTGTTGTTGTTGTTGTTTTATTTTTAGTTTTTACTTATTCATAAAATGTAAAATATTAAGTAAATTTGTCTTTTTGATTTTCATTTTCATTTTCATTTTTATACAGTTGCCAGTTTTTAAAAAGTTTTAATATGAAGTTTATGTTAAAAAAATAAATATATATATAGCAGTCAAGGTTTCTTTTTATATTTAATAGAATAATTGAAAGTTGCAACTTGAAGAGTTTACGTATTTAAAATAAATTGTTGAAAATCAATTTTTGAAGGTTTTTTTTTTCTAGAAAACTTTTCATCTTTAAGCAAAACGAATATCAACTTTCAAAATTATCAAAGAATATATTAATTAATTCTTACTCTTTGCTCTAAGGCATGTACTAGAAAAAATCTGCGCGTGTTCTGATGTAGTGTTTACGGAAACCGTGCATCATTTTAAATAGCTAATTGTTTTAAAATGTCATTGTATTAGTGTTATTCAAAATTTAAACAACTCTGTTATCAAAACAATTAGTTTTAATTGAAATGTCATAAAATCAAGTTAAGTATCGAGAAAAAGTTTTGCATTTTTTGTTGAAATTCCTGGTGTATCAAACAAAACAATTTCTAAAGAGTTGCAGATTGCTTTGAGAACAGTGCAGAGCGTTGTGAAACGATTTAAGGACACTAGTACAATCAAAAGGAAATCAGGAAGTGGAAGAAAAAAATGTTGTATTAGACGAGATCTTGGTAAAAATGTAAAAGATGCCTTAGACAAAAAACCGGAGTTTTCTGTTCGAACTTTAGCGAATATATTTGAGACAAGTGCTTCCACTATGCAAAGAGTGAAGAGAAATAGTGGCTATAAATCTTATAAAAAGAAAAAAGTTCCTCGTCGTGAAGAAAAGCAAGAAAATGTCGCAATTCGTTGTTCAAAGCTGCTCTATAAAAAATTATGTGCCAAAAAATCTTGTTTGATGATTGACGACAAAATTCATTTTGCTGCATATTTCCGATCTCTTCCATGACACTAATATTATTCAGCAATTAATCGCAAGAAACTGAATTCCAATTATAAATGCATTGAAATGCAAAAGTTCGCTAAAAAAGTCTTTGTTTGGCAAGCAATTTGTGAATGTGGTGAAAGAAGTTTTTGTTTTGTGACTATGGGAACAATTAACACCAAAATATACATAAGAGAATGCCTCAAGAAACGTCTTTTGCCGTTTTTAAGAACACACGCGGGTAACCCATTATTTTGGCCCGACTTAGCATTATGTCACTACACCGGGGCAACTTAAAACTGGCTTAGAAAAAATAAAGTAGGTTTCGTTAAAAAACACCATATTGTCCCGAACTACATCCTATCAAAAGATATTGGGCTCTTGTCAAAAGAAAACTACGGTTCAATGTAAAATAAGCCAAAAACATTAAAGACTTCAAAAATAAATGTATTAGTGCTACCAAGAAAGTCCAGCCGAAGACTGTGCAAAAGCTGATGTCGAGTGTAAAACGCAAAGTACAAGCGTTCTCACGTACAAAACTTCACAAACTTTCTTAAGTGAAATTTAGGAATATTAATATATGTACTTTCAAAATATATATAACATTCAATATTGAAATACAATAGTTAAAAAAATAACCTTTAAAATGTCCGCGCAGATTTTTTCTGGTACATGTCTTATAAAGATATCTTATAAAGGATTACTTTACATTAATTATAAAACTTCAATTCAGTTATCGAAATTTAAAAAAAAATGTTTTGTCTGAATGTTTAAATCTTATTTTAGAATGGAACTACACAGTAGGCGTATTTGGCAGGAGTTTTTTGGTTTTCTGCGAATTCTTATTGACTTCATATTACTGTTTGTTCTTGAGCTAACAGCATTCTTATTCCGTTCTATATTCCAAAGGGTCATTGTAGGAATAATTTATATCATTGGAGATTGGTTGATTAAGCCTGTGTTTTCAGCTTCATTCAATGCGTTAATACAGCCAATATTTGTCCTTGTTTGGAATTTAACTTCAGAAATGAGGCAAGCCACTTTACCTTTTAGCAATTTATTGTTAGACATGATAAAACCTTTAGGAAAGTTGTTAAAATCATTTCGTTTATTCGAATATCGGGTAATTAATTGTGAAAATAATTTAGTGAAAGAATTATAATTATATTTATTCTAATTTATAAATTGTTTATGAATCGTCGTAGTCTTGTATACATAAATATAAAATTTTAATTTGTTAAGAAGTTAATATAAGAATTGTAAATATATAATTATAAAAGTGTAATTAAAATATGAAATTGTAAAAAAAAAATCATAACAAAAATTTTTTCTCTTTATTGGAACTTTAACCAAAACATTTTTACTAGTGAATTTTTTAACTTAATTAATTTATATTAATTAACTATTTAACTATCTGTTTTTTAAATATTTAGGATAGCAATAGGAAAACCTACTTTTAATACCTCTCTTATATATGATAGAGTCAACCCACCTAGGTATATATATATATATATATATATATATATATATATATATATATATATATATATATATATATATATATATATATATATATATATATATATATATATATATATATATATATATACATACACAAACCTAGATTGGTTGACTCTTTAGAAAAAAATGATTTTTTTAGTTTCGAAAAAAGTCAGTTTAAAAGCATTATAGGCACCCTACTTTTTTTTTAGAGAGATTTATTAAGGTTTATCATCGTTCTCACTCAAATTTAAACAACTGAAAATAAATGATGAATTTTTACAAGCTAAATTTAACAAGCAGTTTTGATTGGGAGATCCAGATCTTTTAGAAGGCAACAAGTTAAGAGAAAATAATTTTTGCAAATTTTTTTCTCGTCAATCTTCAAGTTCAGAACTTGTGAGATAGTAGAACTGTTTGATCCTAATACCACTGTCTCCCAATTAATTGAAAGGTTTCTTTAATTTCCTCTAGTATTTCTAAATACTTTCTGAAATACTCAAGGGAATTCTTTTATCTATGTCAAAAGATTCTACCACTTTCTATATTGGATCATCTGCCAATATGCTTTAATGTTTTAAAAAAGTGCAGAAAAGCATTTACGCCAGCCTAATAGATAAGGATGGGGTGCGAGGCTGGCCAACAGAGTTTTTCTGTATACCCCTTAAGTCTTTACTTACGAAGCTTTCTACAATAAAGTAGCTGGATACAGTTAACATCTGTTGAAGATGAGTATTTCTATCAAGACACTATCTCTAGCTTTTACTCAACCAAGACCCTTTATAATGGCGGAGTTTTGTGTCAGAATTTCTTACTTCCACCCTTTGTCTTTAAAAAAATCCTATAAGGTAGCAGGAAAAAGGGTAGGTTATACTGGATTACATGTTAACAGTAGCATTGTATCGTGATAATCCTGAACCTGACCTCCAGGATAAAAGAAGTTACTTATTTTAAAACATTGAACGAGAGATTTTGGGGGAAGGTGAACGTCTGTTATATATTTGTAGGCACTAGTTGGTAACAGAGCTAACACTAGACCAGAGATTTAAACAACACAAACTTTCATATAGTAACTTACGGGTGAGCAAACACCCCAGAGGTTCAGATCAAACAAACAAACATAGTAACTTCAAGGGCGGATCCAGCATTTTTTGGAACCTGAACCTGACTTCCAAATTTTCCTTTTTGTATGAGAAACTTGTGGTGTATTAGCTATTTTTGATTTAATCAATAAAGATATTTCATCTCTATCAATTCCATCAAATCATCAACATATTTGTTAAATAAATACGCGCCAAAAAGCAAATTTGTTAGTAAATATCATAAAAGTTGGGGAATTATGTTTTTAATAAAAACTCTTGTCGATGTATTTTTTAATAAAAAACAAAAGCTATTCTATTTAAAGTTTATGGAGCATCTATACGCCTAGGAGTTTTTTATGAACAACTAAAAAATTGTAAAGTTACCCCAATTTTAAAAGAAGGTGGTGACCAAACAAATATCAGTAATTATCGCCCTCTCCACATTTTCAAAAATACTAGAACGTGTTATGTACAATAGAGTATACAATTATCTTCATTCTAATAATTTTTTATACACCTATCAATTCGGCTTTAAAAGAAATAATTCCACAGAACATGCAGTTATCCAATTTGTACGTGAAATCTTTAACTCTTTTGTAAAGTCTAAATTAGGTGTTTTCATCGACCTTTCGAAAGCATTCGATTACTTCGATCATGAAATTTTACTACACAAGCTAAAATGTTATGGAATAAGTTGCAAAGTTATAAAATGGTTATTGACTATCCTTGGTACAAAAATTTCTAAAGCTGTTGAAATTTTACATAAAACCAGAACATATTTATTTAAAAAAGTCTAATTCAACTTTATTACTCATTAATTCACAGTTATTTAAATTATGTTGCATGGGGAAGCACTGAAAAAGGTAAGTAACTATTATCGCCGTCAGAAACATACGATTCGTTTAATAATTTATGCGGATCGATACACTCATTCCATATCATTTTTATTGAACTAAAAGTTCTCAATATCTATGAGCTTAATGTTTTTAATGTTTTATGCCATGCGCATATGTGGAAAAATGACACATCTTTATCCATTTTTTTAAGATCTCTTTTGTTTTAAACCAATAAATAAATATACATTTAGAAACAATTTTATAATTAAACCCTTTTGCCAAACTAAGTTTAATAAGTTTTGTATACATATCGTGCAGCGTATCTTTGGAATAAATTTATGTTATATTGAGAAAACCATCAAAACATCTCAAAAATTCAATTTTTATCATTATTTATTTTTTTGCATAATTGTTTACATAATTATGTAAACAATTATGCAATAATACATAATTATGCAAATAATTATGCAAAAAAATAAATAATGATAAAAATTGAAAAAAAATAAATAATGATAAAAATTGAATTTTTGAGATGTTTTGATGGTTTTCTCAATATAACATAACGCGACATCCGACTGGTTTTGGTCAGATGCGTTACATATGCCCTTAACGTGGGAGCAACGAGTTTATAAAATATTTTTTTTACTATTTTTATCTAAATTTATATTCATCAACAAATTTCAAATTTCATGCAATAATCTTTTTTTTTTCAAAAACTATGACCATATAAAGTTTCAACGCACCTCAATTTGAGGGGGCTGTAAACATTGCAGAGTCATAAAAACTGAACACTAAGAGATTATTGCATGAAACTTGAAGTTTGTTGATGAATATGAATTTAGATAAAAAATACTAAAGAAAATATTTTATAAACTTGCTGCTCCCACATTAAGGGCTGGGTGGGCCCAAAACTTAGGATTTTTTTGCTCCCAAGCTCCAATCACCCCAATTCTTTGCAAAACATTCTTTTTTGATATAAGCATAAACATACAAAAGTTTCGAGTTTGCACAATGCCTGTAAGTGTCAAAACTCAAACATATAAAAATCCACTGTACACCACTGTATATATATATATATATATATATATATATATATATATATATATATATATATATATATATATATATATATATATATATATATATATATATATATATATATATATATTTATATATATATATATAAATATATATATATATATATAAATATATATATATATATTTATAATTACCATAAGAAGTAAATAAGCGCCGTGTTTCACTATGGTTGGCGAGCACTGGTCCATTATGAATACTTTTTTTTAGATCAAATGTATTTTTATATGGATTACATAGCGATAAAATGCATTAAGTGAGTTTTTTGAAAAATCACAGTATCTGATAACCTTGTGATAAAGTGTTTAACTTAATTAGAGTTTATCTTATTAGCCGAATTGACTAATAAGATAAACTCTATTTAAGCTAAACTTTTTAAGAATAGGGTTAGCTTCAACAAATATAAAATGTAGTTGTTTTAAAAAGTCTTTCTTGTCATTTCGTTTGATATCAAATCTATTAAGTATTTATATTCTGTTGCATACGTTATAGCCATGTTGGATTTAGTAAAACAAGAATTTGTTATTAATGGTTCAAATCTTTTAAAAAATATTGTTTTTTAATGTTATTGATTAAAATTATATCACGATTAAAGCATGACTTCTTTTAATTTCCCTCGGTTGCAGATTGAAAAAATTCTAAGCATGATTTGAAGAAATGCACACCCTTATGTCATTTATGACATAAGGGTGTGTATTTAAGAGTATTATGTAAAAATATGGAAGAACTACTTTGTTGTCTAACAAAGACATAAGTAACTTTGGTACTCTAATAATTTATCTGGAATATGATTTATTGCAAAGTAAATGCCAAACATCAAAACATTAAATAGAATATCTAATAAAAGTTCTCATAATGTCTAGCCTTTTGACTGACCATTTTTCGACTATTGGATAAGTATTTTGTATTAATTTACAGAATATGGAAAATATTATGTAATTTTTAATTAAAGTTACAGAAAACTATTCACATTTTATTGATTAATTATTTTACCCGTAATAAAACGTATTTTATGTTGAATCGTTATTTTAAAGTGTTAGAAAAATATGGTATACTGCTATATTACATAGTATTCATATAAACATTTATTTAAATTAAAATATTCAATTTTTGACTGCAAAATCCTTTTCATTTGTAACAAAATTGGTGCTTTCTGTTTTTTACTCCGTGAACTTTCAATATTTAAAGCAATATTTAAAGGCACCACTCTGGTATCCCACTTATTTTGATTTAGTATATTAAATAATAATACCAGATTCAATTTTAAAATATTAGTTTCACCTTATTTCAAGGTTACATGGCAACAGTAAGGTTTGAACTATTATATATATATATATATATATATATATATATATATATATATATATATATATATATATATATATATATATATATATATATATATATATATATAACGGGTGGCCCAAGATAAATGGCATAGGCAGTATTTTTATTATAACTTTGTTATTTTTTAAGCTAGAAAAGTGAATTTTTTTTAAAAAGATTTATTATTAAGTTCTCTGCAAAATGACATGATTTATTTAATGTAAATAGTCTCCATTATTTTTTGACATACGACATAAGCGATTGGTCCAACTAGTACAACTTTCTAAAGCTACATTTACTCTAATGTTTTTTACAGCTCGTTTAAGTTCTTGAATTAATGTTAATTTTGATTTAATTTTATTCCATTTCATTTGGTGAACGAGTTCATCCCATATTAAGTAATCTAAAGGATTGAGATCGGGGGAATTTGGAGGCCAGAGGTTTTTGTCAATAAAAGCAGGAAAATTATCATGGTACCATTGTTGAGTTAAATGATGCGTATGTGAGGTTGCTCCACTTTGTTGAAATATACAATCATCACCAAACATCTCGTTTCCATATTTCAAGGCCACTAGCAACACTTTTTTTATGTACCAGTCATGATTTACTGTATCTTTGTCCAAAATAACTAGTGGTGTAACACCTTTTGAACAAGCTCCTAACCAAACCATTACCTTTTGAGGGAATTTTTGTTTCTGTTTAATACCACTATCTTTATCAGCTTTATTACGATTAGTGGACCATATGCGATCATTTTGGGCATTGTACATACCGTTTAAATCAAAAAAAGTTTCATCTGAAAACAAAATTTTCAGTGTTTGTTCTTTTCGAAAATGGTTTCTTATCCAATTTGCAAATTTAATTCTCTTGACTTTTTGACCATTTGTAAGCAGTGGTTCAACTCTGTGTTTGTATGCCTGCAAATTGAGATCCTTTTGAAGTATTCTTTGAACACTGGTTCTGGAGATATTGAGTTCATTAGCTAATTTTCGAGATGAAATCCTCTTTTTACGTTTCAGACGACTTCTGATTTTTTGCATTTGTTCGAACTGATCTTGGACCACCTAATGGACATTTCAACTCGATATATATATATATATATATATATATATATATATATATATATATATATATATATATATATACACACACATATATATATATATATATATATATATATATATATATATATATATGTATATATATATATATATATGTATATATATATATATATATATATATATATATATATATTGATTTTATTACTTATTATATATATATATATATATATATATATATATATATATATATATATATATATATATATATATATATAAATTAGTAAAAAACACTTATCTAACTTTTATCTTCTACTTTAAGTTTCACCATTGCTGGATCATCAGGTAGAGTTCTCTTCCTGATGATCCAGCAATGGTGAAACTTAAAGTAGAAGATAAAAGTTAGATAAGTGTTTTTTACTAATTTATTATTGCTCTGTTCTTTAAGAACATTGAGCAATCTATTTGTAAAATACACTAACATAATTTACATTAGTATTTTTACTCATTCAATTTTTAATGTTCGTTTTGTTATTGCTGTGGACGATTAATATCACTATTAGCATTAACAATATATTTATCAGCTTTTACTTGCAAGGTTTTTACTTAAAATTAGTACATGTACTATTTGTAAACTTCTGTGAATGTAACAACTATTTCAAAATATATAAATTGATTGACTGATTGGTAATATTGACCACGTAAATAATAGTATTATTTATACTCTTTAATAGTAGTATAACTATTATTAATGAGTAATAATACTTATTTCAAATTAGCCTAATCATTATTTATTCTACCTAGATGGTTTTTTAAAAAAATTTATTATTTGAACAACTTTAACTTTATAGTAATAAAGATTTATTTTTAAGCTGAATTGTTTTTTTGTTGTTGTTGCAAATTTATGAAACTTTATATTTTTATGAACCCTAAAAAAAAGTTAATTAGTGTTTAATAATTGACTCATGTAATAATTATCTGACTGCTAGTTAGCAGTCAGATAGTTATTACATGAGTCAAATATATAGCGGATCCAGGCTGTAGCAAGTGTAGCAAATGCTGCATTTAATTTTTTTCCCTTTATTTTTTTTTTTGCATACATTTTTTTTTTTTTTCATGCAAAAGAGAAAAATAATTTAGATAAGATATGCGGGTTACCAGTAACCAAAATGTGGCGCTTCAAAAGTTTATTTAAAACTGTATCTGAGCCAATTCACTATGTTACGAAAATATTTCATTTAGAAAAATGAAATGCTTCACTGAAAAGCCCATGTTTTTATAGGGTTTTGTCTCACATGCCCATAAATTTTTAAAAGAATGTCAAACATTTCGCAGCGTATCAACTTAAATTGAAATGGGAGTTAAATAAAATGGCAAATCGACTGTAGCAACTGTAGCAAAAGTCAATTTGTCATATTTTGAAACAACTCTATATACACCCCCGATAATTTTTTATATATTGAGTCTATTTACGTGCAATCTTTTTATTAACAAGGAGGTCTTACGTAGTGACTAAAAGTCATCAAGCGAGAGCCTGTAGCAAAAAAAAAGTTGTGCAGCAAAGACAGAAATTCTGGAAAATACCCACTCTCTGTAATAAAACTTTTTTTAATAAAGTGGTTAGCAAACATTAAATGAAGAGGTTTTATAATTATAAAGGCTAAGTTAAATAGCACCGTCTGTTGGTTTACTTATTTAGCCTATTATGAAAATGGTGAAATTTGTTTATGTTTATGAAAAATGGTGAAATATGTTTATTGCTGTTCTACCAGTTATTTATCATTAAAGAAGTCAAACGATTTAAAAACGTTTTAAAAAATTTATAGATTTTCCAGAGACACTTTATTATATGATCTGATTGACATCAAAGCTTCAAAAAGGTTAAACTAAAATGCACAATTTTCCTCTCAAATAGATTTTTAGCTTATTCTAAAATTGCAAGGGACCTTTTACTATTTTTTTTTTAATTTGGAAATTTCTACTAGGAAATTACTACTATTATTCTCTGTGACAAGGTGTATGTTACAAAAATGTTACTGTATCAGCAAGTTGCTGTTTTTTGAAAACCAATGATATAAATTTTTTTTTCGAAAATGATTATAATATAGATATAAATCAATGTAATAAACATCTTTCCATGTTATTGATGCATTCCGATCAAGATGGAAAGACTAGTATTTAAAAAATCTGCACGAATATCATAAATCTTCCAAAGCTAAACGCTCAACTCTAATTAAAAATTA
This sequence comes from Hydra vulgaris, assembly GCF_038396675.1. Classification (NCBI taxonomy): domain Eukaryota; kingdom Metazoa; phylum Cnidaria; class Hydrozoa; order Anthoathecata; family Hydridae; genus Hydra; species Hydra vulgaris. The sequence goes on from NC_088921.1 coordinate 42,361,316, forward strand.
CGATACAGTTTTATTAGACTATTCCTATAGGAATAAAACTGTATTAAAGGAACTTTCTACTACTTTTTTTTTAAGTTCTACTTGGAACTATTGTTCCCTTTGACAAGGTGTATGTTACAAAAATGTTATTGCATCAGGAAGTTGCTGTTTTGGGAAAACCATTGATATAAATTTTCTTTCGAAAAGTATTTTAGATGTTATGATAGCTTGTAATACAAGTTATATGTTTAATGGTCCTAAATTTCTTTTGAAATTGTTGTGAAAACCTGTAAACATATAAATTCCTAATTTTTATGTGATCAAATTCATTTAACTTTAAAATCAGTAAGAAAGTCAAATAGTAAAACAAAGGCAATTAAATGTGATAAAAATCTGACTTTAATTGAAAAATCTAACATTTAATGAAAAACCTTGGTAAACTACAGATAGAACTCTTTTGTTGTTTAACTTTTGTCCACGTTATCAAAAACACAAAATAATGGGCTCAAAAAGCAAAATTTTTTTTCTGATAATACTTACAATGTTCTTCTTAATCAACCTAAAACTTCTACTATCTCAAACGTTAACAAGACTGATGATTTTATTAAACTTGCTTTCACATAATGGAAAACTTTTAATCTAAAAAGTGTGGGCATATATTTTCGGTTCAATAATGATCAAAAAGCTTCCTCAGAGGTGTAAATGATAAACAATGAAAGTTTGTTTCGGATTTTGGCGATACAGCATTATGCATGAAAAAAATCAGAAAATAGGCATAAAATATCAACACACGTCACAAGGCATTTTGCAAATTATTCAATTGAAGAAATAATCTAGCTGATTAAAATGCTATTAAAAGAAACACTTTTGTTACAAATATGTTACGTTAGGAAAATTTGTTACAGAACTACTTGAAACAGAATTTAGAAATTTAAAAAAAGTATCATTAGACATATTTTTTAAGTGTTCTTCGAAACCAAAGAAGTCTCTTGTTTACATTAGCATGTATTTTGAAATTATGATTTGCTTAACAAACATGAAATTTTGCCAATATAATGTTTTATTTTTTTAAACTTTGGTCAATATCTAAAATCATTTAAAATAGGTGGATTAAAATGTCCTTTTGGCAATACTGTTCAATGGCTTTTCTTCAATTTGATTAAAGATAAAGTTTGTTTGACTTCCATATTCAATACTTTTATGCTTTAATGCATAACTTAATTGAAATTGAATGTTATCGTCACAATATACTTTCCTATATTCATTTATAAAAAACTCAAAACTTTCTACACCCAAATCAAACAAAGAACTATTTTGTTTTAAACAAAGAACGACCATATTAAGTTTATCTTGTTAGGTTGACATTTATTCATTGACACTTTTGTTTTTATTATTTGCTGACATTTGTTAATTGTAATATGCCTGGAGTTTGCTATTTTGGGATTTTAAAAGCATTCCTTATTTATTTTAAGCAATATATTTTTATTGAAACATTTATTTACTATTTTTTATTTGATTTGAAACCTGTTTCTTTTTTTCATTATTTGACAAAAAGTTTATTGTAATGAAGTATATTATTAAAAATATGAAAATATTTATAAATTGTTTTTATAAATTTTTATAAATCGTTGAGGTGTCTATTTCAATTTTCAGATATTTTATAAGGTAAGATTAGTTTAAAATTAAACGACAAGTTTAGATTAAATTTGTCATTTTCATTTTCAAATATCAACCTCCAATTTTTTTGCCGACCAAAACATTTTAACAAAAACAAAGATTTTGTGAATTTAAATATATAGATAAATTTATATGATAATGTTTTGTATATTATTTGGCATAAATACATTGACTGGCAATAGGAGTACCAAGAACTAAATTTAAATACATCGACTTAGGATAAAGGTTCGTTTAGGGTTTTAGTCATGATTAAAAGTCATAAAAAAAGAAGTAAACTATCATTTCGTTAAAAAGTATTCAGTTTGACTAGAGTTTTAACGTCGCGTAAATCAGATAGCGTTCTTCCGCTCTAAACGGACGGAAGAAAGCAGTGGCAGGGGACCTCATGTATCACTAAAAGCCACTGTACATCCAAGGCTGGCGCAAATGGTGTGTGATTCCCCCCCACCCCCACCCCCTATCAATGAATTTTATTTCATTATGTCTGCAAATTTAGCTATTTTAAACCAGCAGTTCGGCATATGTAGATCATATAGTACAGTCGGCAAACTTGGACTTTTCGTACTGTCGGCAAATGTGAAAAGCGAGGACTCTTTTTTTTTTTCTAAACCAAAAAATATTTATGATATTTTTGCTACAGTCAATAAAAATCCTGGATCCGCCCCTGAGTCAATTATTTGTAGTTACAAATAATAGTTATTTAAATTTAAAAGTAAGTTAAGAAACAAGTTAAGTAAGTACAAATTGCAGAGTTTGTTTTTGTTACTTATATTTACTTTTTTTTTTTTTTTTAGTATAATGACTCGTATATATAACAAACATAATATTGGAAATCGTATATTCAATACTTTTTCTAAAACCATTCTTTTGAAAGAGTGTATGGAAGCAATTCATAAAGGAAACCGCGATCGTCAAACTTTAAAAAGATTTAATATACCAAGAAGTGGTATCCATAAAAAAATTAATTCAAAGCATAAATAGTGAAATGGCGCACCAACTATATTCACTAATTATGAGAAGTATTTATTTTCTACTAGAATAATGGTTATAGGTAATTGAGAATTTCAATTAGATAAACTTGATGTAAAAATGTTAATTGCTGTTTATTTAAATTTCCAAAACATATGGTATTCAATACACTTTTTTCAAACAATATAACTGGCGATGATTGGTTTCAAATCTTTTGAAGTGTTCATGCATAAAATTGTATCAAACATAAACAAAAAAAGTTTTTCTAACTGCAGCTATAAACAAATAAGATTTAAAACTTTATTTTGAAAGCATTTAACATGAACTTGAAGGATTTTCTCCTTGTGACATTTGGAACAATGATGAAACCAATTTGCGTGATGACCCTGGACATAAAAAAGTTGTTATGACATGTGAAATGAAGTACCCAAAATAATTCTTCTCTGTGATGTTTTGTGGAATAATTTAGGAGAAATTTTGCCACCATACACAGTTTTTAAGTTATTCATTTATTTAAACGACTCATGGTTAAAACATGTTTTAAAGATTTTTCGATTTAATAGAACCAAACCTGGTTGGTTTGATAAAGTCAATTTTTAGGATTGATATATTTGGGTGTTATTACCATATTTAATAAAACAAGTTTATTATAGTTTTTTTTGTTTTTTTTTGTTTTGATGAAATCAAATTATATTTAAAAATATTTTTTTTATTTTTAGCGAATCGTTCATCATGCGTGAAAAGTGGATACTGATTTGTTTTAAAAATTAATTTCAAGTTTGTTAGTCAGCACAGCAATGTGTTTAATTGTAAAAAAAAACTGGTAAAGTCGTAAGCAGCACTAACAAGTTATTAGCTATCGTATAAATTTTTAAAGTTACAAAATACAAAACAATAAGAATTTGTATCACAATTTTATTTCAAATAATGTTTTTAGCTTATGATATTTGTTATACATTTTTATACATTTATACATTTACTTGTATATCTATATGTGTACAATGTGTATAAAATACAAAATTTATATAAAAAGTTGTTTTTAAAATATAAAATCTTATTAAAAACATGCCATTCATTAGTAAACAGAAAAGTTAAGAAGATCATGTTTACCGTTGATTATTTAAATATTTGCGTCATAAACGCGTTATTCAAAGATTAGGGTATTAATGTAACATGAACATCTTTTAACCGCAACACCTATTATGTGTTAATGTATCTTGAACACCTTTTTTTGCATCAACACCTTTTTACGGCGACACATAATAGGTGTTCATATAGTATCACGCGTCTATACCTTTTTTCTTTAACATGAACACCTTTTTCCGTAACAGTGTAGTGTTTATAAAATAATTTATTTTTTATTATTATTGTAAGTACTGTTTAGGTGCATTGTCTGTCTTATTTATTTTTGAATATTCCTCTATTAATCTTTATTTTTGTCTTGACAACTGTCAAAATATGCTTTATTCAAAAAATAGTTCTCCTTTATTCTAATGTACTTCATTTCTTCCTTCAGGCGTTCACTGCTCGTGTGTATTCGGCGAATTTTGTATGCCAAAGTTTTTAAATAATAATTTATCAATTTGCGATATTATTATTGTTTCTTAAAAAATCAATAGAAAAATAATTGTTATTGTTTCTGTTATTGTTTTTATTACAATTACAATAGTCCGTACCCGAACATTTATAAACTTGAACAATCAGCAATTATAAACCCGAACAATCGATACATTGACCATCTGCTTGTTAAGGTTAGCACGCACTTTATCGTTTTCAAAACAGAAGTTTTGAGACTAAAGAGTTTTTAGTCTAAAAATTATAGTTTAGACAAGTTTTTAGAAGTCAATCATTTTTCTAGTGAATAAATCTTTAATTTTTTTTAAAAAAAACCAACATTCTAATATAAGCGCAATTTAGGCAGAAACTTGGTGTTCAAAAGTACACAACTTCTGTCATGTGAAAAAATTATTACATTTGCTCGTAAAAATTCAGGACTTTTTCTTTTTTCAATCAATTTTTATAACTGCATGAAAATACTGCATCCAACATGGAAAACTTAAAAAATGATTATGTTAAAATCATTTTTTAAAATGAAAAAGTGATTTAAAAAAAAACAAAAAAAAACAAACAGAGCACTCCTAAAAACTTATTTTTTATGCTGTTTTTTTTGTGTTCTTTAAATTTAGATCAGTAACGAACCTTGAAACAGTTACAGTTTAATTTAAACCTTCAATTATATGTTTTTTTATTTAATATAATTATATTACCCGATATATTAGCTATAACCAGAAACAACAGTTTTTTTTAAGACACCAGTTATAAAAAAAAACACTGCGAAATATTAGCAAAGTTTTATTTTTTATATTTAAGTTCAAATATACTTATATTTATATAATATAAATAGTAAGTATATTTTAGTTCAAATATACTTACTATTTATATTATACTACTGTTTTAGTTTATTTTAAACATACCCAGCAAACATTTTTGTAGTGGATTTGCAGTGAACCTATGTAGGCATTTTGAGCGGTTCATTAGAGTTTTGCTTATCGATCACTTAGCAGACCATTATTGGCATTTGCTATAAGCGGCCAGCCAATAACTTTATAACATTCACGTGTTATGTGAATGTTAGAAAGTTATTGGCTATCATCAGCTTGCCAATTTTAAAGGTTGCCACTAATGGTCCATTAAGTAACCGATGAGCAAAACTACAGTGGACCGCTTAAAATGTCTATATAGGTCCACTGAAATTCCGCTATAAAAAGTTTGCTGGGTAGGTTGGTTTATAGGACCCTATTTTGTTGGTCTTTAATAGATATATTTGATTATGTTGTTATGTTACTCATGTTTGTATGTTGTTTATGTGCTCCAACCTGTTAAATATTGCTAGTAAATGTTTAATCTGGCAATACTACTGAACAGAGTTGCTGAACCGACTTAACCAAACAGAAAATTCAGAACCTATTGTCTATATATACATATATATATATATATATATATATATATATATATATATATATATATATATATATATATATATATATATATATATATATATATATATATATATATATATATATATATATATATATATATATATATATAAACAGTATTGGCCATTAATAACAATCCAGAGTGTTTTTTATGATATCATTGGACTTTGATTGATATTAAATCAATGATTGTTTGATTCTTTTTAAATATAAAAAATGTATATTGATGAGCATTCTATTTTCTTTCAAATAAATCTAGATATTCATAAAAATATTATTTGATGTGCTAATTATATTGCTTTTCTCTAACAGATATTTCATAATCTAAAAAAATTATTTCAAACCTCCTTCAAAATTTCATTTGTCTTTGATTAAAACTTTGCTACAATATTTCAGCAATAAAACAAATTGACTGGAAAAATTATTGATAATATAAAAAAATGTAAAATCATAGTAATGAATGAACAAAACATCTTAATGAGAGAAACTGCAAAACATTTTAACACAACATATGCCACTTTTAGCAGAAGAATCAGCTGATATTAAAGATACAATACAGTTCAAAATCCTCATGTCCTGAAGACATTTCAAATAAAAGAAATAAACATTCACTGATTCGCATAGTGAAAAAAAATAGAAGTTTATCATCTACTGATCTAGTAGAAAATGGACCTAAATTGTTTTACGAATAGAACAAAACATGGTAGTGGTAGTATAGGCATCTGGGTCTGCATGAACTATGAAGGTGTTGGTCGTTTCAAATTATTTGTTAAAAGGCTTGGTTCTCTAAGATATTTAGACATATTGGATAATTGTTTGATGCCTTCTATTGACACTTTCCCATAAGACATGGGAATCTTCCCACAAGAAAATGCTACATGCTGCTAAGATTTGCAAGTAGTTGTTTGAAGAAAGCAACATGTCTTGACCTGCCAATAGTCCAAATCTCAATTACATAGAGAACTTGTGGTCTGGGTTAAACCACAATCTTGGTAGAATTGAAATAAACGATCTAAACAAAATTACTGAATAGTGATCCAAAAGTGATTACTCAGAATTTAGTGAAATCCATGCCAAATCAATAAATGCTTAAAAGCAAAAGGATTGCCATCAAACTATTATTATTATTTTTTTTATGTTTTGTATTTTTTTTATTAAGGCTTGTTAATTTTGTTGTTATGGTTTGGTAATTTTGGCCACAAATTTTTTTTTAATACAAATGAACACTTAGTTTAATTTAAATATTTTAGTTTTTAATTTTTTTAATGTTTGTTACTTTGTAACAAATTTATATTGAGATTATTTGATTTATGTCAATAAAAAAAAACTTAGGAAATAATAAAAACTTAGGAAATAAGGAAATAAAATATTTAATTTCAAACTTATATTCATACTAAAATAACTTGATGGATTGTTATTAATGGCCAATACTGTATATAAATTAGTAGAAAATCAGTTAACAAAAATTTTTTTTTTTTCTTAAATTTTTGTTAAGTGATTTTCTACTATTTTATAATTGCTCTGTTCTTTTAAGAACATTAAGCACTCGATTTTGTAGAATGCATTTTAAAATTGTTTAAATATATATATATAATATATATATATAATATATATATATATATATATATATATATATATATATATATATATATATATATATATATATATATATATATATATAGTGAAAACTAAATAATTAATAGTATATATTTCCATTACATAACTAAAAGTTTCACGCAATAGCGATCATCAGATGTAACAACAACAAAAAAGTAACGACAAAAATTATATACAGAAAATGCTATGTAGTGTCCGCCTTGATGACATTAAAGTTCTTTATTAGAAATTTATTTTCATGGCGGCATTTTGACGCAAGCTCGGTTCGTTTGTTGAGCAAATTTAATGGTCATGTAATAATGTGGTTTTTTTCTGTCAAGCATAAATTGCAAAATTTATCACCAGATTTGAATGGCTCCGCTTGATCGAGAATATTCCATTATAATATAGGTTCTATAGCTTTATTTTTGCATTCCCACACAAAATTTGAAAGTTCAATGGAGTTGGCCTTACTTTCATAAACAAAAGAGTTTTTATGTTTATACCACCTTTCTTTGAAGGTTTTCTCAGTCAGCCCAATGTTATAAAATCCTTTTTCTTTTTGGTGAGTTTTTACGTTGCAAATAAAAATAAGATTTTTTGTAAGGCATTTTCCATTGAGTGGGCATAAGATGGTTTGTCGACAATTGCATAATTGATAAGCATTTTCATGAGAATTAAATAATATCTTTTTATTATAAGAAGTAATAATACTCTTGATGTTTGGAAGGCAGCTATAACTAACATTTAAGTTGTTTCGATTAAAAAGTTTGTGAAATTTGTGGCCTTTAGGGTAACATTTATCAATTGCACTCAAAAATGTTTTGGCTATGTTTGTTCTGACGTTGAGCGAACAAGGTGGGTTAAACCAGATATTGTTTCTTTATCGAGCTTTTGCATAATAATTCTGGATATTTGGAATAAAATTGATCTTACTTTGAATCCACAAGAATTGAGAGCGTTATTATAAAATGGTGCGGCTCCATCAAAAGCTTTTTTGCTTGAAGATATATTACTGATGCGATTAGAGATCATTTTTGGTATCAATTTAATAATGCTTTGTGTATGATTGGAATTAATGTTAATATATAAAGGATTATCTCCTGGTTTTCTATAAGGTTTAAAAGAGTTCTCAGAAAAGTTAAATGTGATATCTAGAAAATTTACGGTTTTTAAGATTGGTCTGATTGTGATTTTGAGATTAAAATTGTCTTTAAACATTTTTATTAGATTTTTCTTTATTTTTTCCGATTGAGGACCACTTATATTATAGAAGTAGCAAGACCATCATCTCTATATTGACCGGTAGAATTAAGACCATATTCTTTGGCAATAGTGTATAAGATATAGAGGCCAACTAATTCGCATAATTCGGCTTCGTCAAAACTACCCATGGTGACATCGAAATTAGAGTCCGCTGACTTTTTAATCCACATATTACTTTCTGAAAAAAGTAAAGATTTCCTAGTATGGTAAATAATTTCGAGTGATTTATTAGGAATTTTGGAGAACTGTTTTGCATAGTTTACAGAATCTTGAAGAAGTTGTTTCGAAATTGGAGGGTAAACCTCATCAATATCGTACTGAATGAAAGTACATTTATTTTTTTCGGGTATGGATTTGAATAATTTTATGACGTCATTTGTGCTGTGCCATTGCTGTACGTGGGTAGCATTCCTAACTTTACAATTGATATCATCTAATAAAATTTTACTTACTTTTCCGAGTTCAGGTTTAGCTGGAGTTATTAATCGGCAATATGTATTGTTGGGGAAATTCTCCTTATGATTTTTTAAGGTAATGAATGCTGTATTAGATGGTATAGATGGTAGGCTAGACGCTCTAGCCTATCATCTATGCCCAAGTCTTTTGCTATTATTTTAGCATCTGTGTTAATGATGTTATATTGTGTAATATCAGATTTTTTGTAGGTTTTAGTAATATTTTTAGTATAAAGTTTATGATACGAAGGTATCTAGCTCATACAGGTTTCTTGATTTATCAGCAAAGACAAAAACATTACTTGAAGATTTTATTTTTACTATGTCAGTTTGCAATTGCTTTTAAAAATTGGTTTGAATTGTAGAAAATGAAATGTTTTTAATTAGCTTGATTGTATCGTTTTCGAAAATTACTAAATCGGGATGTTGTGGTGGAGATTTTCTCGACTTGAAATTATAGGCAGCCTCTTGATTTGGATTATTTTCGTACATCAAAGCTTTGCATCTCATTCGCTTTATTAGTGTCTTGACTTTCTCCGTTAGGCACTTTCAGTATTTTTTTTTAGATGATAATGGTACGTTCTTTAATGAATAGTTGAAATAATGATTTTCCATAACTGTATTTATTTAATACAACTGAAGATATTAGAGAGTGCTCAACATAAAGGAGCGATATTATTGTATATATATATGTATATATATATATATATATATATATATATATATATATTATATATATATATATATATATATATGTATATATATGTATATATATATATATATATATATATATACATATATATATATATATATATATATATATATATATATATATATATATATATATATATATATATATATATATATATATATCGATATAAATCTCGATGCTCTAATAACTGAATTGATCTGTAGTAAGTGATATAATTCATTGATGTGGTAATTGATAACATTCGATATGGTTAAAAATAGACAAAAGAAAACCTTATGCGATTATTTCTGCATTGATTCTATTTTTAAAACATTTTTAACAAAGCTGAATAGTAAATTTTTAAAATTTATCATGTTAGCAAATATTTTTAACGCAGCTATGTAGCCGCATGCTAAAACTTTTTAAAGTACAAAACTGGTGTTCATTTCAACATTGAAGTTGGTGTTCATTATAACATTGAAATTGATGTGCATTTCAACATTAAAATTGGTGTTCATTTCAACATTGAAGTTGGTGTTCATTATAACATTGAAATTGATGTTCATTTCGACATTGAAATTGGAGTTAATTTCAACATTAAAATTGGAGTTCATTTCAACATAAAAATTGGTGTTCATTTCAACATTCAAGTTAATGTTCATTTCGACATTGAAATTTTAGAAACACAAAATAGCTGCTTCAAGAAATAAAAAAGCAGTTGATAAAATTTTTTTTAACTTTTACCTTATACTTGTATTTTATACTTTTGCCATAACTTTTTTTCTCAAAGTATTATGCAGGGTACAAATGTTATATCAAAACAATTTTTTCTCAAAAGATTTGAAAAAATAATTATTATGATGAGAACAAAAAACATTAAAAAAGACAATGATATATATTAAAGATATATATTAATGATAAAGGAGAAAGGCTTTATTGTCAGCTGGGCAATATGTGAATTATTACTTTTTCAAGAAATAGGTTTCCAAGAGATGGGTTTTCAACAGATGGGTTTCAATAGATGGGTTTTCAACAGATGGGTTTACGTTTGACTGGTCTTTATTAACTTTTGCCATCTGTAAAAAAAGACAAAATAAAAAAAAAATAGAATAGAAAAAATGAAATGAAAAAATACCCATAGTTCAGCAAATTTGTATATACAAAAAAGGATTAAGTTTATTTAGAAAAAGCATGGGCTTTACTTTTCTACCAAAATACAATAAAAAATGTAAAACCATTGAGATGTAAAATGTAAATCAATTGAGATGTAAAATGTAAAACCGTTGAGATGTAAAATGTAAATCCATTGAGATGTAAAAACCATTTAATTCATACAAGCTTTTTTCATCATGTTTTTGACTTAATAATTGCAATTGAACATACTTTTTAAGCACTTTTTACCGTCACATTTTGAACGATTATTTGGTAAAAAATGGCTATGAAAGACATGTGTATTTCAATAACATTGATCCTTAACTTCTTCTTAAAATATTATTGTCGTATATTAAAACGTAACATTAGAAAAAAACAACGCATGGTCAATCAGACAGTCATATCTTTTTTAACAGGATACAATAACTTATTTTATATGCATTTAAATTATGCAATAACAAATTTGAAGACAATAATTAATCAGTTGCTATATATACTCGAATTTTTTTTTGTTACATAATTGCTAAGTAATTTAATTTTTATTGTATTTAAATAACTAATAAATTACTTGAAATTTATTTTAAATTACTTTGTCTCAAATGACGAATATCCGTTGTTTTAGTAATAAGTAAGAACGTTTTATTTCATACCAAGAAAACGAAAGAAAATATTCGATAAACATCAATCTTGAAAAATAAAATTTTACGTAAGTTTTTATATTATCAATTAATCAATTTTATTTAATTTAATTTAAAGTACGATATAAATCTAAAATTTAGTTGATTGTTAAAAGTATTATATTAAATATTTATTTATAAAGTTTACCTAAAAATTTTATTGTAAATTTTACACAAACTATTCTAAAAACATTTTATTTAAAGCTATTTATTATTTTTCATTTGACAATTTAGTGATAATTAATTTTTACTGTTTTAATATTGTAAAAGAAGGTACTAAAATTGATTTTTCTTGTTTATAAATATTTTATACTTAACTATATAAATTTAGTCTTTTCACAGTTCTATGATCACAGTTCTATGAAATAAAATGATCACAGTTCTATGATAACAGTTCTATTTCACAGTTCTATGAAAAATCGAATAACTTAAATACTCTGAAAACGTTATTAAAAGATCTCATTTTAAACACTAACAACTTCATGAATTTTTATTAACCCCAAAACATTTAAAACTATGTATAAAACTAACTTTGTTCCGAAACCAATGTAAACTCTAATAACTCTAAAAACTCTAAATAACTCAAAAACAACAGAAATAACAAAAACACAAAAAAGCAAATAATAGGCTTATTTATCAACACTCGAACGACTATATATTACCTATTTAGCAAATCGTGTACCTACTTATATTAATGTGTATTGAAATAAAATTAAAAAATTAAAAACTTCTTTTTGTCTGCATTCTTTGTTTTTTGCATTTTGGATTTTTATTCTCATTCTGCCGAAAACCGATAACATTTTTTTGTTTTTTTTAAAAAAAAAAAATATATAAACTTATTTTAAATAAAAGCATCCAAAAATATTAGTAACGCATAGCGGTTTCTTGATGACAAGACCGTCGGTCTTCTGCAAGTTTTCCGCGTTCTTTGAAGCGTTCTTTATATATTTTTATGTATAACAAAACTCTGTATTTTTTTTTTTTTAAATTTTACTTACTCTGTAAAGATTCTATTATATTTTACGAATTTGTAAGGATTAAAGAACAAAAAAATTGAAAAAAAAAAAAAAAGATAGACAGTCAAACGTTCAGCCTTTAAGGAGAAGAATACAGTGCTCTCCTTCGTAAAAGAAGGACATCTGGCAACCCTAATGATTGAGCGCCATATTCTTTTTTTTTTAAATTATCATTCTTCATTTTACTCTAAAACTTACTTTATATTCTGCCAACTAAGTTTTTAGTTTTTAGCAAGATATAACATTCCACGTGTTATAAAACGTGTTATAGTACATAAAGTGAAATTCCATATACAGTCTGTGCCTAATTTTTTATCATCTTAATTTATAAAAAAAAGATTAAAAAAAATACATTTAACCGGAACATTACAAAACGTTTTTGTAACCTTTTATAGAGTTACAAAAATTTACAAAAATTAATTATAAAGAAAATTTGCTGATTAGCTAATTCTTTATATAAACAAAAAGTAATATAACTCTGTTACTTATTGAAAATACATTAAAAAAAAACATGTAGAAGTCATAATTTGGAGGTTTTAATAATAAAAATAATAAATAAACAAAAAGAACTGATGATAATTGTAGTAAGAACGAAAAAAAAAAAAGAGAATATTTTTATAGTCAAGATAATAATGTTTACATTGCAGGGCTTTTTAAAGGATTAGTTTAATAAAAATTAGTAAAACAATTTATAGTAAAATCGACTCCAAAAACTCAAATAAAAGATAAAATCTGAATATTTTTTCTTTTTGCCAGTTAGTTTGTAGTCCATTTTACTCAAACTTCATATACAAACAGGTTTTTAAACGAAAGCTAATTTTCAAAGTTTTTGTTAATTGGTTATTTATTAAATTTATTCCATTTAACATTAAAATAGTATTTATTATTACACGTAATTACAAGTATTGTACTTGTGGTGTAATAAGTATACATTATTATATAATGTGGTAATTTACTTACATTATAAATACTACTTGTGCCATTATTTTTATATAATTGACAGTTGTGGTAACTTTTAAGCAAAATATTTACCAGACGATTGCTTTTTTGATAGGTTTTCTTATTTTATCTTCAACATAAAAAACGATTTGGTGTCCGTTATTGATCTTCCTCACTGAAATACTATCAGCAGCTTTGTTTGCGTATGGTTCATTACTATTCGTACATGTTTACGTATTCATGAGCATTAACGTTAACCGTCATTTACATATTTAATTAATTTAAAACTATGAGTGAAATGTTGGAAATGGAAAGACAAAGCCAGTCTTATTTGGACGGATATAACTTTGTAGGTTCGGAAAAATCTTTCAATGGCGCTACTCCTTCCGTTGCAATGTCATATACTGGAGTCGATAGACCTTTTACAGTTGAATGTACCGATGAAAATAATCAAGAACACAAATGGTTTAAAAAAACACCAAAGATTCTTTCTGCACTTAAGTTAATAGTAGCACTGCTTTTAGCAGCGGCCACTCTAGCTAGTGTACTTATTAGCAAATTTTCTGTGCTTTCAATCGCCACACGTTTAAATAAAGATAATTATAATTCGACAAATAAGTTTTCCTGTGGTTTAACAAACGGTGTATCAAACTGCGAACGAGAAGCTGCTATGGTTATACTATGCATTATAATGATGGTTCCACCAGGGTATAGTTTGGTAAAGATGTTTATATTTACGTGTAGAAAAATAACTCATCCTTGGCCAACAAAACTTGCTATATTATGGGTATTTTTTTATTTTTTATTGTTTTACATTTAAATATGTTAAATTGTTTTTAAACATTTGTACAGATGTTAAAAGATGATAAAGTCCGGTCAAACTTATACCCGTTTTTAAGGTAACAAAGCCCGGTCAAACTTTAACCCGTTTTTTGAAAGGTATTTAAACCCGGTCAAGTTTAAACCTATTTTTTGAAAGGTAATAAACCCCGGTCAAACTTAAACCTATTTTTAAAAGGTATTATAGCCCGGTCAAGTTTAAACCCATTTTTAGAAAAGTAGTAAGAAGAATAAAGCAAAATAAAAACTCATATAAAATTTTATATGAGTTACATTTTAAAAACTATAATTAATAATTATTAAAACAAATTTTTTTTCAATTATTTTGTTTTAATTTGTTTCTAGAAATTTTTTTGTTTTAAAAATGATACTGTGGAAGTAAACACAACTAAATTGAAAATTATTCTGTTGAAGTGAATACTACTTTGAATTGTGTTAAAAAATTTTTTTTACATTTACCATTTAAAAGGTTTTCTGTATAGGGTGGCGTTGGAACACTTCTCGAAGTTGCTGGGCTGTCCTTGTTTTTTGTTGGAGTTGTTCATAATGTGAAGAGTACAGATTTGAATGTAATTCTCATGAACGCGATATTTATTTTTCCAGTATTTTTTCAGTTTTGGGAAGAAATAGACTCTTTAAAGACAGAAAAAAAAATGGAAATTTCTATTTCTCTTTATAACAAACGTAAACATCAACATCTTCAAAATATTGTTTTAGCTGTTATTGCATTTCTGTTACAAATTGGAGGATTATCTGGCATTATATACTTGGTACAAAAATTTTTGTTTCAAAAATAAACATTGTTACTAAATTGTTGTTTATTAAACTCGATTAAAAACGTATTTATAAGTTTATAAAACGCGGTTTTATTAAATTTTTAGATCTGGTTAAAAACACATAGCATCGAAACAATAGTTATTGTACCAATCTCTATTGGTTTATTGAGTATTGCATGGAGTCCGAAAATTCGAAAACTACAAATTGACCATGATCTTGCTTACGTTTGGGGAGACTCCTCACAGGAAACTTTCGATCGTAATGGAAAAACGCAAAGAAATCATCTTGCGCGACATTTTCGAGAAGATTCAATTAATGGTGATGCCAATGACGGATTTCAAAATTTTAATGTGAAAGAAAAATGTCAAAAGTCATTTAAAAATGAGGCTAAAAAAATTATTGTTCAAACCAACACTTCTCGTGGGAAAGCAACGCTTATAAACTCTCTCATAAAGTTACTTACCATACCATTTTTCATCTTTTTTTTTTCCTACTTGTTTGAAGTTGCCGATGTCACAAAAAGCTATGAAGGTTTTTTAAGTATTAAGCTCAACTCACAGTTGGGATCGATGTTTGTCTTGCAGATTGTTTCAGCATTTATAGGCTATCACTCTGCTTGGATTGGATGCATGATAACTTTACAAAGAATGTGTTTTGCTATTCCACTAACTCTTTGTACTCCATTATGCATAGGAATAATTCTTTTAAAAAAATGTGATTTTTTTAGCATAGGACCATGTACCACTTTGACAGATAATAATAGTGGTCAATGGGTGGCAGCTCTTAGTGTTCTTTTATGGCTCGGCCAATTTTTTGCAACTACCTATTACGCATGGAGAAGTCAAGAATTTATAATGGCGGATGAAGCCACTTTGTTTTGGCTTCCCTGTTATGACGGTAAAAAAACTACGATTTTAAATTATTAATAATTTTCTAAAAGAAAAAATATAAACAATGAGTACAAATTTCTATAATAATTTATTTTTTTCAAATTAGCGACGTTGCTGGAACAAAATATTTTATTAAACAGAAAAAACGAAGCTACCAATGAGTTTTTTGTAAACTATCGGAGTTTAGTAAAAAAAAGTACAATCTACATTTGTACAACGATGTATCATGAAGCTGATTATGAAATGGAGCAGCTTCTTTATTCAATTGCAGGTATTTTTTTCTGCTGGTTTTAAGTTATATGTTTTAAGCTATAATAGTAAATTTTTGTATAAGTTGAGTTTTAAAGATAAATCACTTGAACAATTGATTAAATAATTACTTTTTAAGGAATTGATAGAGCTCGCCATAATGAAGGAAGGAAGTTTGAAGCTCATATTTGGTTTGATGATGGCGTAAGAGATAAAACACTTAAAACTTTTGCCATTCAACTTATTTCGCTCCTTCCTCACACTGTTCAAGCAGTACCAGCAAATGTTTTAAAAACAGATGCACCATATGGCGTGGAACTAAAATGGATTCTTCCTGGTGGCATGCCATTTTATATACATATGAAAGACAATTTCAAAGTAAAGAATAAGAAACGCTGGAGTCAAGTCATGTACATGTCTTACGTACTCGATTACAGAGAAAAAGAAAATCTTGATCACAGTTTTATACTCACAACTGACGCCGATGTTAAATTTCAACCAGAAGATGTAACTGCACTAATGGATTTTATGAGTAGAGATCCATCAGTTGGCGCAGTTTGCGCTAGAACTCATCCTATGGGAACTGGCCCGATGGTATGGTATCAAATATTTGACTACGCTATTGGTCATTGGTTGCTAAAAGTAGCTGAGCATGTGATGGGATCTGTTCTTTGTTCTCCGGGTTGCTTTTCTGTTTATCGATGCACAGCAGTAAAAGATATTTTACCTACTTATGCAACCTCAGTTGATTGTGCATTAGACTTTTTGACTAAAGATATGGGCGAAGACCGATGGTTTTGTACACTTATGGTAGAGAAAGGCTGGAGACTTGATTATTGTGCTTCATCGTGTGATGTCACGTATTGTCCAGAAAATTTTGACGAATTCTACAAGCAAAGACGAAGATGGGGCCCCTCAACACTTGCTAATCAGGCTCTGCTTGTTCAAAGGCAGTCAATTATTAGAGCATCAAATGATCACATAAATTTAATATTTATTATATACCAAGTTCTCATGCTAATTTCAACCGTTATTGGGTAAGAGCTTTATTATTTTAATGGAGAAAAAAAGTTATTTTAAAAAGTATTGAACTTTTTATTATTATTAGTAACTATAAATTTGAAATTATATTTTATTTATAAACCTTTTATTTATTAAACAAATATATTTTTATTTTTAAAAAGTTTCTTATTAAAAAAGATTTTACATCTTTGACAGACCTGGAACTGTATTACTATTAGTATCTTCTGGTTTAAGTGCTGCATATCCTAATTACGTTACATTGTCAGCAATGTTTACAGCAAACTTGTTTGTTCTTTTTGGTTACATAATAATTTGTTTATACTTTTCGCAAGACTTGCAGATTAAAAGTGCGCAATTACTTACATTTTTGTATGCAATTATTATGTGTGTTACCGTAGTTGGGCTCATGATACAGGTAAAACTAAATTTTGAATATGTTTTTGTTTGCATTACAAATTATTTTCTTTTTACATTGTTTTTTGGATGTTTTTCGATTAAATTCACTAGTAAATTGTATTCACTAGTTGTTTGCATTTAAGTAAATTTTATCAAATGAAAGTAAAATTTATTGCTAATAGAATATTATAAAACTTAAACGCAAAATTTATTGTTATCATACTATTAAAACAATTATAATAAGTAATATAAACAATTTAATAAATAATATTACAATTGTTATTATAATAACGTGCAATAATAATATATTGTCTCATTTTTTATTGATTTAAATTTTGTCAAGTTTTTTAAGTTTTACACTTTTTAAGGTTTCGGATGATATATCAAAACAAAGGCAATATGGTTTAGAATGGTTTTTGCGGAATACAACTGGTGATTTTCCAATTTCTGGACCTGATTTTATACCAGCAAATAAACTACCGTCAAACTCAGTTATAGTTTCGAAATTTGTTTTACAACTAACTCCACCAACATTGTTTTTATTTTTTTTAATTGGTCTTTTCACTCTAACTGCAATTTTACACGGAATGGAAGGAATGCAGCTTGTACATGGTTTATGGTACTTAATAAGTTTACCTTCAGGATATATATTTCTAATGGTGTACTCACTCGCTAATATAACTGATAGGTCATGGGGTAAGTTTTTTTACAACCAAACTCTTTGCTTAATAAAATTAAAAAGTTAAAAGTAAACAGTGACACTACGATGTGAAAAACAAAGGAGTCCCGGCCCCAAAACAGTTTTAATTGTGTGTACCCATTGATTACCGTAAAAGGGTTTGACACCCATTTTAGGAGCTTTTAAAAAATTAAATCATGGAGTTGTTACCGTATTCGATAAAAATAAGTTTCAATAATTAAAAATAATTTAACAATTTAGTTATCATAGATTTACAAATAACATAAATCTATCATAAACATCTTAATAATATAATATCATAAATAAATCTATCAGTTCATAAACATCTTGCGAGATTAGAACTATCTTGTTCTGCCTCCGCTGTTTTAAGAAAAGTCGAGTTATTGAATGTGTTATAGTTTGATTAGATTGTCTGTTTTTTTGCCGCAAACCTGTGTTATAAATAAAAATCAGAGAAACCATAAGAATTAAAAAGTTTTTTATTTGCTGTTTCCTAAAGTTTTTGAAATCCAAAATGATGAAACTCACGTTTTTCCAAAACAAAATCATTTTTTTATTATTATTATTATTAAATTTGTTTGTATTCTATTTACTTACTACATTTTTAAATATAAATCGTTAAGCATAGAAAACATTTTTCATAGGCACTCGTGAATCAAAAATTGCAAAACAAAAAGCCGAGCGTGCAAAATTATCCTGGAACCATATCATATGGTTTAAGTTTAAAGAACTTTTTTTTTGTTGTTTTAAAGATGAAAGAAAAAAAATTAATGACATGACTAGATTCAGTAATGCACCTCCAATCGAACCGGTCGCCACTGCAGCAGAAATTGCAGCCGAAGAAAAGAAGAAAGAAGAAAAAATTGTAAAGTTTTATTACTTTTCTGATAAATAATATATAATTTATAATTCTTATATATATCTTATATTTCTTACCTTAATTTATTATTGTTTTATAGCATACTTTTTATAATTTTTAGAAAGCTAAAGAGGAAAGAAAAAGAAAAAGAGACGAAAAGCGAAAAGAGAAGCTAGCAAAGTTAGAAGAACAACAACTTCTTTTGGGTGACATAGATTCTCATGTCGACCTAGATGCGGACTATGCAAACTCAGAAATCATTTCGGTGGCAGAAAGTGACTGGATTGCGCCACAAGAAAGAGAAGCAAACTTTGCAAGAAGACATAATAAGATTCGGCGCTATCAAAGTCAACGCCGTCCAAAACAACTCGGAGCGACTCCGTCATCAGCCTACCCGAATGTTGATGATCCAACAATATATCAAAATGGTTTGCAATTTTTCAATCAAACTTTTTGTTTGCAAAAATTTTATTAAAATTTTTCATCCTAAAACTATTAATTTTAACTTTTTATCAATCTGCTTTTTACCAAACAGTTTTATGTATTTAAATATTGACTAACATATTGATACAGGCTTTGATCAAAGTGGCGTTTATATTGGGGAAACATTTGAAAATTTTTCAGAGGACAATAATGAATACTTCATGACTATGAATATAGAAGACTGGTTAGATGGCCCTTACGCAGTTTACATCGAAAATTTCAAAGAAGCTGGTTATGACGATACAACTTTCTTAATGGGTATGAAGGAGCAGGATTTAATTGATATTGATATTGATAATAGAGGACACCGGAAAAAGATTATGGCGGAAATTAATCGCCTTCCACCAGAAGAAATTGATCAAGATGTCCCTGTTAGTTTTTTTGATTTTTTCACTTTCTCGATATATATATATATATATATATATATATATATATATATATATATATATATATATATATACATATATATATATATATATATATATATATATATATATATATATATATATATATACATGCATAATTTCTATTTTTTAGGAAGATGTTTATGAGTGGTTAGTTAACCTTGGTCTTGGTGAATACTGGCCACAGTTTGAGGAAAATTCATATGCGGAGCCGAATGCTTTAGCAGACTTAAAGCTTATGGATAAAAAAGTATTGTCGTCAACATTCAACGTAGAAAAAGCAGGTCATTTAAAAAAACTTATAACAGCAATTCAACAGCTAAAATACCCAACATCAGGTTTGTAAAAGACTGAGGAACATTTGGTTGTAATACCCCATTTTTTTTTTTTATGTGGTAATAAAAAAAAATTTACTTAACTACTTATTTTCATTGCATGCTTAAAAAAATTAAAAAGAACTCTTAACGTTAATTCTAGCAAAAGCAGAAACTTTATAAATGGTTGTATTTTTAGGTCAGAGAAAAATTCGACAAGCTAAATTAGCTTTGGAAAATGTTACTACGTATGACATGGCTGAACAAAATCTAGAGGAGTATATGTTTTGGGATAAGCTTAGAAAGTTATGCCTTTTAACAGAGCAAGCTGCTTTCTCACACAGCACAGAGTTACATGCTAAACTTTTTGAGTTACGAAATTCAGCATTAATTGTATTTGCTGTGTGTAATATTTTGTGGCTGGTCGTAATGCTTGCAATATTAAACCAAGGAAGTAAGCTTGCCGTTTTTAACTCAAACTTTATGTCAGTTGCTTTTTTGGTAATTTATGCTTTGATAATGATAGTGCAGTTCATTACTTTAATTGTTCATCGAATTTCAACGTGGATGCATTACATTGCACGAGCACCATTCAGGCCAGGTCAAAAGATAAATCAAAACTGGTCATTTGAAGATGCTGATCTACCTCCAGAACCTACTTCTGACGAATTAGAGGAGGCGAGAGAAATAATTGGTTTACATATGCGCTCAAGATCGCAGCATCGTACCATAAAAGCTAAGGAAAGAGCAGATTATTTAGCAAATGGACCTTCATATAGTCGTGCTCATTTGAACGAAGTTGCCTTTTAAAAATTTAAAATTATTGTAACAAAAAACAATTTTTCTCTTTTTAACTAATCTAAAGCTTCTTTTTTAACATTTTTGAAATTTTATTTAATCTACAGCTATTTATAAATATATATTTAGTAAATAATAATTTTAATGTTTATAATTTAACGCATCATTATTTTAAAACGAATTTATTCTAAAATAAATTCCAGAGTTTTATTATGACTTAGTTTAATTTTATTTTGCTTGATGTTTCAAACAATCTTAACATGTGCGTATTTTTATTTTGTTTAATTTGATTTTGCTTAATGCTTCAAACAATCTTAACATACGCGTATAAAGAATAATATCATTTTTAAATTAGAATAAGTTTGCATTTTCTCCGTAGTATTATTAGGTCTTTTTTTTTTTTTTTTTTTGCTTATTATTATAAGAAATTAATGAGATTTCTTAAATACTTTGTTTTAATAAGGTAATGACTCAGCGTGTTTTTATTTGAATTTTCATATTTAACACAACAAATCCCAAAATCCCTGAACTTTTTATATTATGTTATAAAATGTCATTACTTTAAAACTAATGTTTTAAAATTTCTAAATAGATTTTTAAATAGATTTCTTCAATAAATTGAAATTGTAGTTATAATAGTAAATCACTATCAATATAGTAACTCGCTATCACGATAGCAACATGCTATCACTATAGTAACGCGCTACCACTTATAGCTTTTTTAGTAAAAAAATAAAATTTTGTGTCGAGTTGCTTGGATCACCCTGGTTCTGATAAAAAAATTTAGTAAAACCTGTTTTATGCTACACTTACCTTCATACAGTTTACATTATACCCTTGGGTATAATGTAAACTACATCCTGCGAAACAAAATTTTGGTTGCGTGTTTTTTTTTGTAAAAAGACAACGTTTTCCCTGTTTAAACTAGATATGACAATGCTTGCATTTTTTTATTTAAATAAATAATATTTTTATTTAAAACAAATTTGAATCAGACGATATTGGTCATCAAGGAATGTTCTTTGCTAAAGAAATGCTGTCGGTTTTCCTGCCTTAGCAAGATAAATCTAATTAAACAAAATAGAATTTTCTAATTAACTAATGGACAAATAAAAAAAGAAATATGAATGAGCAAATACTGAAGAACTTAAAAAACATGGATTAATTCCAAATGAAACCTCACTGGAGTCTTGAAGCAAAGTGTAACTTTAAAGTGCTATGGAGTTTATTGCGCTGTTTGTTATATATGTATGTATATATATATATATATATATATATATATATATATATATATTATATATATATATATATATATATATATATATATATATATATATATATATATATATCACGGTTTGTAGATTTGGGGTCCTAATATCAATGAAATACTCTATGAAAATCCTTTTAGTTGGTAATAGTACATGTCTATGGGAGTCCATATTGAGGTGTTTTGAAATCCCTCATTAATATCCAAATGGAAATTTGTCTAAGTATTTATAAACTAAATGATCTAAATTCGGACTTTGTCAGTGCTAATTTCGTACAGTAAACATGCTCTGTGAAAAAAACTAATAAAATAAAAAAATGTTGCCAATCAAACATTTAAGTTTTCTTATTTTTTTAACTTGTTTTCAATATTTGATTTATTACATTGATTCAAGAACATTTTTGAAAGCTCCAACTTTGTGTCCGTATCAAGTTTTTTCCGGAAGAGACAGTTTACAAAACAAAGAAAATTGTAAACAAGGTTTTTGTGAATATATTTGTTAAGTTTGAAGGTGTCAACGTTTGCAAAGACCCATGAAGAATGCAGAAAATCTGTTTGTGTCATTTGCATGAAAAAAGGTGACCAAGAGCTAACCGAAAACTACAAATCAAAAATCCTTTAACAAATCCAGAAAGATCTTGATTTCAATGATGAGAGAGTGCTTTTGGCAACTTGTATCTCATACCGATCTCAGATTGGAAAGCTTTGTGATAGGAAAACAACTGTTGTGCCAAAACTTTACCACTTTGAGACAATTTTAATCAAACCTGCAACTCGTTTTTCTAATGTTTGTGAGTGTTTACTCTGCCAAATTGCCAATCTCAAGGGAAAAGAAAAGCATCCAGTCAGCAAATTCCAAGACTCAGAGCCCAAACTCCCACAGCAGGCTTCTCAAAGTGCTGAAAAACGTTGCACACAGTGCTTGTCAATTGTTGGACGTGGGTTTCCTCACAACTGCACTTTAGGAACTCGCCATGAAAATCTAAGGAAAATTGCAGATGCAGATCCCGAAGGAGCAGAGCAAGTTGCATCAGCAGTTTTGGCTTCTAAAAGTGCCTCTCCAAATGGAACCATCAGGCTTAGTCAACCAAGTGGAAAGATGTTGTCTATGAGAAGAATGAGAAGAGAAATGCTATGATGATTTGATATTGTTAATTTAATTTAAAAAACACGTTTGAACTTGTCAACCAAATATTTTAATAGGGATAAATAGGGAGAGGCAAAATTAAAGTAAATTAAAAATGCTCCTTCAATATTCTTAATTGATTCTAATTTAATTTACTTAAAAAATATTCTTATTATACTTTGTTCTAAATTAATTTCTCAAATCTTTATCTAGTTTAACCACTTGATTGATTTTGAACTTTCTATTTTTTTTTGTTTAGGTCCATCATCAGCTCAGCAACTCTTTAAAGAATCTCTTACAACGGAAAATATGGTTCAAATACAGCAGAATACTGGACTGTCCAACAATGGAATGCGAAAACTTGGCTCAGCCCTGAATCAAATTAGTCCTGTAAGATTGGTGGAGCCAAGTTTCCCTCTAAAGTTTGCTCAAGCTGGCCGAAAGCTTCATGATCAGTTTATTGTCAGCAGCATAACGCTGGCAGAAAATAAGGAATCATGTCAGGTGGTTCTTTGCCAAAATCTCAGCTGTCTTAGTGAAGCCTTTAAATCAGCTCAAAAATTAACAGAATCTGCCATTTTGAAGTTGGGAATTGATGGAGGAGGCTCCTTTCTGAAAGTAAGCTTCATTCCATTGTTTTGGAGGATGAAACGCCACCAAACAGCCCAGTTCAGAAAACTATCAAACTGATGTCTCAACCCTCAACCAAAGCAACAAGTGTAAAGCAACAAATCCTGATAGCACTTGCACACATCAGAGACACACCATAATGTGAAGGCTATTTTGAATCTCATTCAAGTTCAAGAAGAATGTCAGAAAGATTCTATCATCATTTCTAGCGATCTCAAGCTGGAAAAAATTTTATGTGGAATACAGTCTCACAGCAGCAAGCATCCGCGTTGTTGGTATGATGCCTCATCACCAAATCTCCAAAACTGTTGCCACCTGAGAACTTTTGGTGAGATCAGAAGACAACATTCAGAATTCATCAGGGCAGGAGGAGATTAGAAAAAATCAAAGGACTTCAAAAATGTTGTTCACTTGCCAATACTCGATTTTCCAGATGACAAGCTCGTCCTTGAGGCTATTGCACCCATGGAGCTTCATTTGCTACTTAGTGTGGTAAATCACTTGATCAAAACACTTTTTGATTTTTGGCCCAAAGCCAAGGAATGTCGTGACTTCTAGCTTTGACCAGAATTTGGACCCTGACTACGAATCTAAGATTCGTAGTGTGCAGTGTTTTTCATTGCGCGTGCAGTATTTTTCCATGTGCCTCAGTTCATCAAGACAAAAAAAATGGGATTGGGCCTCTTTAGTGAGCAGGCAACAGAAGCCTTGCACTCGAACTTCAAGGTTCATTGGGATAGGTACAAACGAGATTCTTCCCACCTTAATTATGCTAAGCATCTCCTGAAATGTGTAACTGAGTATAATAGCAAGTATATCTAAACTCTGCACTAGAAAGATTTTTTACATATTTATTTCAGAAAAAAAAGTTTGAATCATTTCCTTTCCCATGTGCCTTTCCTTGAAGAGTATTCTAATCAATTATCAGAAAAAAAACTGTTATATATCTCGTAAGCGAAGTCTTGTAGAAAATAAATGAATAAAAACAAAAAGTCCCTATTTTTACAGATCTAGATATCATGTTTTATAAAAATTTCACCAAAACAAATATTTTGGTCTTAAAAGCTATCCATAGCGTATACGAAAGAAACACTTTTGGATAAAAACTTAAATGTCAAATAAGTCTGTTGGATTTTAATGCAGGATTTTGAAATTACTCATTTTGTGCTACAATTAGTATACACAATTACCACCTAAAAGGATTTTCATAGGGTATTTCATTGATATTAGGACCCAAAATCTATAAATCGTGATATATATATATATATATATATATATACATATATATATATATATATATATATATATATATATATATATATATATATATATATATATATATATATATATATATATATATAGATGTATATATATCATAATATATACATATCATGTTTGAAATATGCAGCATAATAGAGTACTTACATTGCAAAACATTGTTTTGCAGTGTAACTATTACTAATACAGACCTATTTTTTATTCCTCTTAATTGCAATTATAAATAAATAAAAAATTATAAACCTTTGAATTTATTTCTAAGGAGAATTGTGTGTATTTTTACTAACGTGTTATTTTAGTAACATTTTGGTATAGCTATCTGAAAGCCTATTTCAGTATTGAAATTAACTGAATCAGGCAATCAGTCAATTCAAAAAAAAATCCAGAAAAACATAATGTTAATACTCAAAGAAAACGTAACTATTATTTAACCATTTTACTAAAATAAGAATAAAACATTTATAATAGTAACACGACTCATTACCATAACAGAAACTCAAGCTTTTATACATAAGCCGTAAAAAAAACTGGCCTCTTAATTTTTTACGGAAAATGCAACAAATTAGGCCGTGTAATTTAAGTAGGCCGTGTAAATTAATTAGGCCATATATATATATTATATATATATATATATATATATATATATATATATATATATATATATATATATATATATATATATATATATATATATGTATATATATATATATATATGTAATATTAATACATATATATAATTAATATATAATATATATATATATATATATATATATATATATATATATATATTATATATTAATTATATATATATATTAATATTACATATACATATATATATATATATATACATATACATACATATATATACATACATATACATACATACATATATATATATTAATATTAATATACATAAATATATTTATGTATATTATATATATATTTATATATTATATATATATATATATATATATATATATATATATACAACCCTTAGATGTTGTCCGAAAGTTTTTTCGATATTTTGTTGACAAAAAGTAAAAATTAAAATGCAAGACCGGAATTTTTTTTTTTTAATAATGATAGACTGCCTGCCCTAACCAAACCCTCAGTCGATGTAGCAGCACTCCCTTGCGGGTCAGGCTATTTGTCAGTCGATGTAGCAGCACTCCCTTGCGAGTCAGGCTATTTGTCAGTCGATGTAGCAGCACTCCCTTGCGAGTCAGGCTATTTGTCAGTCGATGTAGCAGCACTCCCTTGCGAGTCAGGCTATAAGATAGTCGATGTAGCAACACTCCGCGCATGATTTTCAGTAAAAAAAATAAAAATAAAAACATTTTATTAAAAAAAATAAAAATAAAAACATTTTATTAAAAAAAATTAAATAAAAACATTGTTTATATTGTTAAAAACATTCACAATGTTTTTAAAACATTCTGGTCAATTAAATTTGCGTTTTTGTGGTTTTTTTAAAAAACGATTAATTTGTAATTAAATTAATGGTTTTTACTTTCGTCCAACACGGAAATGTTGGACGAAAGTTAAAAGTAATTAAAAGTGACGTATATGTTGGCGTAAGAATCACTTTTTTCCTTCCGCTCTTCCCAAAGCCAACAAACTATAGATCTATATATATATATATTAAAATTAAGTAGGCCGTGTAATTTAAGTAGGCCATATATATATATATATATATATATATATATATATATATATATATATATATATATATATATATATATATATATATATATATATATATATATTATATATTAACTATATATATATATATTAATATTACATATACATATATATACATACATATATATACATACATATACATACATACATATATATATATTAATATACATAAATATATTTATGCATATTATATATATATGTATATATATATATATATATACATATATATATATGTATATATATATATATATATATATATATATATATATATATATATATATATATATATATATATATATATATATATATTAAAATTAAGTAGACCGTGTAATTTAAGTAGGCCATATAAATACATATACATACATACATATATATATATTAATATACATAAATATATTTATGCATATTATATATATATATATATATATATATATATATATATATATATATATATATATATATATATATATATATATATATATATATATATGTATGTATATGTATATTAAGATATTTCAAATCATATTTTGGAATTGCTTCATAATTATGCTTATAATTTAAAATCAAGTCGAGCAATTCAAGTAGCTATATATAAAAAACAATAAAAATAACAAGTCATATAAATATTTTTAATAAATAAAATTTATAAATGCTTTTAAACATTTTATTTTTTTATTATGTTTTTACTAAATGTTCAAATAATTGAAATATTAAAACTATTAGCAAGAAAATTGTTTTTACAAATAATAAAAAACAAACAATTCGTAATATGCTAAACAGCATAATATTATTGTGACATGCACGTAGCTTAATAGTATGCACTTTGTATCATTAGCATTGTTAACGTAGCATGTTGTTCTTTAGTTATTTTATCTAGTCAAGCCTATGCCTATATTTAAATAAGCAAAGATTTTAATAAGTAACTAACACCATTCTTCTTCTTCAAAAGAGGGCGGTAAAAAAGAGGGCGGAAAACCGTATAAATCGTATGGATTCTTTCCAGACTTGATTGCAAGTGCGACGTCTTTTTTCTGCTTTTTGATTAAATTTTGTCTATCTGATGACTGTGTTGATTGAATAGATTTTATTGGTAGTTGATTATTCCCACGAGTATTATAATTACCAATAAATAAAGCATTGGTTGATGCACTCTATAAATAAAAACAAAACAAAAGCATTAAATAAACAAGAATAATTTTATAAAATATCTTTTTTTCTTCTTCTTGCGTCTAAAGCCATTTTTACTATGTTTTGAGCCATTAAACTTTATTTAACCTTTTGATTACAAAGTCACTTAACATTTATTTATTATTTTAATAAACTTTTTAAGTTCATTTGAAGTAAAGAAGTAAAAAAAAGAGACTTATTCTACTTCTAATATTACGTCTACATTTACGTCAAAAATAAGTAGTGTATTTTCTGGTAAAATAGAAAACATTTTTTCTAATACAACAAGAATGATTACTCAAATAAGAAAACTTTTACATTTTAATTTTGCTGATTACTTAATTAACTTTAATTAAAACTATTTCTATGTAATTTTTCCGTACGAAAATTTAGCTTTTGTTATTTCAGAAACGTTAATGAACACTAGGGTGTTCCAAAAAAAAAATTTCTCAGGTTATATTTTTGAGTAGTGTTTCTTTATTTCAAACGATAATTTAAAGGCAGCCAGGTCCTTTAAAGTCGACTTGTCCATCATATAGAATTTTAAAACCAGGCCCTATTGCATACAGAAATAATGAATTCTGCCATCATTACCATCTTCACCTCTTTTCTTTCTTCATTTCTTGGGCTACCATCCAATTATACTCATGGTATTATACAGCAGGTATAGAGCATCTGCCATGAACCATAAGAATAAAATATTATTAGGTATAAAAGAATAGCTTAAAAATGTATTTTTCCCTTAAAACAAAATTATTGATAATATACTTTAACTGTATCTGGCTTCATGACAGAGGTTGATGAAAATGAAACCCTGGTACACCTACTCCTAAATAAAAGTCAACTAGTTCACTAAGCTTTTTATAGTCCGCTCTGTTAAATGTCTCTGCAGTCAACATCCTTTTGCCAAACTACAATGATTCATATTGTACAAGGATGATCCAACTTGAAGCTTATTCTAATCAAACCTGTTGATGTCCTCATGATAATTAATTACCTAAATGTTGATTGTTTTTATTTATTTATCTTTGTATTTTTTTATTATTATTTTTTTTATTTGTTCCCTTGTTTATCAAAAATTAAACTATTTGAAACCTAACAAATTTTTCAGAAATAATTAGTTCTCCATAACTAGCTTTATTTCACACATCCGTCACAAAAGAAGAAGCATTATTAAGAACATTCAATTATTGAAATCTTTATATAATCTGCATTTGCAAATAAGTTTTTTTGTTGGAAACTTTTGAGGACAAGATACAACAAAAAATTTGTTAGAATTAAACTTTAAAGACCTGGGTGATTTATAAACTGTATATTTGAGCACATTTTCAATGTTGGGGAGCTGGTTCGTGGGCAGCTGGTTATTAGGAACTTGAGAAAAAACAGTTGCTTTCTGTGTCTGTATCTTCCTCTTTTCTTCTTTATTTGTGTCTTTCTGGTGAGGCTACCCATAATAGTTAATACAAATAAATAAATGAACTATACAACATTAATTTATTTATTCATTAAATCATTCATTAAATATAATATTAAATCTTATTTTAACTTTTAACTATAAGTAAAACGCATGTTGCATGACAAAAAAATAATATATATATATATATATATATATATATATATATATATATATATATATATAAATATATATATATATATATATATATATATATATATATATATATATATATATATATAGTACATATCTTAAAAACATGTATTATCAAACGCCACATCATTAAACATACATTTTTATTTGACCACAGATTTTTTTTTTCAATTGACCAAAAACGATTGGCATGTTACATGATAATCTTTTTATAAGCATAAAGATTTTGTCAAAAAATATATGATAAGCACATTGTTCAGTTTTACTCTCAATAATGTTTTTGAGCACAAATCTATTAATACTTGAAGGGAAGGCATTTATTTAATGCATGAAAACTATTTAAATTAGGTATTTAACATGGCTTTCAAGAACGCACAAGTTTTTGTAGGTTTAAGCATTTTTTTAACCTCTTAAAATTTTTTGCATAAACATAGCCAAGTCTGATTCATAGATTTGATATGCGTTTTTTTTGTTTAGCCTCAAGGGACTTTAGAGAATGGGAAAAACTTGAGAGGATTCTTAAGAGAATGGGAACAACTTAAACAAACTTACAACTTAATGAACACAAATTAGTGGAAATTACATAAACTTTTATTGTTTAAATAATAATTAAAACAAAAAAATAGATACACCAACCAATAAATGGTTTTGCAACATTAAAATGTCTTATTATAATGTATATATTAGGGGTTATTGGGTACTGAGAAACTTCTATAAATTCTCTTTTTATCAGAAGTTTTACTCTTACTTAATGAAATCATATTTGTAATCTAATATTGTTTTATACATAAAAAATTTAATGTTGCTAGTTTGAAACAAAAACTTCAAACTTTTGACCTTTTGAAGAACTTTTATCAATTCTAGCATACTGTACAATAGTATTAACTCAATCTGATGAAAGCATAACAAATGACCTTCCAACCCCTGCCTTCCCTATAGAAGGCTTATTTCAACTTATTGTCGGTTGTTTAAGGAATACAGTCGACCAGTGTCTAATAAATCAGACTTCAAAGTCTGATTTATTACCATCACTATCTTTTATGATTCAAAGTGTTTACTTTCAGATGAGTTTAAAAGTGTAAACAACAAATCTCGGTCCTGTAGTCTTTAGCATTTAGAATAATTTATTTTTATTGATAATACCTTAACCAGATACGATTTTGTATGACACACTGTACATATTTTTTTCAGGTGTCTATTTTTTTATCATGCAAATTCTGTTACTTTCGTTAAAAAAATTGTAACAAAAACAGCAACATCTCCATTTAAAATGAAAAATAATCACATTGTTTTAAAATCTTTTTTTAAAATCTTTATTTAATAACATGGAGCCATTTTCAAAATCTCTGTTAAATTAACACAGTGTTGGAGGTAAAAAATTTAAAATTTAAGTGAACTTGTTATAAATGAAAAAAAGTTAAAAAAATTGGTTTAAAATATTGTACATTAATACAATTATCAATCAAATAAAAAATATTGTACATTAATACAATATTTTCAATATTTTTAAATATATGTTCTTTTACCAATATTTTACTTATTCATAAAAACATTAAAACTAAAAATATTGTTTAATGCAATTAGTAATAATAACTGAAATATTTTCAAATTTTTCTTTAAATGCATAATTTTTTTTTAATTTTCATAAAAATAGATAAAAAAGAACTAATGCAAAACGAAAATGATTAAAAAACTTTATTGATTAAAATTAATGAACCATTAACTCTTATTTAATAAACATCAAAATTTTTTTATGTAAAATATTGAAACAACACAAAGTAATAAAATTTACAGCAAACAGCATTAAAACATAACAACATTAAAACATAACAACATTAAAACATAACAACATTAAAACATAACAACATTAAAGCAAACAAAAATTATAACAAACAACATTATAGCCGTTGTTCTCTCTTTTATTATCTTGTTCTCTTTTATCACCTTGTTCTTTTTTATTACTTTGTTCTCTTTTATTACCTTGTTCTTTCTTTTATTACGTTGTTCTCTTTTATTACGTTGTTCTCTTTTTTTGCCTTTTTCTCTTTTGTTCTCTTTTACTACTTTGTTCTCTTTTATTAAATTGTTCACTTTTATTCTCTTTTATTACTACAGCTCTATAAGACTACAGCATTTGAGTTATTTTCCCAACAGCTGGAGTGCAACAGTAAAAATGATTTTAGCTTCTAGTAAACATTATCCAATAAACAATCATAGCAATTTATATTATAATTATCATAAATAGGCCAATAATATATCAGGAAACACTTATTAACTAATTTTAATTTTCTATTTGAGACATTTAAAAAATATTGTAACACTTTTTGCAACGTTCTTTTAGCCAGATCATGCAATACAAAGTTCAACTTACACTACATAACAAATTTTTTAAATTTAATCATCTGATTTCAAGTAAAAATTTAATCTTTTCTCAAACTGATATATTTCTGCCATTTTTAAAAATGTCTCTGTCCTACTTACAATAGAAGCTATCTACATTTACATATTTTGGGGTTAGAAATCCAAATAAAACAATTAAAGTATTTAAAAACAAATAAAACACTAAAGCATAGAATATGATAAAACATGTCAAATTACTTCAAACATGAATTTAGAAAAATTACAAGAAAAAAAGATGGTAACTTCTGGTTACAGGAACAGTTTTGGTCAATACAAGTTATTTCTTTAGTTGTTGTTGACTTAATGTTGTTGCTTTTTGGTAATTTTATAAAACTTGATTGTGTTTATATCGGCTATACAAAACTCAAACATAGCATCAACTGTCAATATTTGGATTCTAAACATTTTTCTTGCTGTTTAGACTCTCTAACTTTATCTTATGAGGTTACTTTGGCTGTTTAAGGTTTTAAATCATCCTAGTAAAATATATGTTTCAAGTTTATTATTGCCTTCATTAACTCAAAAAAGTAACAGCACATACTTTCAGCTTTCCATTGCAAGGGCCAAAATCATTAAAAAAAAAATCAATTCAAGACAAAGTTAAAATATTTTAACATTAGATGATAAAATTTGTGTTTATTAAAATCCTTAATGGTGTAAAAATAAAAAAATTTTAAGACTTAGATAAGGACGTTTTTTCTTTTAATTATTCATTTTATAAAAGAACTTGCTTGCTACTAATTGCTACTTCTTACTTGCTACTAATGGCTACTTCTTACTTGCTACTAATGGAGGAATGTGCATAAAACTTTTAACAAATTAAAAACATTTAAAAAAGTTTTTACTGAGTGAGACACTGCTCAAAAAAATTAAAAATTAATGCCAAAACTGATATTAGAAAAGAGATTATAGACAACCCACAAAACGTATCTTGAATTTTTCGTTGTTTTCACTTCATGTTATTATATATATAGTTAAAAAAGTTTTAGATAGACCTTTTAAAAATTCTTATAAAAATGAAAATCCAGGACTTTTAAAACCATCTTTCTTTTTTCAAGAGATTAAGCATTGGGCTTAGTCTTAACTTAAACAATATTTTATCTTTACTGCTGGCACCAAAGCGAAATTTGTGACCAACCATGAACTAATTTTGTTTACATCATAATACTGCAAAATTAAATAAATAAACAGACTAGAGTTGTCAAATAAACAAAATGAATTGTTTACTGTATATGTATATAAAAATTTTAAAACCTTTTCTGGTAAACTTTTATAAATTTAAGTTGCAGACAAAGAACTCAAGTATTATTAAGAACATAGATTGTGTGCTGTTATATTTTAAATCACTTTTTTACAATTTAGTCATAATTTTATACCTGAACCCAACATCAAAAAATATTTTTCTAAAATTATTATTCTTATTTTTCATCTTCTTTTGTAATAAAATGTCAAGCAAGAAATAAATAGTAATAAAATGTTAAGCAAGAAATAAGCTTCCAGTTCAAACATGTTCAAATTTGAGCGTTCTAACTTTTTCCATTTTTTAAGAGGTTCAAGTTCGAACTTTTTTCTCCAAAAGTTCGAACATGTATATATATGAAAATTATTTTATTTTCAATTTTATCAGTTAAACCAAAATCTTTTTTAAACTGTGACTTTTTTAGACAGTTTTCGTTACTCTTAATTTTTGTTGTACAATACATTTTTTTAAAAGTAACACTTTTAAAGTTTAAATCTCGAATAGAATATATAAACAAATGATTTAAAACATTACTTTTATGTTTTAAAATTAAAATAGTTATGTATGTGCATTACATATTTTTAATTGTTGAAGAAATACCATGGTGATACCCATGAAACAGATAATTAAAATTTCTAAGTTAAAAAAAAAAGACGAGTTAATATAGCTTTGACAAGCTAATAAAAGTTTTAGTTGTACAAAATAAATAATTTGGGTACGTAAAGCACAACTAGATCTAAGGCATGGGGTTATTTGGAATTTTCTGAAGAATTACAAATTGTAAAAGCTGTAAAATTTTTCTCAAAACGCCTGACTTAACAACAACAGCTATTACAAGGCATTTAAAAACAAAACACAAAATTGAAATTCTTAAATGCAATAACTTTGGGCCCAAGGCAGCAGCAAACATTCCTGCTGCCAAAATGCCGCAAATTGAAAGTTTTTTCAAGGTTGACTCTACCTGAAATTCAAAACTCTACCTGAAATTTTGAGTCGACTATGAGCTATTGATGGAATCAGCTTTGCCACCATTGCTAAAAGCGAAAGCAATCAGTGTGTCCAGGGATACCAAATCCCTCAAACCATTCACAATCTTGACATTAAATACTTCAGGTTAGTCAAGAAACAAGTTATAAGTTCTTTGAAAATGAAACTTGATAAATGTAAATTTAGTCTTACATTTGATAAATGTACTTCAGTAAAAAAAAGAAGATATATAAACTTAAATCTACATCATGATGAAGGATTTCCATTGCTTGAAATGTTAAGAACCCAAGGTACAATGCCAGCAACAAAAGCCAATATATTGATCAGTGATAAGCTTAATTCATTTGATTTGAATTTGGACAAAGACATTGTAGCTTCTGTTACTGATAGAGCTAGCTTAATGAAAAAAATTGGTTGTGACTCTTAACCTGAACATCATATGTGTTACAACCACGCTATTCATCTATATGTAATTGATGTGCTCTTTACAAAAAACAAAGTTAATGCACACGGTTCTGATAATAACCATGCAATAGATAGTGATATAGAAGCTGTAGATTTTGATCACGGTTACAGTGACGATGAAGATGGAACTGAAGTTGGTGATAATATTCAAACTGTTTATGCAGTTAGTAAAGATTCTATTCCATTATTAAAACTTGAATATTAAGAAACTGTTGCAAAAATAAGAAAATTGGTTGAAAAAAATATTGTAGATCACCGGTGAGCAATGATGATGAACTTCAACCAAATGTAATTGAAAAGTTTGGAAAAGAAAAACTTTGGCTTGTGATTCAAGGACAAGATGGAGCAGTAACATTAACATGCTTGAACAATTTTTAGAGATGCAAACAGAAGTAAAAATAGCTCTGATTGGTATGAATATTGGTATGAATATCGATTCCTCTAACTAAAAATGAGCTTGATGTCATAAATGAACTTTGTGCTGCTTTAAAACCACTAAAATTAGCCATTTACACTCTTTCAAAATGAGATGCTGATCTTTTTTATTCTAAAATTGTGATTGAGTTTGCAAAAATAAAACTTCATAAAACTAATACACCTATAAGTCAACTTGCTATACATATATTTGAATATAAAATAATTGAAAGAAGAAACGTTCATTTAATTCATATCATGAAGTACTTGCCAAATCAGAATGTTTTAAAAAAAGATGACTAATTTGGCAATAAGATTAAAAAAAAGACGGTTACTAATCTTGCTGCTAATCTCATTTAGCGATTATTTCAGCCATCTGATAGCTCTGATAATGACAAGGAAGTGTATATTGATAACGTAAAAGTAATAAAAAATAAATTGAATTTAGCTCAACAACTTAAACTTTTTATTGAACAATCAAACACTGAAATGAAACTTGACCACCAGGAAATTGGAACAAACTTTGTTCATAAGAAAATGGCTGTTTTTGAAGCTAGCAAAGCTAAGCCCAAGTATTTAACAACAATTCTTGCTACATCTGTAGAAGCTGAGAGAGCTTTTTCTAGTCTTGGACTTTTTTTACTAAAATAAAAAGTTCTTTAAATAACAAAACTTTAGATGCACTACCTTTTTTAAAGCAAACTATGAAGAGTACTCATTGATATTATTTACATTTGTCCTAATTAAGGATGATATACATACTTTGGATTTTTATGTGAATTAACATAACTAAAATAAAGTTCAAAATTTTAATAGTTTGAGCAAGTTCAAAATGGTTCCATAATAGTTTGAGCATGTTCAGGTTTGAACTTTTGAAGCAAGTATAACATCAGGAAGAATAAAATCTTGCTTAAAAAAGTTCAGGTTTGAACCTTTTTAAGCAAGAATAAAATAGCAATAAAATGTTAAGCAAGAAATGAATAAAATTACTATTCACTGTACAATTACTAGTATTATTTATGCAAAAACACAAAAATATGCAAGTTGAAATTATGGAGATTTCTACACATTTCTACAATGCCTATACTGACAAAGTAACTCAACAGTTTAACATAAAAAGTTAAAGATAGAAAAGTTTTTATATTAAATTCAAAAATAAAAGTTTTACATCATTTATTTGAAGAGATTTATCCATCTGAATATTTGATTCTTCAGTTAAATTATTTACAGCACATAAGTTCTAAAAAAACAATTAAATTTTTTTTTCAACTTTCAATTTTCAGATCTATTACTTTTATAAAAAATTAAAAACTCATAAAATTATAAATTTAATCATAAAAGTATTAATACACTCATACGTTTATTAATTTATGCATAAAATTATTCTTTTAGTCATAAAACTATTAATTCATGCATAAAATTATGAACTTACTTTTAAAATCTGGATATATCCATAGATAAGGCATATTTGTGAAAGCAAATACAACTTACGTTCTTGTTTTGTTTAGAAGATAGTCTCAAATGTTTGTAATTTTCATAGATAAGTTTAGCACAATAGATTTTACCCACAGTCATTTGACTGGCACCTGTAAAAAAATTAACAGTAAAACAAATGCAACAGTTTAACAACAAATAATATTTTTACTGAAGCTCATAGCACATATTTTCTATTTTTACAATTTATCACCATTCCACCACCGCTTATGACATACAACACATGTGCTCATTTTTACAACTATTGTGCGCTTAATTCTGTGCTCATTTACAATTCTTGAATTATCATCACAAATGATGTAGATAAGTTCAATAACTTATTATTAAATATTTATATTTAATTATACCATATACAGCTCTTGGAATTAGGGTCAGCATTGCAGACCTAGAAAAGTTTGAGATTGGCAAAAAATTGCCAATCTTGTTTCTATGTTTTATGGTAAAACCTTTGTATCAAATTTTTTTTGCCGACCTGATGCCAACCTTTAGCAGATTAAGTTTGACAAAATATTGCAGACTTCATTTTTCCTAATTCCGAGGGCTGTATATAATATAACGTATTATATATAATATTACATTTGTGTATAATACTAATATAATTTATGTAATATAGTTAAAATATTAACATATTACATAAATTATATTACACACAAATAACTTATATGCGGTAGTGGAGTAGTGGTAGAGTGCTCTCTTCATAAGCAAGATGTTCCGAGTTCCATTCCCACCATGTCCTTGGTAGTACCGCGCTCAACTTGTTTCTCTGCGCAGCAGCCTTGTTCGTCAAGGTTCGTGTTTTGGAGTTATAGAGTTGGGAGAGGGTTATAACCACAAGTAGCCTTCTTATCTGTAGTGGCTTTTTTGGCCTTGGGGAGGTGAATTACAAAAAAAAAAAAAAAAAAAGCTATAAAAAAACTAATTAGGTTATGCTTATGTCATCTTTAATCAATTGAATGTAATTGAGCAGATCATAACTTCTATTTACAACAAAAGACAACAGTTGCAACATTTCTGTACAAAAAAAAAGTATTTTTATGTAATTGCAACAATTTGCATTGCATGTGGAACCTGGAGGAAAACTATGGGAAGATTCAACCATATTCAGGTACTACCCCAAAGACTTCATACGATATACACTAAACACATTTTGAGTCTCTTTGTCAGTTACAACCTTTTTGTTCTGAGCCAAAAAATACTATGTTTATGTTTATAAATGCAAACAAAAATAAAGGTCCATATATTACACAAGAATGTAACCTAAACATAAAAAAATTAAGACCAGAAGGAAAATAAAAACTGTATTAAGAAAAGAGTTGGATTAATGCTGTGTCATTTTATAGGCATGTCATCAAATGGCAATTAGGTATGGAGTTTAATTTTAAACTCCATACCTAGTTTTAAAATATTTGCCACAACTGCCCTAAATGTGAGAGCAACTAGTTAATAATATATTTTGTGTACTATTCTTTAATAAATTTATATTTATCAGTAAATTTTAAATTTCATATTTATCAGTAAATATCTGACTCGTTTAACTACCGCCCGATTAGTCTTCTTTCTACAATAAGCAAGATTTTTGAGTCTTAATTTAACAAATACTTAATCTGGCATCTTGAATCTAATAATCTTATCAATATGGATTTTGATCTTCTTTTCCGCTGCTAATTTGTTAGCAGTAACAACTGATAGATTTTATTGTGCATTAGATATATGTGGAGAAGTTAAAACATTGCTCTTGAATTTTTTAAAGTCTTTGATAAAGTTTGGCATGCTGGTCTTCTCCATTAGCTCCCATCTTACTGTGTATCAGGTAAAATCTTTAAGATTATTGAATCTTTCTTTAACAATCATAATATAAAAGTTGTTCATATGGACAGCACTCTTCTTCATTTCTCGTAACTTCAGGGGTTCCTCAAGGTTCTATCCTTGGCCCTATACATTTTTTAATTGACATTAACAGAAAATTTCAAATCAGTATCATTAGTGAACAATGCCACATCACTGATGATACTACCATTTATTTTTGTCTTGATAAGAAGCCAACACTCTCTGATTGATTAGAGGGGGCATTTGACCTTGAAAAAGATCTCACTTCTGCTACAGCATGGAGCAGCAGTGGTTAGTGATCTTTAACTCAGATAAAACTCAATTTTTTCAACTAATTGTTATCACAACAATCTAGATCATCCTATATCTATGAACCATAGTGTACTCAATGAGTCATCTACCCTTCGTCTTCTAGGATTAACTCATACAATTCATATCCTTCATCTTCTAGGATTAACTCATCCAATCATTCTTGGAAACCATAAATCTAATCTAACTCAAAATTAGCATCTGCTAAGGTTGCATTTCTTTATTGTGTTTGCCACTTTCTTACTCCAAATTCTATTCTTTATCTCGATAATTCTCAAACCTGTCCTTGTATGGAGTACTGTTGCCATATCTGGAGTGGATCTTTGAATGATGCCCTTTCTCTTTTAGATAAGGTGTAAAAACACATTGTAAAAAACATAGTTGGACCTGCTCTTGTAGCCTTCAACAATTGTCACATCGTCATAATGTTGCTTCTCTTTTCTATAAATACTATAATGGGCACTGCTCTAAAGAGCTAGCGTCTCTTGTGTCATATACTAAAACTCATTCTTGCGTTATTTGTCATTCAATCAAATCTTATCTTCTTACTGTGACTGTTACTAAGTACTCAAAAAATTCTTATTTGTCTAGTTTTTTTTCTTGAACATCAGTTCTTTGATATTCACTCCCTTAATCTTATTTTCCTGATTCATATAAATTACAATCTTTAAGGTCGCCTGTTTAATGTTATCTTTTTTTATAAACTTCGTCTTTTCTCTTTCAGTAACTTCCAACTCTAATAGTGGTTGCTTGCAGCATTGTTAAAAGTTAAATATATAAATGATATATATATATATTCATTTGTATATGTT
This sequence comes from Hydra vulgaris, assembly GCF_038396675.1. Classification (NCBI taxonomy): domain Eukaryota; kingdom Metazoa; phylum Cnidaria; class Hydrozoa; order Anthoathecata; family Hydridae; genus Hydra; species Hydra vulgaris. Next base: position 42,401,185 of record NC_088921.1, read on the forward strand.
CAATGAACATAGTTCATTTGTATATATTAATTTATATATATATATATATATATATATATGTATATATATATATATATATATATGTGTATATATATATATATATATATACATATATATATATATATATATATATATATATATATATATATATATATATATATATATATATATATATATATATATATATATATATATTTATATATATTTATATATATAAATATATTTATATTTATTTATGAAGTCATCAGATATTAATTTAGTATTATATTTAATTTTCAATAGCGTAGTAACTTTTAAATAATTTTTTAGATAGAATTAAATGCTAAACTTAAAAAAAGTTAACCAGTTGTTTATGAAATAGCATACATTTTAATGACTGCTTTTCAAAGATTATTTGAAGTTGTTGTCAAAGAGTTAGATAAAATTAAATAAAAAATATGTTAATGAAAGCTACCTTGATTACGTTTTGGTATAACACGATCCAAGGTTTTTTTTGTAATATTTGGCCATACTCTTTTTAACATCAATCTCATCTCAATATTGTTGCTGTGTAAATTGTCTAAAAATTTATTTATATATATATATATATATATATATATATATATATATATATATTTATATATATATATAAATTCATACCCCTAATATATATGTATATATAATATTTATATATAATATATATATATATATATATATATATATATATATATATATATATATATATATATATATATATATATATATATATATATATATATATATATATGTATATATATATATATATATATATATATATATATATATATATATATATATATATATATAAATTCAAAACCCTAATGCACACATATATATACACACATGTATATATATTATATATATATATATATATATATATATATATATATATTAGGGTTATGAGTTTTTGACTTTTTAAAAAAAAAAATTCCTGTGTCATAAATAAATGAACTTTTGTTAGAAAACATTGAAAACATGTTCAATTTCTCTAGGTTGTAAAAAAGTCACCCCGCAATTAAAATTATGAATCGCCATTTATTTAATCTTGTTACTGATACTAATACGTGTGGCTTTGCTGAAAATCATTTAAAACTTGTATAGATTAGAAGTGTTAAGAACTTTAGAGCAGTTTGGAAAATTCCAGAATATTTTAGACAACTTTAGGACATTTTGGAACAATTTAGAATATTCTGGAACAATTGAGAATATTCTAAAACAATTGAGAATATTCTAGAACAATTTAGAACAATTTAGTACTTTGGAACAATTAAGAATATTCTACAACAATTTAAAATATTCTAGAACAATTTAGAACATTCTGGAACAATTAAGAATATTTTAGAACAATTTAGAATATTCTAGAACAATTTAGAACATTCTAGAACAATTTAGAATATTCTAGAACAATTTTGACTGTACGTTTTTAGCTGCTTATCTAATTTTATAGTCATTACAGAAACAACACATGGCGACATACAAGCCTAGCAATAGTATTATTCAGAAGAACAAGGATGTCTGGACCAACAATCTGGTAAAATTTGAAGACTCATAAAAGAATGGTCCCTTTGGAAGAATATTCACTGGAAGAAAAGTGCAGAATGCCTCTTCAAGAGCAAATTATTGGATGTTACCATTTCCTTGGACCAAAAATCAAAGGAAGAAAGGAGCAAATAGCAGAAATTTCTAAAGAAGTCACCAAATTGTGGAAAAATAAACTGACTTTTGCTCATGCATCTGATCAAGTTATACAAACAAAGCTTGATAAAATACTAAAATGTTATGATAAATGTGTCAAGCAGGGAAGCTATGAACCCCTTAATGAAATTTTTGATATTACCAAAGTGGATGCAACATGGTTATCTTCCGAGGACAAGCAATTGTACCATCTCCAAGTGGAAAACAAAGGAACAGTGGGATACTCTACAGGTCAAGCGGCCAGTAAAAAAAAGATTCATCTCTCTAAAAGACAAAAGTGTTCTAATAGGTCATCCAACTCATCATCTTACTATCCTGGTTTTAATGATTTTGACTATGAGGCTGACGATAGTGAATATGGGAACGTTGAAGAAGAAGATGAGACTACTCCTACACCAAGCAGAAAACATTATGAAAGCAAAATTGCAGTCAACATCCCAACTCCATGTCAATCAGCTATTTACAAGTCAACAATCAAAGAGGTGAAAAAAGAAATGATTGAAAAGTTGTATATAGAAAGTTGGTCCTTACACTTTGATGGCAAGCACATCAATGGAATAAATTATCAAGTGGTTGTCATTAAAAATGAAAGAAGAGAAATCAAATTAGATGTCCTGGGCTTGGCAGATGGCAGGGGAAAAACTATTGCTCAAGAGATTTCTAAAGTCCTTGATGAATTTCACCTATGGAATTCAATACAGATGATTGTTGCAGATACCACTAGCGCTAACACTAGAAAATGAAACAAAAAGAATGGTGTTGTTGTAATACTGCAACGAATGTTCGCAGAGAAATGCATCAACAAACCTCACTTTATCAGTTGTCAACACCATGTATTAGATAGAATTCTCCGTTTGGTGATGGATGAACTTGGAAGTAAAAAACAATCGCAGAACATCGAATATCCATTTTTATCTCAACTGTTGAAAGAGTTGAAACAAACAACTGAAAACACAGTTTTATAACGGAATAGAAGTAATGCTCTAAACATTCCAATTTTTTGATGAAAAGGGACATTTTCCATTAATCAAGTTTCAGAAACTACCCAACATCAGCAATGCGAGAAGGAATTCCAGAGCTATACGTATGGCTGGGCAGACTATTGGTTTACAGACCAACTGTACAATGAAAATGACTTTAATAACTTGATTGAAGTACTGAATCCATACAAAAAGGCTTTAAGCTCTTTGAAAAATCACTGGAAGCAAGAGCCATCTATACTACAGATCCCCAGAAGAAATCAATGCGCAGAGCCCGCAATCAAAGTAATGAAGGAAATGTATTCGTCATGCAAAAATAAAGACAAATTGCACCTTTTATTCCTTCTATGCAACAAGCAAGAGCAAGAGCAACAGTCTGAGTCATTGTTGGATTAAAAATTTATTGTATTACATGACTATGATATTCTAAATACATTTGAATCATAGTAGTACTTATGTCAAAATCAATTTTTCAATGGTGGGGTGAACTTTTTTCAAAAGATATGCAAATAATAGTTCATTTTGTACAAGAGTATGGGGTTGAAAAAAGGTCATAACCCTAATATATATAAATATATATATATATATATATATATATATATATATATATATATAAATACATATAGATATATGTATATATATATATTTATATATACAGACATACACAAATATATATATATATATATATATATATATATATATATATATATATATATAAATACATATAGATATATGTATATAGATATATGTATATATACATACATACACACATATATATATATATATATATATATATATATATATATATATATATATATATCTATATATATATATATACATTTACATAAATACATATATATATATATATATATACATATATATATATATATATATATATATATATATATATATATATATATATATATATATATATATATATATATATATATATATATATACTTATATAAATTAGGGTTATGACATTTACATATATATATATATATATATATATATATATATATATATATATATATATATATATATATATATATATATATATATATATATATATATATATATATATACATATACATATACATATACATATATATATATATATATATATATATATATATATATATATATATATATATATATATATATATATATATATATATATATACATATATATATATATATATATGTTGGGAGTACAGAAGGAAAAAAATGATTCTTATGCCAACAAATATGTCACTTTTAATTACTAAAGACTTTCGTCCTCCATTTGCATGTTGTCAGAAAGTTAAAACCATTAATTTAATTGCAAATTAATTGTTTTTTAAAAACCCACACACATACACATAAATATATATGAAAACCACACACACACACACATATATGAAGCTTTTATTTAGCATTAAATTTGTAAACATTCTAATAAAAAGGAAAACTTTTAAAAGTTTGTTGAAATAACTTATTATCTTTTGTAATTTTTAATACATGTTTTGACTATAATATAGTTGTTTAATACATATAGTTTTAACATATAGTTGTATAGTTGTTTTAAGGTTAAGATATAAATTTGATAAAAAAAAAGATTGAGACCACAAACACTGAGACAACAACAACTGAGAAAGAAAAAAACAACAACAAAATAATAATCAAACAAACACTGAGACAACAGCAACTGAGAAAGAAAAAAAAAACAACAAAATAATAATCAAACAAACACTGAGACAACAACAATTGAGAAAGAAAAAAAAAACAACAAAATAATAATCAAACAAACACTGAGACAACAACAACTGAGAAAGAAAAAAAAAAAACAAAATAATAATCAAACAAACACTGAGACAACAACAACTGAGAAAGAAAAGAAAAAATTAAAAAAAAAAAAAAAAGAGAAAACAAACAAACACTGAGACAACAACTAAAAAACAGAAACAAAAAAATCGTTCAGAAAATAATTATAACTGTTTTGAAAATCAATTTAAAAATCTTATTTTTTTCTTGTCAGCATATTCATAATATCTTATTCATAATATCTTCTATTCATAATATTTTTATGATATTTTATTTACTATTAAAAAAAATGAACTATTAAAGTAATAAAAAAGTTGATATCAGTGAAATGAGAAATATTTTAAATTAGCTATTACCATTAAACAAAACATTAAACAAAAACTAAACATATTGAATATAGGTCAATTTTACTTTATTATACTTCTATATTAAATATAGGTCAATTTTACTTTATTATTGAATATACATCTTCTATATTGAATATTGGTCAATTTTACTTTATTATACTTCAATATTAAAAACTTCTTAAAAAAATTAACCTACTTTTATCAGTCATAATATTAAGAGCTGTTCTGACCAAAGCAAATAATGTCGCAGTAAAATCTACTGTATTGTCAGGATGTAATGGCATATTCATTCGTATAAGACGCTGTGAACATAAAATAAAATTATTTATACAAAATTGAAAATGTTTATGTTATTTTAAAACATTATTAAACTTTATAAAATAAACTACAATTTAAAAGCAAAAAATAAATAATAACTTTGTATGCAACAACTTTTGGACATTTAGTGCCAAGTCCAATAGGTGGAGACATTTGCCGTAGTAATTGACAAACTTCAGTATGCTTAATGCGCCCACTAAGTTGATGGAAAATATATAAAAAATTAATTCTAAAAAAATTTATTTAAATTCATGAAATTCTTACTTTAAGATTTATCTTACAATTCAAAATGCATTCTTTCTATATAACCAAGTAGAAATAAATGTTTAAAGAATATGTTCAAAAATGTTCAAAACAAAACAAAAACAAACCTTCATAACTTTTATTTTAAAAAACATTTATGAATTTTAACTATTTAATTAAAAAAAAAAAGTAGAAAACTTAAAATGAAAATAATTTAGATAATCCTACTTACGTTGCTCTTGGATCAAATTCAGCCCAAACTCTAACAAACTCATCAAGATGATGAGGTCCTAAAATACTTTCATCTTGTGTTAAATATCCAAAGTTGTCCATAATTACTGCAACAAATAAGTTCAACATCTAGAACAAAACAGTTAAGATAAATTAATATATTCTAAATAATATATAATATTATTTATACTACAGTATAATCATATTGAATTACTTAATCACATAGTATTATTAGATATTAATTATTACATGATTAAGTAAAAAAACATCACTTTCTAATTAATAAAGTATCATACATAACACAAAAAGTATACCAATAAAATAAAAAAATTAGCAACACTGACAATTATTGTCAGTGTTGCTTTGTTACTAGGTCTAAAATAACTATTTTCTAAATCTATCAATGAACTAATAAAAAAAAATTATTTATATAAGAAATTATTTATACTAATTAGTTTATTATATAAAGTATATAAAGTAAATCTTTCAAATAAGCATTTTTATAATTTTTTATTGAAATATACAAAACAAAACAAAAGGTTTTTAAATTAATAAAATCACTTACCAAAAATGAACAAAAGAAGATAAATGATACAAAGTACATGTATGCAAATTCACTACCACAAAATTCTTGACCTTTTGCTGCAGCTAATTTTTGGTCACATTTAGCTTTTGAAGTACAAGCTAACATAATATTGTGCCAGTTTTCTCCAGTAGCAGCTCTGCAAACAAAGTTTTTTTAAAAAGTTTTATCTTATAATTCATTTTCATTTGTTTTAATTATATAAACAAAATAATATTAAATATAATAATGCCTCTGCATATCAGTAACGATGTTAGTAGTCTAACATGCTGGTTGTAAAATAGGGTAAATTTAAGAAAAGGTTATCTTAACACAGGCTTAAAAAGCCTTTTGAGAGCAAAGCAAAAAAAAGAAAATTTAAACTTTAAAAAACACATGTAATAACTACAAAATATTAAAAATTATGCATAAAATAAAAAAGAAAAATTTAGTATTTATATGTATTCTTTTTTTGTTGACATAATTCACCTACCCAAGGCCAAGGTAGCCACATTAGAAGAGGGTTTTTTTATTAAATTATTCTTGTTGTCTTATGAAGTCAGTGTGTAGAAATACAAGTTGAGCATATTTCTACAAGGAGTGTGGTAGGCTAAACCCAAGTTCAACTTGGGTTCAACCTGCACCACATTCCTGATAGTAACATGCTCATTTTGTGTATTATGATTGCAACTTCTTCTTGCTTACAAAGCAAGCGCTTTACCACTAGACTAGACTAAAACCGCAAAAATGCAAATTTAATTGACTAGAATGTTTTTAAAACATTCCGAATGTTTTTAATAATATAAACAATGTTTTTACTTTTATTTTTTTTAATAAAATGTTTATTTTTTATTTTTTTTAATAAAATGTTTTTATTTTTATTTTTTTTACTGTAAATCATACACGAAGTGTTGCTACATCAACTATCTTATAGCCTGACTCGCAACAAAGTGCTGTTACATCGACTGACAAATAGCCTGACTTGCAACGGAGTGCTGTTACATCTATTGGTTGGGACAGGCAGTCTATCAAGTAATAAAAAAAAAAATTCCGGTCTTGCATTTTAATTTTTACTTTTTGTCAACAAAATACGGAAAAACTTTCTGACAACTGGTAGGAGTTATATATATATATATATATATATATATATATATATATATATATATATATATATATATATATATATATATATATATATATATATATTATATATATATATATATATATATATATATATATATATATATATATGTGTATATATATATATACATATATATATTACCAATCATTAAAAGGCATAGTCTTTTTACCTAAATAATACTTGCATTGCAGGAAAAAAGGCACGAAAATGATTGTATTGATTTATTTCAGACCAAGGTGCCTCATCTCCATTATCCAACGATATTAATGCAAACATCTATAGAAAAAAATAAATTAAAAAAACAACTTAATATAATACTTAATGTATTATAAAATTAAATATATTATTAGTTGGGCTGAGTACAAAATCCCTTATTGATTGTTTTGTCAGTATTTACCCCAGCATTTTAGACCGCTATATTAAACAGCATATTAAACATGCTGACATGTATTAGCTATAAATAAAGTTACCCTAAGAGCAACAAATAATTTTATATCAATTACTAAATCTTAAAGGGGAAGTTTGATCAAAAATTTACATTTTAAAAAACCAAACTTTATTTTATAAAACTTTAAAAAATTAAAAAAAAAAAAGTTTAAAACATCACAAGTTAAATGCTGCATTTTTTTCTTTTTCCAATAAATAATCTATGGTCATCAATACAAAGCACGTTAAACATGTACTTAAAACCTTGGCTATCTACAGCCAAAAATGTGAAACTAGAAAAATAGCTTTGAATATAACACTTTAGTATTTGGGAAATAAGATATAATCGATATTCATGAAATTTAACAAAACAAGATTTTTATGAATAGCTCCACAAAAAAATATGCATAAAAAAAAAAGATAACTAAAATTAATTAAATACCTGCATTCCAATAATAGCATAAATAAAAAATAACAGAAAAATTAGCATAGCAACATAAGGTAAAGCCTAAAATAAAATTAAAAAAATATATATTATATATATGTCAGCAAAAATTATTTAAGTATCATATGATTAAGTTAATGAGAATATCACATATTTAAAGTCATAAAAAATTGATAATATTACGGGTTTAAAGTCATAAAAATTGAGAGTGTTATGTGTTTAAAGTCATTGAAAATTGTAAATATTATGATTGTATTATCTGTTTCATATTTTAGTAAAACTAACATAACTTAATCAGAAATATCCTAAAAATTATACATGTGACACTTGGTTATAACTATAGCTATAACTATACTTACAAAATTTTGGTTTTGAATTTTTTTTTAAATGTAAAAAATTAGTTAAAAGTACTTTAAAAGATTGCAAAAATGTCCATAGTAAAATACGAATGGTGTATCCTCTCCGTAATAACTTTATGAGTCGAGCAGCACGAAATAATCTGAATAAACTTGGATCAAATGGTATGTCAGGACCACTCTAAAAAATTTGCAAAACTATCATTAATTATCAAACGTTTGTTTAATGATAATTTTATAAAAAATTGTATAAAAAGGTTTTCATTAGCATACCAATTTTAAAAAAAGAAAATCTAAAACGCTTCCTAAAACAATGATAAAATCAAAAACATTCCATCCATCTCGAAAGTAATTCTAAAAAAAAAAAATTTTCACTTATTAAAAAAATGGTTAATCTTTAATCCATAATAACCCTCTTATCTTTTGTTTCTTTTTTAACTTTACTCTTTTATTTTTTAATGATTTTAAATAATCTTTTAATTAACCTAAACCTCACATACTCTTTTAATTTAAAATACATAATTTACACGTGAAGCAAAATTTGCACGTGAAGCAAAATTTTGTTTATAAGTAGTTTAACTTTAATTATTTTTACAAACTTCATACTTTAAAACTGGCTTCATCATTTTTATTAAGAAATAGACTTTCAAATTTAGCTACCTAATACACACAAGTCATTCTTTAGAACTTTACCTTAGTTAACCAAATCCTTTAAAAAACTGAATTAATTAATTTTAAGATCATTGTTACTCATTCATAATTATTTTTTTTATATATAATGATACTATAAAAACTTACTTGTCTGAGTGCAAATATTTTGAGAAAGAACTCAGCAGTAAACAAAAATGTGAAAACAATATTAACCACTTCTAAAAAAGCACTATACGATTTTGGTTGTTCGTGAAACTAAAATAAAAAAAATTTACTAAATGTTATAAAAAAAGAGAAATTCACAAATCACCGCAAAGAAGAGCATTTAGTTAGAAAGCTTTCTTTTATATCGATGATGCAAAATATGACCAGAGCCTGCATTGATTTGTAGTCTAAAAGCTTTTAGGCTAAAAATATTTTTGGTATATTTTTTTTTAAACAAATAAAAGTTTTGAGATTGAGAAGTTTTTTATTTAAATAAATTTTTTAATTGTAAAAAAAATTACCACATTGAATATTGACCACATTGTGCATGTATGCCCAAGAACAATGCAATGAACAGATGACCAAAGAACCTTCCTGACTTTTTTTGGCAACATATTTTAACTTTAAATAATATGGAACAAAGTAAAGAAAGAAATAAGATGAGAACAGATCTCTTGGAACACAGACAAATACACAACAAAGATTAAAATTACTTTAGGCTAAACTCAAATAGATAAAGCAGGCCTGGTATCAAATAGATAATCCAGACCTGGTATTACTGTGAAATCGTTTGCTAACATGTACTTAAAGTTAGAAAATTAACTATTCTTGTATTTAGTTTAATCTTCGCAAATATAATTTCTGATCAAGTACTAATACTGAGTACAAGTACTGAGCCGGGATAGCTCAGTTGGTTAAAGTGCTGCTAAAAGTTTGGATTGATTATTGACCGCAGCAGCAGGATTGCAGGTTCAAATCCCGGATCCGCTTACTCAGCGTATGAGTAGTACTTTGGTACGAAGGGAACTTGTCTCAATTAGCTCTGCTATTATGATGTTTCCTTCTCGACTAGCAAATAAATAATCTAGTCGAGTAAATGAAAATTATCGTTTAATAATATATTTTCAGAAAAAGATTTACCAAATTTTAGTGTCTAGAGTTATCACTTTAAGTAAGCTAGCGTTTTCAGCAATGAGTAAACTTCATCTGTTATCTTTTTTCTTGTTTTTTATCAAAACTGATTCTTTGATTTTAGTGTCATTTATGGTTGTTTTTTTATTTAACAAACCTTATAGCAGACTAAATTTGATTTTTGATTAGGTCTCATAATGACCTTTGATGTATAATGACTTTAATGTTGTACCATAATTTTTTTCTTCAGCAGTCTAGAACACATTTCTTTTTTTAATGGCTGTTTTGGATATCTGTTTTAGTGTGTTTTTATGATTTTCCATAATTTTTTTCTCAATAATTCAATGTTTTCTTAATAATTCAAGTAAAATTCTTTTTTGAAAATATGTAACACAAACTTAAAATGTATACAGGCTATCTGTGAGCCAGTTGTTTTAGTTAAGGGTCTATTAAACAAAGTTAAATTATATAAATGCAGCTGGTTTAACTTTAAATAAATTAAAATACTAAAGTCAAAGGTTACTAATATAAAATATAGTTGACCTGTCCTGTTTCTATTTTGAGTTTTATTAACCAGTACAAGTTTCTTACACACTTTGTTGGTTTGTTGTTTCTTAACTTTGTTAAGCAACAACAAGTGGTAAAATTGTTTTGAGCATGTGATTAGTGTCAGAATTTTTAAACTCTGTACATAATGAAAATAAAAGACAGAAACTTATTATACCTCCTTTTTTTTTGAATAAAGGAGAGAACAGTTGAAAAACTCAAACCACAATGAAGCATATATATAAATAATACACATGAAGAAAAAAAACACACAACTAAAAAGCAATCCAATTTTTATTATAACAATTTTTGACAAATTTGATAATAAGTTATTTCAATTTATTAACTTTAAAAATTGCCATTCTTATTAGTTTATCATTTATTTAAAAATTCAAAAATTACTAATAAATTCATCTTATTATAAGTGCATTAAAAAATCAAATAAACACATAATCAAAAAAATGTGAAAAAAAATAAATAAAAATAATTAAGCAAAACAGATAATACAAAATATTTTACAACAGTTATTTTTGTAAAGAAAGGCTCCAATAGTCAGATGTTTGGCCTCGGCATTTATATTCGTAAGAATTCACCAATTTGTAGGGAAACTAGGTTTGAATCCACAGATTATTCTTTTATGTGCTTTTGTTTAGCACCACTTCACTCTATCGACTTTCTCTTTGTTCTATATTGCTTCCCTTTATCTCAAGACTGCACTCTTTTAGATTTTATTTCTGATCAAATTGACCAAGCCCTTTCTCTTTATCCTTCAGTCAATATCATTGTTGTTGGTAACTTTAATGCTCATCACACTGAATGTCTTGGATCTAGTGTCAGTGACACTGCAGGCGTTAAGGCCCATAAATTTTGCCTTTCTCAATCTCTAATGCAAATAGTCAACTTTCCAACTCGCTTGACAATCTAAATAAATTACTTTCTCTACTCAACTTATATCTTGCTTTTAATCCTAGTCAGGACTCAGTTTCTCTACATTCACTCTAAGGTGCCTCTAACCATGGTTTGATCTCTCTAAAACTATTATCTCATTCATTATCAGATACCCGCTATCATTGCACCTCTTACAACTACCTTAAAATTGACTGAGACTCTTTTCATAATTTTCTTCGTGATGGCTTTTGGTTAGAAATCTTTTGTCATACTGCTGAAAAATATGTTTTTTGGGTAATTTCTTGGATTCAGACTAGCATGGAATCTTAAATTCCCTCTTGAAAATTCCAAGTCAAGTCTCACTCTTTTTCATGGTTTTCCTCTCATTGCACTGCTGCAATTTCCAATTGTAACCACATATTGTAAATCATATCTATCAGCAAAATTATTCTCTAGAAAACAGGTGTCTGTTTACTATTTCTAGAAACCATTGTAAAAAGGTTTTATTTGATGCCAAAGCCTGCTATTCTCAGCTCACGAATTCTCATATATCATCTCTAAAATTGAGCTCCAGAGGCTTCTTGAGAATCTTTAACAGTGCCTATAATAAGGGAAAATCTGTGATTCCACCTCTCTTGAATGGTTCAGATTTTGTTACCTCAACTAAAGACAAACCTGAATTGTTTGCTGAGAACTTTTTATCAATCTCATCTCTTGATTCCACTAATCACATCCTACCTGATATAGCCAACAAACAGGTTGATCCATTGTTTGACATCTAAAGTGATTTCCTGCTTAGACTATTCTACAGCTTGTGGTCTGGTCAACATACCTGTTATAGTCTTGCAGAAGTGTTTTCTGGAGCTATCATCTATACTTTCAAAACTTTTTAACAAGAGCTTATCAGAACCTTATTTTTCAGCCTGCTGGAAAGCGGCATCTATTGTCCCTATTTTCAAAAATTATGGAGAGAAATGACTAATCTAAATACTGTCCCATTAATCTTCTATCTACAAAAAGTAAGATTTTTGCGTTTAACAAACACTCAACCTGTCATCTTGAATTTAATAACTTTCTGACCATCAATATGGATTTTGATCTCCTCGTTCTACTGCTAATTTGTTTAGAACTATAATTAATAGGTTTTATTGTGCATTAGATAGATGTGGAGAAGTTAAGGCTATTGTTCTCAACATTTCTAAAGTCTTTGATAAAGGTTGGCATGCTGGTCTTCTTCATAAGCTTTCTTCCTATGGTATCAGGTAACATCTTTAGGATTATTAAATCCTTCCTTTCCAATCATAGTATAAAAGTTGTCCTCAATGGACAGCACTTTTCTTCATACCCAGTAACTTCAAGGATTCCTCAAGGTTCTATCCATGGTCCTATACTCTTTTTAATTTACATTAACCATCTTTCGGTAATTCTCACGCTTAAGGTGGCATTGTTCGCTGATGATATTACCATTTAATCTTGTCTTGATAAGAAGCCAAGACTCTCTTACTGCTTGGAGAGGCGACATAAGCTTGAAAAGAATCTTACTTTTGCTACAGCATGGGGCTCTCAGTGGCTGGTGAATTTTAACGCAGATAAAAAACAATATTTTTCAGCCTATTGTTATCGCAACAGTCTAGATCTTCCTTTATTTATAAACAGTAATAAAATCGATGAGTCATCTACCCTTCGTTTTCTATGATTAACTTTTACTTTGAATCTTTCTTGAAAGCCTTATATCAAACCCAATAAAGAACTAGCATCTCCAAAGGTTATATCTCTTTATCATGCTCACCACTTTCTTACTCCAGATTTTATTCATTATCTCTATAAATCTCAAACCGGTCCTTGTATGGAATACTGTTGCCATGTCTGGAGCGGATCTTTAAATGATGTTCTTTCGCTTTTAGACAAGGTGCAAAAACGCATTGTAAACATATTTGGACCTGCTCTTGCATCCAATCTTCAATAATTGTCACATTCTCATATGTTGCTTTTGCTCTTTCTCTTTTCCATAAATACTATTATGGGCGCTGCTCTATAGAGCTAGTGTCTCTTGTGCCATCAACTAAAATTCATCCTTGTGTTATTTGTCATTCAACTAAGTCCTTTTACTGTGACTGTTCCTAAGTGCTCCAAAAATTATTATTTATCTAGTTTTTCTTTCCTTGAACATAAGTTCTTTGGAATTCACTCCCTTAATCTTACTTTCCTGATTCATATAAATTGCATTCTTTTAAGTCGTCTAAACTTAATATAAACTTCATATTTTCTCTTCCGGTAATTTCCATCTCTAATAGTGATTGCATACAGTCTTGTTGGAAGTGAAGATATTGAAAAATAAAAAATAAAAAAGGAAGATAACCATCAACTCTAAGGTCACAAGATGAGACAGCTTAACTCAAATTAGTCTCACAAGGAGAAAGTAAGTCTGGTAAACTTTGCAAGAGATATGACTTTGAAGAACGAATGTTAATGAATGATAGATTTAGAGAACTTGTTGGTGGCGATGGTTTTTTGTGTTTTGTAGTTTTTGGTTCTTTAGTCATTTTGATTTGTTAATGAACTTGACTAAAAGCACAAATAATACTCAGTACACTATTGAACAGTCCAAGCAATTGCCTCATTCCTATTACTAAACACTAAGTTGTATCAATAGGCTCCAAATGTGGCCTTGACAATGCACACCAAAAGTATAATCAGAGACACCACCCATGCAAAATATAGCACTGTTGGTACTCTGATACTTTACAGCTGTTGATGGAATCTGAGAGCTACCATAGAGTTTGGGAAACCTGACTACTAGCCGGCCTCAGAACCATAAAACTGAGTTTTAGAGCTGTACCCTCATTAGGAGATAACTAAATGAGTTGCTTAGTCGTAAAAACATAGACACAAGCAGAACTTGTGCATTGAGTCAAGAAGATCATTAAAAACATTATAAACTGGAAACAATGTATTATAGATATATCTATGCCAACTTAATAGATAAAGAACAGGTGCAAAGCTGGTCAACAGATAGAATCTATATTATATGTATGTAAGCATGTATTTATATATGTATGTATGTATGTATGTATGTATGTATGTATGTATGTATGTATGTATGTATGTATGTATGTATGTATGTATGTATGTATGTATGTATGTATGTATGTATGTATGTATGTATGTATGTATGTATGTATGTATTTGTGTATGTGTGTATGTGTGTATGTGTGTATGTGTGTATGTATGTATGTATGTATGTATGTATGTATGTATGTATGTATGTATGTATGTATGTAGTTATTAGTTTTTTTTTTAAATTGATGAATTTTGTGGTGTACAAAAAAATAAATACCTTGAGCATAAGTATAAAAGTATTTCCACATATAAGCAGCATTATAAAGTATTCAAATGGTACAGAATCAACAAAAAGCCACAGTTTGTATTGCAAGCTATTGGGGTTTTCAGGCATAAATCGTTCTCCTGGTTTAGACTCCATTGCAATTTGCAAGCATCCCCGCTAAATATATTGAATTTATAAAAAAATCATTTTTCAATATACAAAATTGTTAAAAAAACAAAAAACCTGATTTACCTGATTTCTATCAAGTTCACAATCACCTTCTTCAGATTCCCCTTGTTCTTGAAAGGTCAAGATGATGAGTGCAACAAAAATATTTAAAAAGAAAAATGTGAAAACAACAACAAAGGAAACAAAAAACAATGAAACTTGAATCTGATTATTTAACAATGGTCCTTTATCATAACCAGTGCTGTCAATTGCAGTAAACATCACACTAAAATAAAATTAATATGTCAAATGCAAATTAATGTTTAAAAATTATAAATAATATAAGCCTATTAAAAATTTATTTTATTTACAAACACATTCCTTTCAAAAACTTTTAACACTAATTGATTCATTTTTAAGGTTTCAGTACTATACCTATAACATAACAATTTCTGCCTTCCTGTTTAGTTGAAATTTATATTAATTTTATTTTGAAATAAATTTTTATTAATATTTTTTATAATGAAAAAAGATAACATTTAAACAATTAACTTTAGAAAATACAATTAATTTTAGTAAATAAATTAAACCATATATGAATTGTCCACATTGACCCACTTTGTAAACACAAAAACAAAGCTATGCATAAAAAGTTGCACATTTCAGTTTTCAGCATCCTTAAATACTTATAAGAATTTCAGTCAGTAACCATTATTCATGTTCAAAAT
The DNA here is from genome assembly GCF_038396675.1 of Hydra vulgaris. NCBI lineage: Eukaryota > Metazoa > Cnidaria > Hydrozoa > Anthoathecata > Hydridae > Hydra > Hydra vulgaris. The sequence goes on from NC_088921.1 coordinate 42,417,172, forward strand.
TCAAAGAAAAAATTAAAAGAATAAAATATATTTGAAATACATAAATAAAAAACAGTTTATAGGTATATGAATAAAAAAAGGGTTTACTCTGGTAGATATGTGGAAAGTATTTTTTCCACACATCTACAAGAGGAAAAAAAATTATAAAAATCTTTTTATAATTCATGATTTACTGAAATCTTTGAATCACTGTAATCCTCATATTTTGTTTGAGAATCATACTTTGATAAAAACCATGATTTGCACACTTTATATCAGTAATTTTCATCAGTTATTTATTCATTTTGAATGTATTCATGTAAACATTTTTTGAATTTAATTGAACAGAAAGAATGATGGATTGATTCCATGTGATAAATATACTATTGCGAATAACGATTTCTCTTAATGAGTGGCTTTCTTTTATTTTTATTTTTTTGAATCTGATAAATGACTTTTTCTATCTTCAGATTAATCTCTTAACTTCTTTAATAGTTTTTATTATTCTTTTTGAAGTGGATGTACATCTGTTGATTAAATAGAATTACCCTGTGATCAATGTTGAAGAAGATTTGAAAACAACAAGTTTCTATTGCTACGTTATTAAACTTTTTAAATTGTGGTTCACTACTTAGATGTAAGGAGTTTCTCGATTGAGTTTCTCTTCCTTGACCTTCATCAAGAGCAGATGAAAATTCATATTTCTTTGCTGGATTGCAAAAGCAAAAGCTTTATACAATGTTTTAGCAATTGAGTTAGTGTAAAATTCAAATGTGTGTATAATTAAACCTAACATTTTATTAACAAATTAATAAATTGCAAATTCAAGAATACTAAATATATTGAAGTTCAAACAAACTGGAAATGCTATTAAACAGCAGTAAATATAATGAAGATCAATCAATCTGAAGTTCAATCAATCTGAAGTTCAGTCAATCTGGGGGTTTAAACATCAGCAAAGATGTTTGCTACATATTGTCTGATAAACAAATAAAGGAATCCATATTATGTATCCAAATAATAATAATAATTATACTGTTTCAAAACGTTAAATAATGATATTATAAATATATGAAAAGCAAAACTAAATTTGAAATTCAACTTCAATAAAGAAGAATTATGAAACTCTTTATTCTGATTTGATTTTAGCACTTAATTTTACATTTTAAATTAAAAATTTATTTTAATTAAGATGCATTTATTAAGTTAAGATGCATTTATTATGCATAGATGGATTTTTTTCGATGCATTTATTTAATTTATGCATTTATTTTTTATTTAATATTGTTATAAAAATAGAATATTTATTTACTTATTTGAAGACTAATTTTAATTAAATAAAAATTTACGTTGGCCAACCCTCGCCAGTAGAAGATGTAAACAATGTTATTAAAGCTTCAAAAACGTTATTAAAATTAAAATCACTGTTCATCCAATCACGCTTTTCATTCTAAAACAAAAAAATGTATTTAAATTTTTTTTAAACTATGGTACTTTCAAGCATCAAATAAAATTTTAAATTTTTTTTACCTTTGGTTCATTGAAGTTATTATCTTTAAAACCAATATATTGACCCCTAAAATACAAACACACTGAGTACTTGATAAAAATCTTATTACATTCATTTGATAGTGACAACTGAAAGTTGACACTTATGGCATCAAAAATAGGGAAAAGCAAAAATAATTATACAAGTATGAGGGGTTTGGCTTGGAACATGTAATATCATATTAAAAATAAAGTAAATAAACTAGATATTAAAATTTAGGAATATTTATTCTTTAATATGATTCGGAACAAACAATTGTGTAAAAATTTTTCAAGTCAGAAAAAATCAAATTGTAATATTAATAGTCAGCAAAACACTTTCAAGAAAACACTTTCTTATTACAATATGAAAAAACTCAGATCACTTATGAATCAAAGTTTGTACAAAAAGATAAAATTTTACTTTTATTACCAAAGATTTATCTGACGGCATTTAGAAACATGACATTTAGAATCTGTTTCAGTCAATATTCTCAGCAATACTTACAACATCACATGATGGAGGTTCATTTTTAAATTTCATAGTTAGAAATATGTTTGTTTTAAAGTAACTTCTAATGAATCTCACTAAAATTTGCCAAAATTACTTGCTCCTAACAAAACTTGAAATCAACAAATTAATGAATTAATTTGTTGATGTGTTATCATCTCTGGATAGCGTAAATATAGGTCATGTGTGACTATGGTATTTATACTACTTATGTGGTAGCCATATATGACATATATGTGACTATAATACTTATTCCACATAAGTATTATAAATACCATAACTATACATGGCCCTCAGCAACCTCATCTCATAAATCATGTGTGGCTATCACATGTGGCTCACATTAAATTTTCTTGTTGGGTATTATTACCATATCTAGATTGGCTAATCAAGTGATTATCCACAGGTAGGTGCACCACAAAAACATTACGAATGAGGGCATACTTGTATTTTCTTATGGACAATTTATTTACAAATTTTCCTAATATTTTTCATTACTAATACTATAAATAACTCCTTAATATTTTTCATTACTAATACTATAAAAAAGAAGGGCTGCTGGAAATTATTTATAATTGGTTACTATTTTTTACCATGTCAAAAAGTCATTGTTTTTTCAATATGCACTTCAAAAACTACATCAACAAAAATGCAAATAAAAGTTTTTCCAAACAAGTTTAAGCTTCAGGATTTGTTTTGTGGTAGTTATATTATATTCTGAGTTGATTTTATATGTGATAGCAAACTTACTTTTTTATTTAGCATGTTATTCACTACAAAACCCACATCATACGCACCCCAAAAACCACATTAGCTTTTCTTTACTATCCAATAGTTATTCTTAAAATTGCATATAACTATTATTTATTCTTGTTATACATATATAACTATACCACATGTAGCAGTTTTATTAGATTTGCTTGTATTTGCTTTAAATTACTGTCTAAGCAACTTTTATATATATATATATATATATATATATATATATATATATATATATATATATATATATATATATATATATATATATATATATATATATATATATATATTATTTGCTATACAGAAATAAAAAATGAAAACATTTTAAAAATAACAATAAAGTTTACTCTACGTTTTGGAACAAGGTCAATAAACCCAAGTAGTAAATCAAAATATATATATATATATATATATATATATATATATTTATATATATATATATATATATATATTTATATATATATATATATATATATATATATATATTATTTGCTATACAGAAATAAAAAATGAAAACATTTTAAAAATAACAATAAAGTTTACTCTACGTTTTGGAACAAGGTCAATAAACCCAAGTAGTAAATCAAAATATATATATATATATATATAGATATATATATATATATATATATATATATATATATATATATATATATATATATATATATATATATATTATTTGCTATACAGAAATAAAAAATGAAAACATTTTAAAAATAACAATAAAGTTTACTCTACGTTTTGGAACAAGGTCAATAAACCCAAGTAGTAAATCAAAATAAATATATATATATAATTATATTTATATATATATTTATATATTATTTGCTATACAGAAATAAAAAATGAAAACATTTTAAAAATAACAATAAAGTTTACTCTACGTTTTGGAACAAGGTCAATAAACCCAAGTAGTAAATCAGAAGCAGTTGTTGCAAGAGAGCACACAAATGCAAAAAATAAACAGTTAGCAGAAGCTGTAGCACGGTGTAAAGATAACAATGTAAGAGGACATTGTGCCCTGAAATCAAGACTTTTGCCGTTGATTAAAGATCGAGAGACAATAAATCGGCGTTTGGATGGTAAAATAGAAACAGGAAAAGAATGTCAATACTATATATTTAGAAGAGAAAGAGAATTCAATTGTACAATTTGTGAAAAATAAAAATAGATCTTTGCAAGGTATCAATAAAATACAACTGACTAAATTAGTGTTATATACACTGAAAATACACAAACAAGAGATTAAAAGGAGGATGAAAATATCATCCATTGTCATCTGCAGCTAAATTGGCATTAAAGAATCAACAATATTTCTAAAATTTGGTTTTATTTTTTGAACCTTTAGTCCTTGTTAAGCTAATTTGTATTTTTCACAAGCTATAAAAAATACTTTATAAAAAAAATTGATCTATGTTTGCATATTTATTTTTTTAGATTTGGTTGTTCATTTTGGCTAGGATTTCATGCAAAACATAACAGTTTAACTGTCAAACATAAAGGACAAGTGTCAATCAACAGAGTTTTAAATTGTACAAAAAAATGGCTTGTAATCACATAGGTTTTTTTGTTATTGAAAATTGATGATGTCATGTTTCTAGTGAATAAATCATTATCTAATCAGTTGTGTTAAAAATATGTGTTTGCTCTTTAATTCCTTTTCTTTCTTTTTAAAATCTTATTATTGCAAACAAGTATAGCAAATTTAACCAATTTTATTTATTGATTACACATTATTTATTGATTACAGCAATAAGTTCCTCTGCACTTGCAGAGGAACTTATTGCTGCTGGAATTATGACAGAAGTCAAGCACATCGAGAAAGGTATTTGGAAAGGAAATATTGACACCACAAGAGTTTTTAATAATGATGAAACTCCACAATTCATGCATTATGGTGTTGATGGAACTTGTTTTGGTTTGGTCTATGCAGCGAAAGGAGATCAATCCAAAAAAATGCAGAAAGAAAACAGAAAATGTGTTACCATCCATCACTTCATGTTATTCTCAGGTTTGTTTTTATTTTAGTATTTGATATTTTCTTAAAATGATTAAATTTAGACCAATATTTTCAGATGTAAAAGCAATTTTCTTATTTAAACTATATTTTTAAACAAATCTATTATCAAAACTTACTGGTTTAATTTAGTCTCACTACATTAAACGTAAAGTAATAAAACTGTACTGTTTGGTAACTTTTTAAACTAACTTGAACTGAGATCATGTTACTAAAAAAATTACAACTTACAATTTCAGGAGAGGTATGTATATGTCAAGTAATATTTGGCAATGTCGGTATAACAAGCCTGATGGCACCTAATGAAGCAGCAGCTAAAATAAAATACCTACTGGTAACCACTTCAGACCATGGTGTATCAGATGGCCAAACACATTTAGCCGCTTTTAAGGAATTTGAATTTAGAAAAGAAAAAGATGAAATGCTTACTGAGACAAATTCTCTAAACAAAGAAGCATTAATGCTTATTCTAGCAAATATATGGGATAAATGGGCAACAAAATGGGCCACTCTCCTAAAAGCTGCAAAGCAAGTTGGTGTAACCAATAAAGCCTTGAGCATTAAATTCATGCAGCAGGATAAGTTTGATAGAGCAGATAGTTGCATAGAGACTCCTGAAGAGGCCTCAGTTTCATCCATGCAATCAACATTGACTTCCCCTGATTCATCATTTGTTCTCTCTCCTGATAGAAGGAGAGGATCAGCATTGTATTGGAAAGAAAAGTCTTTGAAAGTGCTCAATCTTTGATTAATGAGCTGCACAAGAAGAGCCTCCAACATGAGGAGATACTAGGATTTATGACTATTAGAAATGTAAGACCAAATCAATCTACCAGTTAAACACAAATAACTCAAGTTCATGGATCTATGAAAGCTAAAGACATTTTGAGTTTAGCTGCAAGCGTTAATAAAAAGAAAGAACAAAAGGTTCAAACACAATTGCAAAATGCAGAAGAAAAAGAAGTAAAGAAAATCTTTATTAAATGTAAAGAGATATGTGTATGCACTAGAAACATTTGTAAAGTAGCGATGTTTATAGAATGTTCAAAATGCCACGATATTTTAAAATCTCAGTGCAGCAAGTTAGCGTGTCGTGTTCAGGGCAACAAACCTGCAATGATTTTTCCTGCTTGCAAAAAACAGGGACAAATCCAAGGAAAAGTTTATTCAATTCAAATAGGGGATCAGAGAGGGATGAATAGTTCACCCCAAAAACCACATAACTATTAGGTTGAACTTAGCTCAAAAATATAAAAAATAATACTGCAAAATAATTTAACTTTATGATTATTATTGAAAAGGGCACTTAAAGGCTTATAAAAAAGTCAACTTTGCAAACTTAATCTGACATTTACATGTTTTATGGTGTTTTTACTGAAATATTTGATTTAAAAAACCAGAGAAATTTTTAGAAAAAGCTCAAAATATTCACTTAAAGCTATAAAAATCAAAAGCTGATTTATTTTTCCATTAGCTTGAACATTTTAATGAAAAAAAATCAAACCCTTATAATTTTTAGGTGTAAATCGGACCGGCTACATTCCAATGGTAACTGTGTGGTTTTAGGGGTGCAATAGTTTTTGCAGTGCATATACCTGTAGGCTTGAAACTAATTATTTTTTTTTTATGATCTTTTTGATTTGATTTGAGTGTTTTAAGCAGTCTGGGGTTTATATTCTCATCTTTCTGTTAAGTTAAACGGAATGCTAGTCAAAAAATTTTTTTAACTACATTAATAAAAAAATTTGTTAAGAATATAATTTTTTAAACATAATTATTTTATTTTAGTATTAGTTTTACTTAATTAAATTTAAGTAAAGTTTTTGCCATTTCTTTTGTAATAAAATTTGTAATAAAAAATATTGTAATAAAATTTTAGACAAAAGCTCCGTTATAGCATAACAGAGAGAAGTGAATACGGCTGCAGAGCATTAAACAAACTAATTATAATTAACCTAGAAATAAAGGTAATGAGTAATTATTTTAAGCAAATAATTAAGGCTTACAGCAACAACCTTACTTCCCAACAAAATTAAAGTTAAACAGCTCATAATCATAATTATTCTCTATCTAACTCCTCAAGCTTATAACTTAGCACCTCGTACTGTAAAAGCTAATTTTACCCTTTGAATAAAAAAAAAGTGTTAAACATCAAATGTTTGTTGCACTTTTTCACCAAAATTTTTGATTTCAATCAAGTTCTAAAAAATGAGTTGAAAAGTCTAACGTCAACATCATTTGTTGAACTCAAAGCAAACACTGTTGTTGAGAAGTTACAAAGCCACAACAGGGAATATCCATACTGTTGTTGAGAAGTTACAATTTCACAATGGCAAATATTCATACTGTTGTTGAAAATTTTTAAAGTCACAACAGCAAATAACCAAACTGTGGTTTATTATATATTATAATTATATATTTTTATAGTAAAATAATAGTGAACCATTATTTATGTTAGTTAACATAACATAATAAAGATTTAAAATAAAAAAAAAAAAGAAAGTAAAAAAGTTCTTTAAAATAATAAAATTACTAACTGGCAAGATTCTTCAAGATTTTTGGATATGTCTGTACAGTAATAAAACTTTCCCTAAATTCCGTTTAAAAAGTTTTAATATTTAATACTATAAAATAAATTTCATTAAAGAATTTAATACTATAAAATAAATTTTATAAATTTATACAACTTCATTTATGAAAAATTCAGATTTAAAATTATAACTTTAAATACATATTCTTTAAAACTTACTGAAAATAGTTGAACGCCCATTACTGCAAAAATAAAAAGAAACTGAAATGTAATCAGCAGTATATTGATAACATTTTTCAGGGAATATAGCATGCAATGAAAAACTGCCTAAAAAAATTATTGTTAAAACTTTTCAGAAGTCATATAATTTAAAAAATACTGACCTAAAACAAAATATACTGATAAAATATTTGAGAAAATGAAGAATGCAACAGATCACTACCTAATAATAAAACATATTGTATACAAATGCAAATGCTTTTATAAAGTTATTTGACAACACATTCGATATGATTTGTTTTATGCTTTACTTTATACCACAATATCTAAAAGGTACGTTTAACTGAGCAAAGTAAAAATGTAAAAATTTTACAACTTTTTTATTTTAACCTTTTTTTGTTGTTGACCAACATTGTTAAGATTTATTTAATTTTTTTTTTTTAAACATCTTAAAAAGTTGGAAGTTACTGGAATAAAAAAGATGAAGATTGTAGAGTAAGATAACAATTGATGAATGACTTAAAGGATTGCAAATTATATGAATCAGGAAAGCAAGATGAAGGAAGAGAATTCCAAAAAACTGATGTTCGAGAGAAAAAAACTAGACAAATAAGCATTTTTGGAGCATTTAGGAACAGTCACAGAAAAAGGATGAGACTTGATTGAATGATGAGTAACATGAGAATTAGTTTTAGTAGATGGTACAAGAGACACTAGCTCTTTAGAGCAGTGTCCATTATAGTATTTGTAGAAAAGAGAAAGAGAAGCAACATTACGACAATGTGATAATGGTTGGAGGTTGGCTGTAACAGCAGGTCCAACTATGTTTACGATGCGTTTTTACACCTTGTCTAAAAGAGATAGGGCATCATTAGAAGATCCGCCCCAGATATGGCAACAGTATTCCATACAAGGCCGGATTTGAGATTTATAGAGATAGAGAATAGAATCCAAAGTAAGAAAGTGTCAAGCTTGATAAAGAGATGCAACCTTAGCAGATATATGATTTGATATATGGTTTCCAAGAAAGATCAGAATAAGAGTTAGCTCTAGAAGATGAAGAGTAGATGACTCATTGAGTACATCACCGTTCATATATATAAAAATATCTAACTTATTGCGATAACGATTAGCTGAAAAAAATTGAGTTTTATCTGTATTGAAGTTCACCAGCCACTGTAAGCCCCATGCTGTAGCAAAAGTGAGATCCTCTTCAAGCTCAAATGCCCCCTAGAAGCAATCAGTGTGTTGGCTTCATATCATGACAAGAATAAATGGTAGTATCATCAGCAAACAATGCCACCTTAGATGTGAGAATATTTGGAAGATTGTTAATGTAAATTAAAAAGAGTATAGGGCCAAGGATAGAACCTTAAGGAATACCTGTAGTTACAGAATAAGAATAATAGTGCTGTCCATTGAGGACAACTTTTATACTACGATTTGAAAGGAAGGATTCAATAATCTTAAAGGTATTGCCAAATACACCATAAGAAGAAAGCTTATGGAGAAGGTCAGCATGTCAAACTTTATAAAAAGGTTTAAAAACGTCAAGAACAATGACTTTAACCTCTCCACCTTTATCTAGTGTACGATATAACCTATCAATTACTACTGTTAGCAAATCAGCTGTAGAACGATAAGATCAAAATCCATATTGATGGTCAGAAAGTAAGTTATTAGATTCAAGATGAAAAATTAAGTGCTTGTTAATTAAAGATTCAAAAACCTTGCTTATGATAGAAAGAAGACTAATAGGACGGTAGTTAGACAAATCAGATCGCTCTCCAGAATTTTTGAAGATAGGGATAACAGATGCCGCTTTCCAGCTGGCTGGAAAACAAGACTCTGATAAGCACTAGTTAAATAGTTTTAAGAGTATAGACAACAGCTCCGGAGAACACTTCTGCAAGACAATAACAGGTATGTTGTAGAAGAGTCTAGGCAGGAAATCACTTTAGATACAGAAGCTGGAGTGATACGAATGTCAAGCAACCTGTTTGTTGGCAATATCAGGTATAACGCAACTAGTGGAATCAAGAGATGATTCCACTAGTTGCGTTCTACCTGATATTGCGTTAGACAAAACTTTTTCACAATGGTTTCTAGCAGTAATAAACAGACATCTGTTTTCTGAAGAATTGTTGTGCTGATAGATATGGAAGTAACGGTTTCGATTGGCAATCGCAGCAGCACAATGTAAGGAAAACCATGAAGGAGAGTGAGGCTTAGCCTGGACTTGTCAAGAGGGAACATAAGATTCCATGCCAGCCTGAATCCACGAAATTATGCAAGATGCACATTTGTCAACAGGAAGACGAAAAATTTCTACCCAAGGGCCATCACGAAGAAAATCACAGAAAGAATCCCAGTTAGCTTTAAGGTAGTTGTAAGAGGTACAATAATAGAGGGATTCAGGTGATTGAGAAGAATGAAATATTAGTTTTAGAGAGATCAAACTGTGATCAGAAGCACCTAAGGGTAAAAGTGGAGAAACTAAGCACTGATTAGGATTAGAAACAAGACATAAGTCGAGTAGAGAAGGTAAATGATTCGGGTTGTGATATGCAAAAGTGAGCAAAGCTATCAGAGTGGTGAGCATTAAAGTCACAGACAACAACTATATTAGCTGATGGATAAAGAGAGAGGACTTGGTCAACATGATCAGAAATAACATCAAAGTGCAGTCTTGAGATGAAGGAGAGCGATATAAAACAAAGAGAAAGACGATAGGGTGAAGTTGTGCTAAACGAAAGCACATAAAAGAATAGTCTGTGGATTCAAACCTAGTTTCTCGACAAATGGGCGATTTCTTACAATGTAAATACCCAGGCCAAGCATGTGACTATTGGAGTCTTTACGAATTTAAGGAAGATAACCATCAACACTAAGATCACAAAATGAGACAGCTGAACTCAAATTTGTCTCACAAAGAGCAAGTAGGTCTGGTGAACATTGCAAGAGATAAGACTTAACAGAAGAAAAGATACTTCGAAGACCACGAATATTAGTGAATGATAGGTTTAGAAAACTTAAGGATGATGATGGTTTTTTGTGTTTTATAGTTTTGGGTACTTTATTCATTTTTAAATTTGTTGAAGAACTTGACTCAAAGCATTGATAGTACTCAGAACACTGTTTAATAGCCCAAGCAATTGCCTTGTTGCTATTAATAAATCCTAAGCCATAACAAGGGCTCCAAATGTGGCCTCCGCAATGCACACCAAAAGTACAAACATGGACACCATCCATGCGCAACATGGCACTGTTAATACTTTGATATTTTCCAGCTGTTGATGGAATCAGCCTCATTGAGAGCTACCACAGAGTTTGGAAAACCTGACTACCAGACGGCCTCAGAAATATAAAACTGAGTTTAAGAGCTGTACTCTCATTAGGAGATAATTGAATGAGTTTCTTAGTCGTAAAAACAGAGACACAAGCAAAACCCATACAATGAGTCAAGAAGAATTTGCTTATAGAATATATTTTTGGTTATATATATATATATATATACATTATATTTAGTTATATACAGGGTTGCATGGTTTTAACCAAATGGTTTAAACCATTGGTTTAAACCAATTTAAAAAAATGTTGGTTTAACCAAATTAATGTTTATTTAAAACGATTTGAACTTACAACAGAAAACTAAAACAGGGTTATGTTAACAAATACAACTAATCTTCAATATAGATATTTTTTTTAAATCCATGATTTTTGTTTCTGTTTTTTCATAGAATAGAGTCCTCAGTGTTCTTATAGAACAGAGCAGTAATAAATTAGTAATAACACTTATTTATCTGTTTTCTTCTACAGGCTTTTTCTCCTTCATTAGGTTCATCAAGATGCATTGTTTTCAGATGAATTTATTTCATCAGGAAGTTTTCTTAACAATATATATATGTGTGTATATATATATATATATATATATATATATATATATATATATATATATATATATATATATATATATATATATATATATACACACATATATATATATATATATATATATATATATATATACAAACACACATATATATATATATGTGTGTGTGTATATATATATATATATATAAATATATATATATATATATATATATATATATATATATATATATATATATATATATATACAAACACACATATATATATATATGTGTGTGTGTATATATATATATATATATATATATATATATATATATATATATATATATATATATATATATATATATATATAGGTATATATATATATATATATATATAAACATATATATATATATATATATATATATATATATATATATATATATATATATATATATATATATATATATATATATATATATATATATATATACATATTTATATACACACACACACACACACACACACACACACACACACACACACACACACACACACACACACATATATCGTTAAGAAAACTTCCTGATCAAATAAATATTTAAATGTTTTTAGCAAAACTATAAGTAGTTCTAACATAACTTATTGATACCACAAAAAATGTCTCAAAAAACTGGGCGCAAATGTGATATGATTTGGTTAAAATATACACGAGTGACTGTTCCAGAAAGAAAGAGGTGCAGAGCAGTTTGTAATGCGTGTAGAAAAGAAATGGAAAGTCAAATTCATAGGATGCATGAACATAAAAGTGCAAGCAATCACAACCCCATGAAATTATGGAGTCAATGGAAGATCAACAACTTCTTGAAGGTAGTTAAATTACTGCATTGCCATTTTAAATTTTACACTTTCCCTAAATTGTAAACATATATATTTGAATTATCACGTATAGACATATTAACTTAGAATAATTCAATAAACTGCAATTTCATTTTAAAGGTAACTCACCATCAACGTCACAACAACAAATGAAAAAGTCTCAGCCTAATTCAACATCAGCTGATAAATATTTGAAAATAGATAAGTTTTCACACAAACAAGCCTCAAAGAGAAAGATTTATTTGATCTGCAACTTGGTAGATTTATATACAGTACAAACTCTAGCTTCAGATTAGTTGAACACAAAGAATTTTATATATAAAAAATAAAAAATTTATCAATATGCTTTATCCAGGATACACTCTACCTAATAGAACTCAAATTGAAGAGAAATATTATAAAGGGTTTATGCAGAAGAAATTGAAAAATGTAATGTATTGAATGGTAAAATTGTAGCCATGTCTTTAGATGGCTGGAGTAATGTACATAATGAACCTATAGTTTGTATCTCTGTAATTACAGATAAAATTAACATTTTAATAGAAATAATCAACACTTCTGGTCATTCACATACAGGTGAATATCTTACACAATTAAAAAGAGAAGCATTAGATTCTGTAAGATGTAAATTTGGATGCACAGTAAAAAGCTTTGTGACTGACAATGCAGCTAATATGAAATCTATGAGACAAGTACTGTCATCTTAAAGAGATATTATCATAACTTTTGGGTGTGCTGCTCATATGCTGAATCTTTTAGCAAATGATCTTAACATTGAAAATGTGTGCAAGTGTTACACAAATAATAAAATATATAAGAAATAATCATAAAGCTGGAGCAATTTATAAATAAAATGGAGGAGCAAAATTGCCACTTCCTGCTGAAACTCGCTGGAATTCTGTATGTGATTCACTTGAAAAATATGTCAACAACTGGAGCATCATTTTCACAATGTTTGAAAAAAATAAAGACTTGGATCCCATGATTGGTAAAAAAGTAAGTGGTATACAGATAAAGCGAGACACAGAAGATTTATTAAAAATATTAAAACCAATTGCAGTAGCTCTAGATAAGTTGCAAAGAGATCAAACAAAAATAAGTGACACTGTTGAAATTTTTAAAGATTTGATAAACAGTTTATCATTTTTAACAAACAAAAAAAAAAAAAATTGAATCTAGATACCTTCAGACTGTCAATGATGCTCATTTCCTGGCAAACACACTAGATCCTAGATATTTTGGATCTAATCTTTCTGAAAATGAAAATGAAGCTGCCATAAATTTCGCAGATAAAGTGTTCAAGAATTTGTTACTAATAGTATTCAAATTAAAAGCCAAATCTGCTCCGTTTGATAAAAGCTATTTGTATAGTGAATCTGTTTTAAAAAATGTATCACCAATAGAATGGTGGAAATCTCTAAAAATTGTGGATTGTAACATAATGGATATTGAAGGTTTATTAAATGCACCAGCTTCTAGAATCGAAAGAATTTTTTCAACTTTTGGCCTTGTTCATTCTAAGTTAAGAAATCAATTGGGGGTAGAAAAAGCAGCAAAGCTTGTATTTATATATAGAACATTAAACAATGATGTATTGAATAATTTTGATGAAATATTACACTAATATTGATAAAGAATATAGTTTACTCAAAAAAAATGCATTATTCTTTTTTTTAATTTAAAAAGATAACTAAATACGGCATTATTTAATAAAAACCTAATTTTAACCAAAAAAACCATGTTCTTTTTTGGTTTTTTAAAAAAAAAACCTATGGTTTATTTTTTTTTTTTTAAAACCGGTTTTTTTACAACCCTGGTTATATATATATACATATATATTTTATATTAAATTTTTTTGTTTATTTTAAATGTCTTATTTGGAAAAAATGAGAGATATATTCATTTAACAGGTAAAATTTTTATAGGTTTATAGGAGATATCAGTAAACTATGAAGAATTGTTGAAAGTATCAGTAAACTATGAAGATTTATTTGAGATATCAGTAAACTATGAAGATTTACAAGAGGTATCAGTAAACTATAAAAATTTGTTAGAGATATCAGTAAACTATGAAGATTTACAAGAGGTATCAGTAAACTATAAAAGTTTTGTATAAAGATTTGGATCTTAAGGTTTATAGCTTATGTAAGATGAATATTCACCCATTCATTTGTTCTGAATAAATGAATATTGAAGTATAACTTATGAGAAATATTTGTGAAAAAGGAGTTTAATTGTGTTGAACTCCTTTTTCACAAAAGAAAAGATGCAATTTTTTGTAAATTTTATGTTATTCACTACCCCAAGGCCAAGAGGGCCACTACAGTGGAGGAGGACTCTTTATTGTGGTTACAACTCTCTCTTAACTCTTTAACTCTGAAACACAAACCTCAACAAACCAGGGACGTGATGGGGATCAAACTCTGAACTACTAGCTTATGATGCAAGCACTTTACCATTACACCACTACAACATTACCATTCAAGTAGATTATGCATTACCAAGTTGACTAAGCTTTTTAATGTTGGACTTTCACAAAATGTTTCCATAACAGATTAAAATTCCTTAACTAACTTTTCTTTGGTACCCTTTTTTAAACTAGAAATTTTCCTACAATCATTGACAACTAATTCTTGTGAATAAGTCACAAACTTTAACCCTATTTTAACTTCTCTAATTAAAACTAGATACTAGATACTATATGATATTTCTTGATTCCCATATGTCCTTTTTGAGGAGGCACAATTTTGATAAAATAGCATTGTTATATCATTCATTCTTATACCATTTATCTTCTTAAATCTCCCATTTCAATAATGATCTGATAAAATAGCATTCTTATACCATTCATCTTCCTAAACCTCCACGAAAATTGAATATTTAAGAATATAAAGACACATAATAAATGATATAAATAATAAGAAATGATACAAAGAGAAATAACTTCAGATATATTTATAGTTGTTTAAAATTGTTTCAAACTAAAACTAAAAGACTTTATTTATAAATAATAATTTATGCATAACTTATGTTAAAAAAAAAAAGGTATACAAAATATTAAGAAAATATCTTATAATATTTAATCACACTATTTAATTCATTATTACATTAAGTTACGTACCTTTAGCTTTTTTGTTTTATTAATTGCTTTAAGAGGACGTAGTACTCGCAACACACGTAAAACATTTATATACTTTTGAGTTTGGCTTGAACTTTTTATATGCCTGTTAAAATAATGTAACAAAAATATTTCAACAAACTTGATATATTAGTTCAAATAGTTAAACAAATTAACAACAATAAAATGAGTATATTTTCAAAATAGCGCATTACTCAATACTTTTGTAAACATTCTAATAAAATTCTATTTTTTTTAATGCTTATTTCAACATAAAGGGCTTAAAAAACTTTCAGACCCTTCACACATTAGTAGTTATATGACAAGCAATCTCTGCTTGTCATATAACTACTAATAGAATATAGAAAGCTTTAAAAATAACTCTGAGGATTCAACTAATCATTATAATGACTTGGAATATAGATTCTTAAAACTTCGAAAATCTTTAAAAAGGTAAAAACTCATAAAAGAAAAAGAAGTATACAGGTCTTAAGGAGTTTTGTTGACTACAAAGCATGAGTAAATTAATATGGAAAAACCCCTCAATTTTCATAAATACTAATTACATAATTCTCTAGAAAACTTCAATTTTTTAACCATCATTCTGATAATTTATCAACACATAATTCTCTAGAAAGCTTTAACTTTTTAACCATCACTAAACCAATAATATATGCATACTCACATGCATTAAAATTTCAAAAAAAGTAAAATGATATTTTTTCATATTTCACAAATGTTAAAAATATATGACATTAAAATTATTGCAATTTTATAAAAGATCTAATTTTATCTTTTTAGATTTGATCTTTTTAAAAAGTTTTAAAAATGTTTAAAACTCAAAAAAATAAAAATAAAAAATCTAACTCAAGACTTAATGATGCTATTGCACAGCTAACAACCAAGGCATCAATAACATTCCAAGGATCTCGAAAATATGACCCTGGATGCAAAACAACACCGTATGCAATAATCTAAAAAAAATTAATGTTATTAAAGTCTTTATAGAAAGAAGTTTCGAAACTAGCAGAACGGCTAGTGGAATTTAAAAATGTAATTATGACATATATTTTATTCAAATTCCTTATAACTAAAACTAATTAATATATATATTAATTTTTGAATATTTTGTTTTCCTTATGTGTACTTTTTACTAGTTTTAATTAACATCTTAATAGTTGAAGAATATTTATTTTTCCATTAAATTCAATTTCAACTTATCATTTAATCTTTATAAAAACTAACCTTTAACAAAATTTCCAATGAGAAAATAGAAGTGAAAAAAAAATCAAAATACTTCAAAACCTAAAAAATTTTAAGTTACATTAGAGTAAATTTGCAGTAAAGTGTTAAAAAGATTAAAACAAATAACTATTATGTTATAAACATACAATAATTGTTATATATATATATATATATATATATATATATATATATATATATATATATATATATATATATATTAGTAGAAAATCACTTAACAAAAATTTTTTCCATTTTCCAAATGAAAAAAATTTTTGTTAAGTGATTTTCTACTAATATACAACTGCTCTGTTCTTTTAAGAACATTGAGCACTCTATTGTGTAGAATACTTTTTAAAGTTGTTTAAATATATATATATATATATATATATATATATATATATATATATATATATATATATATATTGAATATAAATATTGTCATATATATATATATATATATATATATATATATATATATATATATATATATATATATATATATATATATATATATATATATATATATATATATATATATATATATATATATATATATATATATATATATATATATATATATATATATATATATATGTATATATGTATATTAGGGTGGAGTGATTTTGAAAATTTTTGAAATTTGATTTGCCTGAGCAGCAAATCAATATCTTTTGGTGAAAAAAGAACCATACTCTTTTTTTTTTTAGTTTAGATGAGTTCTTGAGGTTCCTCTTCGGATTCTAAATTTTTGATGGGTCCTAATATTGCTTAAATTTTTTTTTTCTAAACTATATCAGCTTGATACTTAAAAGAAGCAAAATAATATGCTGATTTTGAAAATAATATTTGTTTTTATTAAAAAATTAAAATTAAAAAAGTAGAGTTGTTTTTTTCATTAAAAACCCTGTCCTCAACAAAACGGGGGTTTTAAGTTATACTTTTGCAAGTATTTTTTTCATTAAAAAATTTTTTTAATGAAATTATTATTTATGAAACAAGCATTTTTTCTGCTTTTTTTAAGTCCAAGGTTGATATGGTTTAGAAAAAAAAAAAATTTAAAAATATTAGGACCTGTCAAGAGTTTAAATTCCAAAGAGGACCCTCAAGATCTCATCAAAATCAAAAAATATTTTTTTACTTTTATTTTATAATTAATAGACATTGATCTATACATATATATATGTATATATATAAACATATATATATATACATGCATACATATATATAAATACATACATACATATTTTAAAATATCCAGTTTGATTCATCAAACTTCTGATATAATTTTCATTTTTTTAAGTCTTAAAAACTAATTAGTTACCATTGTACCATCAACCATTGATCATTACACATCATTACAATTACAAATTTTACATTTTAACATTTAAATTATTCTTTGCCAATTTTCTAATCTTAATTAATTCTCATATGTTTTTTTAAAAAATATCTTAATAAGCATTAAAACTAAGATTTTTCCTTAAAACTAAAAATATAATCAAGAAAAAAAATTTTAATTGCTTTAAATTTTTATCTTAAATTAGTTAAACCATTTCACTTTTTAAATTTTCATTGTAAGTTAGTTAAATTATTTCACTTTTCAAATTTCAATGTAACAAATCTTTATATAAACATATTGTTTGAAATTTTAAAATAATAAAAAAAAAAACTTTTATGCACTTTTAAAATTTAAAAATTTTTACTCTATTTACAAGAATATTTATAACAAAAAAAAGTTTCTTAGTCATTTCATTTTCCATGTTTTACTTGCATTTTACCTTTTTTTATCACCATTTTTATTTCAACTTTTTCATATTCATGAATATTCATTCTTATTTTACTTACCATATTTCTTGTAGAATTTCGATCTTCCATATCTTCAAGTGAAAGAAATGCACTGCTCACCAAAATCAAAACCAACATTGCATTGTCAAAGTACTTTGATGTAACCAGCTCAAAAATAAAAATTCGAACCCTAAACCAAATTTATATTGTATTATTGTAAAATAAAAAGGTAAACATTTATTGCATTTTATTTTAAAGTTTTTCTTTATTTACGCACTAATTTAACAGAAAGCTAAAAAATTTCAGTTTTCAATTGTTAAATAAAAGTTTTATGAACAAACTTAATTGAAAGCTGAGAATTTTATAAAAAATCTAATTAATAATCCATTAATCATTAATAAGAAACACAAAAATATACCGGTTTCCAGGAAAACAAATAAACATTGAGTTCATTTGAAGAACTTCAGGATTGTAACTTAATAAACCAGTCATACGACCAGGAAATTTCAGATTTTTCATGAAACCTTGATTAGGTAAAGCATTTCCACCTTAAATAGCAAGTAAAACACTTACATTTTACACATGGTTGTTGCATTTTTAAATGTTACAGCAAATTATAAAAAATAAATTTGAAAATAAACTTTATTTAAAAAAAAAGATCATATAAAAATGATCTTTTTTTTTAAATGAAGTTTATTTTCAAATTTATTTTACCCATTTAACTATAAAAGTTAAACTTTTTTTAAGAATTTAAAATTTGCCCAAATGATAAAAATAAAAACTAAATCAAATTTAATATTTAAAAGTAGAAAATTTAAATAAATTTTAAAGTTTTATAACTTGTAACAAAATATATATATGTTCACTTAAATAAGGTCTTTACTTAAAAATCTTCATACATCTATAACATTTGAACATATTTTTTCTGAGGAAATACATAACAACAACAGAAAAAAAGAAAAAGATTTTTTGCCCTAAATTTTTTTAACACTATACATGTTTTTTTCAATCTAATACTTAAATGCTCAGTCTATGTATTTACTGAAGCCTTAACATATGAATATTTTAACATGACATCATCAATACTTATAAGTGTGTGTGTATGTATATATATATATATATATATATATATATATATATATATATATATATATATATATATATATATATATATATATATATACATATATATATATATATATATATATATATATATATATATATATATATATATATATATATATATATATATATATATATATATATATATATATATATATATATATATATATATATATATATATATATATATATATGGTTATGGCCAAAAAGATCCAACCACATAATGTTTTTAAAAAAAACAGTATTTTAAATGCATTTTTTAATGCAATAGTGTTTACATTTTTTACTAAGAATTTTTAATGGGGTTTGATTTTGGGGTTTGAATTAGGGGTTGATTAAATTTTCTTGGAGCTATGTCTTGACAATATTTTCTTGATAGCAAGTTATCCCATTGTGGAATGAAAATTTTAATTTGAAACCAATTAAAAAGATTGTTTTACAAAATTATCAAATAGCATTGCAAAATTAACAGTCTTACATGGTTGTAAAAAAAACAATCAAGCACAACTGCAAGAAATGATCTCATCCCAAATCATAACTGCTGGATATTGATTAACAGAAAGTGCAACAAATCAGGGATTGAATGACAAGTTTGATTGCCAGCAAACATTGACATTGTGTACAGCAAACTCCTTAACTTGTGCTTTATTTAAGAACATAAAATATTGCCACATTTTAACAGTGCAATCAGTGTTTAAAATTTAAGACAATTACAATATTTTTTTAAGAAGAACAAAAAAAAAAGGCTACCTTAATTGTATAGGCTCTTGACCTTGTGGAGGTGAATTGAATTAAAAAGAAAAACATTCACACTGGGAGGCAATTGAGTTTTTATGAGAATTTGATCTGTATGTTCATTGCAACCAAAAGGTATATTATGTCCTTTTTGGATAAGTATGCAATCATCCACACAACGTATTATGTTAAATATGTTGCCAGCACACATATTTTTTATTATAAGTAACTGTCTACAATAATTATAATTGGTCAAATCTTTTTGGCCCTATATATATATATATATATATATATATATATATATATATATATATATATATATATATATATATATATATATATATATATATATATATACATATATATATATATATATATATATATATATATATATATATATATATATATATATATATATATATATATATATGTATGTATATATATATATATATATATATATATATATATATATATATATATATATATATATATATATATATATATATACACACACACACAATGTATTAATACATATTTTTTTAAAATTGGGTGGATTTTGTGTAACATTTTAGGGGGTTCCTTATGAAAGTTCAAAATTTGATAATATACATACATGCAATTATACATTTTCAAAAAAAGTAAAAGTTTAATTTTCTTTAATTTAAAAGTTTCATTTTCATTTAATTTTCACCTACCTTCGTATGGAAAAGTGTCAAATTCATTTGTTTTTACCTTTTTTTCCTAAAAAATATTTCACAAAAATTATACCAAATAAAATATAAAACAAGAACAAATTGTTTTTTAAACATAAAAAATAAATATTTAACCTGCTTTGTAACAACAAAAGGAAAAATTTAACGCTTTTTGTAAATACCAAAATATCTATTTTATAGATGAACACTCTTTTTAAATATAGAATAAAAGCCATAATCAACAACATAATAATATGAACATAATAATGTTATGAAAACAATAAAATTACATCATAATTCATTATATTACTATAATTTCATGGTGTCAACAATACCATTACATAAACAACGTTATGAAATTATGATAAACAACATAACAAACAACATTGTTAATCAAAATGTCACAATTTGGCATGTTGATCATAATTAACAAATCTAATAAGAACTTTTTTTTAATTTTTTTTTATCATTTCAATATTAGTTGTATTAATGTTTTAAAAATCAACTCAAAATACAAACACAATCAACTTTAAGGACCAATATAAAATCAGCTTAAAACACAAACACAATCAACTTAAAGAATGAGCATAAAATCAACTTAAAACACAATTACTACATTTCAAACAATTGAACTTATTTAATATTTCAGAAAAATAATAACAATTCTTAACTGATGCACAAAAAATTCAATTTTAATTATCAGAAATTTCAGTATATTTTAATCATCTTGGTCTTTTGTAATTTTTTAAAATCTCTATTTATCATACAACTCTAATATTCATTTTATTCTTTACTTTATTACTTACTTCTTTAATTTTTCAATTTTTGCACTTTTGAACGACTTAATATACTTTTAACATAAAAATAACAGAACTATTATGTTATACTTTATTATACTGTAAAAAGGCTTGCTTACTCCTTAAGGCTTACTTACTCCTTTAGTCATACATATTTGCTTTGACACAGTACTAAAATATTTTAAACTTTTAAAGCTGCTTTTACACTGTTAATACAGAAATTTTCAGAAATTGAATGATTTCTGTTTTTAAATTAGGATAATGCTAGAAAGGGCATTATCCTAATTTAAAAACAGTTAAAAACTGCTTTAACTTTTCCAAAATATATTTAAATAAAAAAACAATATTATCAGTTTAAACCACAACATGGACACCCATTTAACTATAAAAGTTAAACTTTTTTTAAGAATTTAAAATTTGCCTTAATTTTTGCTTTTTAATTTTTTCAAATTCTAAAAACTGTTTTGAAAAACATTTGATGCATAGAGCATTAAGTTTCTAACATGCTTAAAAACCGACAGAAAAAGATTCACCTAAGATCCAGACAAAAATGACAAAATGTCTTTTTTGTGCCTTCACCTTTAATTCTCATATCCACCAATGAACATTATGCATAAAAAATAAAAGTTTTTCTAATGTTTCAAAAAATTAAACTATTTAGAAATCTGTGATAACAAAATAGGTAATATAAAGTTTATTTTTTACAAAATATTTCTCAACCAAGAAAATTACCTTTGTATTAACACTGACTGGCAAACTTTCGCTAAAACAGAAATATTTTATTTGTTAATGTTGCAAGATTTGTAATTAAATGATAAAAAATAACTTTTTATTTCATTAATTAAAAGCTGGTGAATTTTAGCTCGATAACTTTTACAAAACTAAAGTGACTGAGAGCATATTTACCAAATTTTTTTTTGCGTAAGTTTAAAACTGTGAAATTCATAATTACTAAACTTGGGCAGTTGATATTCACCAAACTTTTTAAAAGTTACTTTTTTTGCTCAGTTTAAGCAAAAAAAGTAAAGCTAGCTATTAGCACCCTTAACTTTAGCATAACATTAAAATCACTAAATATTGAAAATGGCGTTATATTATTATGATTCATATATAGTTATATTGTCAGATTTACATATTATAAAGGATCTTATTACAATTATATTATATAAGCATCTATATTATGTCTTATATATTGTCAGATTGATATATTATTAAAGATCTTATTATAATTATATTATATAAGTATGTATATTATATCTTATTATAAGGTGATTTACAGATTTTCAAGCTGAATTAACACAAGCCAACCAAGTTCAACTTGGCATTGTCAGAAGACATATTTGTTTGCAAATCAAATGTCACAAGAATTTGTTGATGTTTTATATATGACACATTTAGGCATTGTGCAAACTCTAGACTTAAGTATGTTCATGCTTATGTCAAATTAACATTTTTTTGCAAAAAAAATTTCAAATTTGACATAAAAGAGGCAGCAAATGGACTCTATTATCAAAAATACATTAAAAGCTTGCTCTCCCTCACTCCCCACACATACACACCAAATATCAGGGCAACTAGTTAATAAAATAGCATGAACATCAACTTTCTTAGTATGTAAGAATTGATGAATTTCAACTCAATAAAATTTTTAACAAAACTTTTAAAGCTTATTTACTGCAAATCATCATTTATAATTCATAACATTAAATAATGTTCTCAAAGTCCACAAGCATAATTGTTTAAAATGAATATTAAGACCTGTGTTTATGTTACACATTTTTTTTAATTTCAATAAGTTTTAATGCTTTGTGATAAAAAATAAACAGGAGTACAGGAGTGACATTGAGTGAACAAGACCCTAAGAGTAGCAGAGAGTAAAAAAGACTGTGAAAGTAGCAAAGGTGAAAAAAATGGCGAGAGTGGTAAAAATTTAACAGAAAGACAAGTGTGGGAGTGGGTAAAAAAAATGATAAGAATTGCTGAGGTTGAGCAAAACAGTGAGAGTGACAGAGATTAGTTAAAAGAAAAAAAAAAAATAGAGAACATAAACAAATTTAAGAAAATAGTTAATAAGCACTAAGAAAAAAAATTTTTTATTAAATTATTTTTATTTTTTTAATTACACATAGTTATATTACAATAATTCTTATTAACACAGAAATAAAAGAAAAACATACATTTCCATTGTTTTTGGTGCATATTTCTGTTTTATCTCTTTATTATGTTGCAATCTAGCTTTTTCTTCTGAAGCCTCATCTTCGCTAATTTCTTGTGCATTTGTTAAATTATCAACAGCAATTGCCAAAAACACATTCAAAAGAGTATCGAGAAAAAAAAGTTAAGTTTACAAATACATTTAATAGGTAAAAAAAAAGATGAATCATTAACTAAAAAAAACACATAATGTAACCATATGAATAATAATCAACTGAATTTAGCTTATAAATGTTTGAAAAGATACAATTTCCAAGAACAACTAATGTAACAAAGTACAAACTAACACTTAAACCTTTGGCAGATTTTGGACCTCCATAAACTAATACCCCTTCATGCATCACAGTATTCCAATCTTCGCCTGTCAATATCTGAAAAATTAAATACTATGAACCTTATACCTTTGTTGTAACCACAACTAAAGTAGCCTCCTCGACTGTAGTAGCCTTCATGGCCTTGGGAAGGTTAATAAAAAAAAAAAGGTATGATACAGTTCATACAGTGAGATGTGATACAGTTCAAACAGTGAAGTGTGATACAGTTCATACAGTGAGTGTGATGAAATTATCCAATGTAATAGGATCTTAAGTCATCAAACAAATGTTCAAGACAACTTAATTTTAATATTGTTTTACAACCAATTATAAATACAAATAAATAAAAAAATAAAAACCTGAAATACAGCCAGCATTGCACTACCAAAATCATTAAAGTTAGTACGTAATGGTGGAATTTTATAAGAAAATCTGTTAAAAGAAAACAGTGTCTCTTAAAATCATATTTACAAAAATTACTATGACTTCAAGAATTAGAAATTAGAAAATTGAAAAAAGGTAAATTAGTTACTTAACATATACTATATAAAACAAAACATGACATACCCACCACCAAAAAGTTGCATTCCCAACAAAGCAAAGATAAGAATAAATAAGAATAAAAGAAATATCAAGCTGATAATAGATTTAATGCTACTTAATAATGATGTAATCAAATTTTTTAATGATGACCAGTATCTAAACAAACAAAAAAGTTTTCATTTTTTAAGAAGAATTATTTAAATTTATTTAAAATAGCTAAATACAATTTATTGTTTAAAATTTATTATTTAAAATAGAGAATTAAGTTCAACCAAAATAATATTTAAGTAACAGCAATTTTAAAATGGTTATGGTCTGGTAATGTATAGTATCATTTTGTATATGCCAACAAAAACTTTCAAAAATTTGAAAGTTTTTGTTTGTCAGGAAATAAATAAAAAATCTAAATAACAAAAAGACAGACAAAAAAAAATAGTTAAACGCAAGTATTTAAAAATTTTTTTTTGTGTGTAAACAACAACATTTTAAATACACAAACAAATGTAAAATTATGCAAGTTAATAAGTAAGTTTGCAACCTAAAAAGCAAATTGTTGATTGTTAAACTCATTTACAAGCAATAATATATACAATATATATAATAATATATTATGATTTCCTTTAAAATTAATTAAATATCTAGATATTTATAAGAATTTATAAAAAACCTGAAAAAAAATTTGTTAATCAAGTCAATTTAGGGTGTAGAAGTTGCAACTTATGCAAACTACTGAGATTTTGCACAATAGATCTAACTAAAAACAATGCTTAAAGCAAGTAGTCATTAAATTAGGCAACTTTTTTGATTAATCAAATGCAATTGCCTTCAAAACGCTTTAAGGGTAGACTTGAATATCAGCACTTGTTACATATGATTGTTGCACATTTCTCTATGGTAGAAAGTTTCATGAATTGAGAGCTAGAGATGTCGCAAAACACAGGCCAAGCATAAGTTATATGCAAAAAGATTAAGGCAAGATAAATTTTCCATATTAAATCAGAAAGGATTACCATATGTCATATTACCATATGTCTCAAGGCAATGGTATCCTTTCTGATTTCACATTCCAACTTAGCAAATCAAGTTTCATCCATCATGATAGAATAGTGAAGTATCATCAGAATAAAAGTTTAGAAGACTTCTGTTTGGTCAAGGACCAACATACCATTGACTACAATGGCAAAAAGAAATGGTCCAAGCACCAACCCTTGTGGAACTCCACTAGTGATATTGGTCTAGGGGATGGAGTTTGAAGAGATACAGGAAATAATGACCTTTTGAGAATGGTGACATAAATATGATTTAATCCATAATAAATCAGTGTCTGTTAATTTAAATTTATTTTAAGCTTCAAGGAAGAAAACTAGATAAAAGATTTTATCAAATACTGTTTTAAAGTTAACACTTATACATCGAACATATCCACTTGAGGGTAAAAGTTTGTTTAAAAAACCACCTGAGAGTTAAAATTAAAAGGTCCAAAAAACCATCATTAGCATTTGTTGTACCGTCATGAGGCTCAAGCACAAAAGCGAATTGAGAAGGATTCAATGGCTTTTAAAACAGTGAAAATTTTAGATCTTTTTATGTGACTTTACAATATTGTTAATAAGATTCCATTTCTTTTTCATACTATAAACTATATATACATAGTATAATCAAACTTTTGAACATATTATATGGCTATAATAATAGGTAAATAGAAATTCTTAAGCAACAAGGTTTTGTTTACATTTACTATTATTAAAAAAACTTGATATTATTTAGGATTAAAAACAATTTAAGAGTGCTAGGTTTAACTGGTATGTTATAAAAAAGAAATACCAAGATCTTCAGAAAAGTTATTTAACAAATAATACTATTAAAAAAATTGATGCCTCATAATATAGTAACAAATAATAATAAAAAAAAAAGGTTAAAATTTTTAATATTATATCAAATCATACTAAATTAGTTTTTGTATTCTTGGGTCTTTCAGATCAGATTAAAACATATTTTTTATTTAAATAAAAATATGTGTAAATACATTTTAATTCAATCTAAAAAATTATTGAGGAAATTAAAAAAGAAAAGGCTATCCCTTTGATCTATATTTATTTTTACACCTGAATCACGAAATACTTAAAAACATGAACTTTTAGAATGAACTTTAGAATACTTGTTTTTTCTTTATGTCTGCTCAATTAATTCATACAGACAATTAGAAACCTTTATCAATGTCTATATATGATTGTATATTTATTTGGTAGAAAGTTGTATTAATCAATAATGTGTTCATCATTCAACAATGTCATTATAAAATTACTGCCAATTTATTGTACCATAGTTGTACATAGTTGTAACTCCATAGTTGTAGGATTGTAAAAATATTTTAAAACTTTGTCACATAAACTTAACTTTGATCCTCCAAGTTCAAATGCTTCAAACTTTGTTTTGATTAATTTTGTTTAAACAAAGTTTTGATCATAATTTTGTATCTTTAAAGTGAATACAGAGCGATATATTATACTCAAACATTGCTAAATGTTTTTAAAAACATATGAAAGTCTTGTCAATATTAAAAACAAAAAACACAGATAAAAAATTGTTAAGAACATTTCTTGACTGTATTACTAAATTTATGCATGTTCAGGCTTTAGGAAGCTTTAAAAAAAAGTTTAAAAGCAAATTAAAAAAAAAGTAATGGAGCAAAAAAAATAATATACCTTGTGAATTTAAACAATCGCAACAGTCTTAAGGCTCTTAGCACAGAAATGCCCATGCTTATTTTGTAGATTTTATAAATGATCAGTTCAAATACACCAGCAGTTACAACCTATAAAAAGTACAATAGAAGTTACAATCTATAAAAAGTACACCAGAAGTTACCTTCTATAAAAAGTACACCAGATGTTACAACCTATAAAAAATCCACCAGAAGTTATAACCTATAAAGCATAAAAGTTTGTAAAAAAATTAGAAATCGCAAAATAATTTAAAACTATGTGCTTTCAAAGATTGGAGGATTGGTTGATAATATATTACTTGTAAACTCAAAAATTTGTAAAACCAAAAACTTTGTAAAAATACTGAAAAAGTAGAAACAATGAGGGAGTGTTTAGAGTTTTTAATTAAATAAACATAAAAAACTTTATTTTCTAATATTATCAAAAAAAGAAGGTTTGAATAAAACCATGAATCAAAATAACCTTAGTTTTGTAAAAAAAGTCCAGTTAAGTATGAAGAAGGAAAGGTTTTGTGGGTGAACGAAAAAAAAAAAAAAAAAAAAGCCAAGTTCCTGATGGTGGTTTGATCTTCCAACAAGACAGTGCACTGTGTCGTATGGCACGCTCTGTTACAAACTTTTTGAACCATAATAATGTTCTTATCCTAGCATGGACTGGTAATTCATCTGATATGAACCCAATTGAAAACTTGT
Organism: Hydra vulgaris; assembly: GCF_038396675.1. Classification (NCBI taxonomy): domain Eukaryota; kingdom Metazoa; phylum Cnidaria; class Hydrozoa; order Anthoathecata; family Hydridae; genus Hydra; species Hydra vulgaris. Next base: position 42,445,446 of record NC_088921.1, read on the forward strand.
GGATGGTAGTCAAAAAGAGAATTGCCGACAGAAAGCCAACAACAAAACTTGCATTGATTGAGGCGCTCATAGAGGTTTGGACAAATGACCAAGAAATACAAGACATGTGTCCAAGACTGATTGACAGATTGCCTAAGAGGGTTGAAAAACTTATTGCAGCTAGAGGAGCATCCACAAAATATTGAACTAGGCTCATTTTATGACATTGCGTGTGTATCTTTATAAGAAAAATTAGAAAAATTCACTTTTTTGACAATGGTCTTAATATTTTTTACACCACTATATATGTATATATATATATATATATATATATATATATATATATATATATATATATATATATATATATATATATATATATATATATATATATATATATATATATATGCCTGTGTGTGTGATTGATTTTGATGCATCCTTTTCACAAAAAAAAGAAAATGAATGAGTTCTTTGATAATATTATTTGGTGCAATTGATATTCTGCACAAACTCAAATCACCAATTAGTTTTCTTTTCTTTTTTATCATGTATGTATGTATGTATGTATGTATGTATGTATGTATGTATGTATGTATGTATGTATGTATGTATGTATGTATGTATGTATGTATGTATGTATGTATGTATGTTTGTATGTATGTATGTATGTATGTATGTATGTATGTATGTATGAATGTATGTATGTATGTATGTATGTATGTATGTATGTATGTATGTATGTATGTATGTATGTATGTATGTATGTATGTATGTATGTATGTATGTATGTATGTATGTATGTATGTATGTATGTATGTATGTATGTATGTATGTATGTATGTGTGTATTACGTATGTATGTATGTATGTATGTATGTATGTATGTATGTATGTATGTATGTATGTATGTATGTATGTATGTATGTATTTATGTATGTATGTATGTATGTATGTATGTATGTATGTATGTATGTATGTATGTATGTATGTATGTATGTATGTATGTATGTATGTATGTATGTATGTATGTATGTTTGTATGTATGTATGTATGTTCATATAAACAAAAATAAAAGTATACATTTTAATTTAAAGTAAAATAATATTTTTGATTACAAAAAATATTAGAGCCAATATTTAAGCATTTGTATATCAAACATAGACCTATCAATACAAGCTATAAAAGTCTAAACTATTCATTCTTTATAATCATTAAAATACATAAATAGTTAATTGAGTCTCATGTAAAAACAAACTTTAAATCGATTTTTAAAATTTTTTATATTATACTTTATATTGTACAAAAAAATGCAAAAATAAAATTAACATTTAAAAATCAAATTACCACAAAATCAAATTTATTAAATTTAGATCTAAAGTACATGGTAGGACCCAATCCATAAATCTTTAAAAACATTTCCATTAAAAAGAAGGTAAGAAAAACTTGCTCTGAAATATCTAAATCAAAAATTTTTTTAACTTGATAAATAAATGATATATAAAGCTAAATTAAAAATTTATTAAGTGCTGTTATGTCACACATCGTTTTCAAATTTTTCTATGCATCAAACTAAACAAACTTTTAAATTTATATATATATATATATAAATATATATATATATATATGTATATATATATATATATAAATATATATATATATATATATATTTATATATATTTGTTTTTGGTGCTCCAAGAAAACCTTTTGCAACCCTCTGTGACAATAATGGTCTTGTGAGCACTGTGGAAGAGCATTTAACTAGGAAGTTCATGGCTTCTTCTTAATCGATGATACAAATTATGCATTGAATTCTGGATCTCTTGCTTTTAAAGCGTTTTAACTATTGTGCCACAGCTGCTATAAGTTTATTTTTTCTTGATTTTTTAATCAAACTAATTATATTGAATATAATAATTATAATTATATATATTATAATATGATTATTAACTATGTCATAATAAATTGAGTTAAAATAGACAAAATGTTAGTGGAAGCACCACTTAAGCCAGAAAATATTTTAACAAATTCAAAAAACTTGCTTCTCAAGATCAAATTACTAGAAAAATTATGTTTCTTACATTAGTAATTAGGGAAGTAGATGCTCATGTTGCTGGACGCAACATAAACAAAACGACATGGAGCAAAGAAAATGAAAAATGGGTTTTGAATGTTTTGAATGAATTTCTTAGTTATGGTGATAAAGCAATCCTGATTTAGCTTGTTTAGCAAAGATTTTGGTATCTTTAAAATATTTAAAATATTTACCAAGTCACTTTTATGAATTTATTCAGATTTTTACTTGCCACATGCATGACACATCTGGGATAAAACCCAGTTATGTTTGGGTTTGCTTGAACAATTTTTATCAACATTTTTTTATTAGCTTTTTTTTATTATTAAAATTTTTTTATGAACAGTTTTTCTCAACAGCTTTTTTTATTTATTAGTTTTTGGAAAAAAACTAATGAATAAATTTTTTTTATTTTGATGATAAAGAAAAAAAAAATATTATTATTTCAATTATTATTATTATTGTTGTTATTACTATTGTTATTAGTTCTTACAAACAATATATAAAGAACTACCTAGTAGTTCTTTATATATTGTTTGCTTGTTTCAACTTAAAATTTTATAATTAAAACTGGTTATCTTTTTATCTTAAGCCAAAAAAGATTTGTTACAATCAAGAAATATATGATATTTTTGTTTATTGCTGTTCCTTCTCGATTCATCTATTATGTTATTGTTTAAGATCTAAATTTATGAATGTATACTTCTTACTATACTTCTTTTGTAAACTTTTTAGCGATTAAAGAAATTTAATTCTGCAAGTATTCAAAAAGTTTCAAATTTTGAAAACATTAAGCTTTACAAATTTTCTTACCTTGAAGATCTGAAAGCCATTGAGGTTGCCTATAATGTTGTACAGCAACTGACACAGTATTTAAAAATACACATGTAATTATTGACCAATAGAATACTGAATGATTGACAAAGCGCTTTACTGCTAAACGAAACCTACGAAGCTTTTTATGAAGAAGTTCTTTTAGAGTTTGCCTAAAATGTTTCCAAATGTTCAAAACTTGATTTCTCAAATACATTATAAGAAGGTAAAACAAAATATTTACTTTGGAGAACTGTTGTTCATATTGAGACGAAACTTTTTTTCAGATGATCCTTTCATTAGGATCTTTGTCATTCCCAGATTTATTCCATCTTCTTTCTTTTTTTGGTTACGAATGCGTTTTACTAGAATTAAAAAAAAACCCATTTGTTCTACTTTAAATCTTATTTATAGTATTATAAATGTTATTTAAAAAAAAAAGGTTTATTTTTTGTACTTATTTACTGCATATAATGCAGTAACTGCCTTATGCCTACCAATACAAAAGCCTGACTTCTTCATCCACAGACTTTTTCCACATTTTACAAATTTCCTTTTTTCTGCTGATCTTTTTTTGTAAAGAATATTTTACAGACTGTATATTCTGTAATATTTTACAGACTGTACCATAGTATCTAAAAACACTAACAACATTTCTGGTTCAAATCATTCCTTTTTAGCAATCTCTACACTTGCTATTTTTGCAATCTCTACACTTTTTTTTTATATCTATTATATATGGGGGTTACATTGACCAATCCAAATTTCAGCCTCACAAGTTTTATCACACTGACATTTACACCAGCTACTTTATAGAATAGATAGCTGGTGTCAGAACCAACCCTAATTGCTGAAACAAACTTGCCATTGGTCGACCATTTGTTCCTAACCAATGAATCACATGATTTACCACTCAAACCATAAATGAAGAGACAATATATATCAACTGCTTATATACAACTTATTTCTGTTTATAAAAAGCTGCATAAAGTAATTTATATAACACAATAATTGGCATCAATATAAATTCAGCTGACTACATTTTTAAATTTGAACAATTCATGATTTAAAGTTTAATTTAAAGTCCAGCTTAAAAGTGAGAAATGACTAACAGCATATTGCTTAATTGTTGTTCAAGTATTTAGGAAATATGATTTATTTTATAAAATAATATTTTAAACAACTTAAACAACTGAAAACATCGATTAAATAAAGTGGTCCTGCTTTTATGCAAGTTTTGCAATTAGAGAAAAAGAAAGCCATAAATAACCTCTGTTAAAAGCATAAAAAGTTTTAGCACCTAAAAAAGTAAACATTTAAAGTTTTAAGATTCATACATTATGTGCCTATATTGGTCCATTTTGCACAACATTAAAATGCAGTCTTTAAAATGTGAACACTATTCATCAATGCAGTCTTCAAATTGTGAACTATATTCAAAAATGAAGTCTTTAAAATGAGAACTATATTCAACATTGCAGTCTTTAAACTATGATCTTCAACAAGGACATTCACACATGTTGGTGCTTTGAATATTTTGTTTAAGTTAGGCACTAATATCTTTTTAGGAAACAATTATTAAATTATTAAAACAATTATTAAATATATAATAATTAAAGAAATAGGAAATTTGATAAACTATTTCATATAACTATTCAAATATAGAACATTTGTTTTTTAACATATAACTTTAACATATAACTAACATTGATGATTCTCTTCATCTTCTTCGCGATTTATAGCTTGTTCTGCAGCATCAATCCAGTCCATATAACCATTTAATGCCCTGTCAACTTGTTGCCCCTGACGAAGGAGCAAAAATGTAGTTCTATTTTCAACACGCTCCCTCTCTTTTCCAAATTCTCTAGTAAAAGAAAGTTTTTCATAACAAATTCATAACAAAAAAGAAAAGAATGAATTATAAAAGAAAGAATGAATTCATAACAAGTAAAAAGAAGTTTGTTGAAAACTTATAAAAAATTTATAACCTACCCACTCAACACACCAAGAACTAAATTAAGCATGAACTTTGCCCCAATAATATTCAATGAGTAGTAGTATATCCAAAAGAACAACCCATTTTTGTCATACACATCAAAAGTCTAAATATATATATATATATATATATATATATATATATATATATATATATAAAATTGATTTTTTGACAAGATTAAATAAAAATAACTACATGATTTATCATGTAGTTATTTTTATTTTATCATTTAGATCATGCGTTTAGCAATCATCAGGTAAAAAATACATTGTTTTTTTCGTTAAAAAATATACTCAGTAAACATCGTGGTGTTCAAAAACAATTATAAAACTATAAATATTTGTGAGCATGGTTTGGTTTTTTAATCTTTGGGCTCGTGGTTGTCAAACAAGAACTTGTATTCGTGACAGCACTTGGATATAATTTCTATTTTTTTATTTAATAATTTTTGCGTACCTTTGTATGATATTATGCAAAGTTTTTCATGAAGGCAAAGCAAGCATTTTTTTGTTATGTTATTGACCAAGTTAATTTTGGTGTTATTTTTAAGTATTCTTTTATCTGCCATATATACTTTGAAAGGGTGGTTGAATTTTTCATCTTTTTATTTGTGAATGAGTGTTTGTGGTTAGCCCATCTATTTATATATATATATATATATATATATATATATATATATATATATATATATATATATATATATATATATATATATATATATATATATATATATATATATATATATATACAGTATTGTGAAAAAGTTAAGAACCACAAATAAAAAAAAAAATTTTTCAAATAAAATTAATTAAGTTTTATTCTAAACTAAAGTGTCAACTGGTGAAGCATTGCAAACAGAGGCAATATATTTTTACAAATTGTATAGTGAAACACTGGAACTCTTTGCCAGAGCAAATAATTGATGCTCTAGGATTGAGAAATTTTAAGGAGCTATATGATAGTCACGTTGTAAGAAGAAACATTATAGTTTGATTTATGATTTATGATGCTAGTGTAACTTTGGTAGTGCAACAACTTTGGGCTCTGCACAGGAATGCTAATACCATTCCTTCACCTTCTTTTCAAAAAATGAGCAGAAAAGCTATTCCCTATGATGATCGTGTAAAAGTGGTGCATTTTCACCAGGAAGGTAAAACTGCTTGTGAAATTGGAAAAATAGTAAAGCAATCACATAGTTTGGTGCTAACAATCATCAAAAGATTCAAAGAGACAAAATCTTAAGTTGATTGCCATCTTTCTGGAAGACTGCAATTGACGACACCCAATGTCATCATTGGGTGTTGGCAAAGAAAAATCGAACCATGAATTAAGAAGGGAATGAAAGCTTTCAAATGGACATCAAGCTTCACTTGTGTAGGAAACCAATAGCTAACAATATGTTATGGAAAAAAGTTGTTCTAAAACCGCGACTTATTAAACAACATATAAAAAAGCGAAAAGAATTTTGCCAAAGCGTCAAAGAATAGTCTAAAGAAAAATGAAGGACAGCAATGTTCAGTGATGAGATGAACATCGAGGTTGATAACCAAAAAAACCGAATTATGATTTGCAGGCAGCTTTCTGAAAAATAATCTATAATCTCAATTGTATCAAAGAACAAAACAAGGTAGCGGGTTGGTTGGAATATGGTGCTGCATGACATATTATGGTCTCGGTATGTTTAAATTATTTGATGGTTTGATGGTTGACTCAACTCTATTTATTACATCAATATTTTTTAAATAACAACTGGTTACCATCAATTGATGCGCTTGAGCAAAGCGTCCCGTTCATTTTTCAGCAAGACATTGCAACATGGCACACGGCTAAAATTGTCTCTGAATGGTTTGAAAGCAAAAATATTAAGCGTCTAACTTGGCCACCAAATAGCCCAAATCTAAATTGCATTGAAAATCTTTAGAGTTGTCTTGATAAAGAGATTGCCAAGAAAGCACCAAGGAGCCTTGAGGAGTTGTGCAATATTTAACCAACAATACTTGGAGATGTTCCCAAATATATTTTAGAGAATATTTTAATAGACTCTAGAATAATTTAATAGACTCGATGCCAAATCTTATAAATGAGTGCTTAAAAACTCATGGTAAAATTACCTGGTATTTGGTAAAAATTACCATTTTTTGTTCTGTGGTTCTTAACTTTTTCACAACTTTTTTTAAATAAAAATTACCTATAAAACTTTAAATACATTCTTATATGTGTTCAAAAGTATTTGTCATTATTATTATTTTTTATTTTGTTTGCCTATTTTCTAAAATTTGTTATCATTATTTATTTACTAGAAAAAATTTATTCAATTTAATAACAATTTTTTGACAACCTTAAACACTCTTTGGTCAGCAGTTAGTTAGGTCAACATTGCAAAATGCCGACCCTAATTCAGAGGGCTGTATATATATATATATATATATATATATATATATATATATATATATATATATATATATATATATATATATATATATATATATATATATATATATATATATATATATATATATATATATATATATATATATATATATATATATATAATATATATGTATAAATACAGGGTGCGGAAAAAGTTCCCATGCAAAAGTATAATTTAAAAAAACTGTCTGTATGGTGTTTTGTTTTAATATTTTAATAATTTCCTTTAGTATTCTTTTAATATTTCTTAGTATTATTTTGTTTTAAATTAAAGTGTAATTTGTTTCATGCCTTGTACAGGAACTTTTGCTGTTTATATTTTTGTACAGTAGTTTTTTCTGTACCCTGTATATATATATATATATATATATATATATATATATATATATATATATATATATATATATATATATATATATATATATATATATATATATATATATATATATATATATATATATATATATATATATATATATATATATATATATATATATATGTATATATATATATATATATATATATGTATATGTATATATATATATATATATATATATATATATATATATATATATATATATATATATATATATATATATATATATATATATAGAACTCTTATATGTTGCCCGAAAGTTTTTTTCATATTTTGTTGACAAAAAGTAAAAATTAAAATGCAAGACCGGAATTTTTTTTTTAATTAATTGATAGACTGCCTGCCCCAACCAAACCCTCAGTCGATGTAGCAGCACACCTTTGCGGGTCAGGCTAAAAGATAGTAGATGTAGCAGCACCCCGTTGCGATTCAGGCTATTTGTCAGTCGATATAGCAGCACTCCCTTGCGAGTCAGGCTATAAGTTTGTCGATGCAGAAACACTCCGCGCATGATTTACAGTAAAAAAAAAAAAAAAATTTTATTAAAAAAAATAAAATGCTTTAATTTTTAATTAAAACATTTTATTTTTTTTTAAAACATTCAGAATGTTTTTAAAAACATTCTGGTCAATTAATTTGTGGTTTTTTTAAAAAACGATTAATTTGTAATTAAATTAATGGTTTTGACTTTCGTCCAACATGCAAATGTTGGACGATAGTCAAAAGTAATTAAAAGTGACGTATGTGTTGGTGTAGAATCATATTTTTCCTTCTGTGCTTCCCAAATGTAACAAACTATAGAAATATATATATATATATATATATATATATATATATATATATATATATATATATATATATATATATATATATATATATATATATATATATATATATATATATATATATACATATATATATATATGTATATATATATATATATATTTAAACGCGAATAAAAAATTTAAAAGATCCATAACTGCTATTATCACTAGTTGTGCTCATATCTTGATTTTTAATTATAAAAAATCAAAGAAAAATTAATTCATAATAAAATACAATCAACAGAGAATTTACCAATACTATATGCCAGTTACCAAGATTACCTCTTATCAACATTCAAAAAACTAATAAAAATATACACCAACTAGTTAAAATTTAAAAATCAATAGAAAATTAAAAAAGTATCAATAACCAAACCAAAAAGATCATTTAACCAGTATTTTTGTTACCTAGGGTTTTATTTCATGCATAAAGTGAATTGAAATAATTAAAAATGAGATAAAATATTATTTTAAAATTATGCCATATAAATTTGCCAAATGGTTACACACTATCAGTGTATGCCTCAGGGAAAAAAGAAATACATTAAAATAGAGAATTATTTTTTAAACAAAGCATATTTTACAGTTGCCAAATAAAAATAAAGATTAATAAATGATTATTTAAAAATATACAAATAACAATAAAAAAAAAAAAGACAGACTCAAACGATACCAACAAAAAAAAAAAAATTAAATTTTATGGACAGAATCAGATATAGTTGATGCATGCAAAAGTTTCAATTATACCCTAGTATCCACTAACGTTACAGTTCCAGATTTACCAAGTATAGCAAGCATACTAGAAAAGATTTCAGATTAAAACACCAAATTAAAAAATTGAATAAACAAACTAGATAAAAAAAAAACAACAGCAACACCTGGAATTTTTGAACTTCCCCAAAGCCACATAAGAGCCAAAATCACTTGAACATTTTACTGTAATTCAAGCAATAATTGGATAATAATAAGTCATTACTTATTAAAAAGAGAGAAAAAAAAAATTATATACAGCTTTGGTAAAAACTCAACTAACGCACTTAAATGCACTGCAAAAAAAGATAAAGGAGTGAGATACAAACTAGATACAGGAGTGAGCACTGCAAGAGAGTTGATTTTGATTTAAAAATTGAAACTTAAACAAAACAGCAGGTAGAACTTCTCTTATTCTAGTAGTATTTGGCAATACTTTAGTTTATGCAAACGCATTAAACTTGGAAAAGTGACTCAGAAATAACGAAGAGTATAAACAAGTATTTTGTAGCACAAATCAATTGATCTATTTTCAATAGAGTGAGAAAACAAAATAAAAAAACTAATAGTAGCAAAAAACAATAAAAACAATTAAAAGGAGAAAAAAAAAACTTAGATTCATTTTACACGGTTATTAATAATTATATAGCGATTTATTAATTATTATATATCAGTTTATTATTAATTATATATCAGTTTATTAGTAATTATATAGCAGTTTATTAAAAATTATATATCAGTTTAATTATAATTATATAGCGGGTTGTTTATAATTATATATAATTCATAAAATACCTTTCTTAGTTAAAATAAAAAATACATCCAGTAAAATAAATATAAAAAGTACTTTTAAATATTAGGTTTTTATTTAAACTCTTGTCCTATAAAAGCAAGATAATGCTTCATATGTGTATAAAATGCTGTAAAATCAACATTCTCATTCATATATGCTATTACTGTATTAATGTGTTGAATAATATCTTCTTTAGTTTCTGGATATGGACGTAGTTTGTAATATCTGTTCTTTAAATATGAAAATACTTCTCCTATAGGATTTAACTGGGAAGAATATGGGGGCAGATATCCCTATCTAATATTCTTATCCCTGAAATATTGAATTATCAGTCCTGATTTATAAAATCTTACATTGTTCATGATAAGGAATTTATTTTCAACTCTTTATTTCCTTATTAGATTTCTGACAGGTTCACTTTCATTAAAATTATTTTCCATGGAGCTAAAATAACCAAAAATATATTTAAAATAATATTGGTTGTCTAATAGAATAATGTGGTATTATTGGATGAATGTACCACTTATTTTTTAAAAATTAAGTTATGTACAAATGCTATATAGTTACTAATAAATTGCTATATAATTATTAATAAACTGGTATCTAATTTTTAGTAAACCGCTATATAATTGTTAATAACCCTGTAAAAGAGATTACCTGGGTAAAGTTAGCATTGAAGGAAGGCAAACTAATACCACCCAAGTAACTCAAAAATCTTCATGTAACTCAAGTAACTCAAAAATCATCTCAAACTTCATTGACATGATTTTATATCAATACAACATCCTCAATTAATAAAATCTAAAAGCTTCAAAAACTTTCCTTCACCACAATATTATCATTGTTTTCATAACAGAAACATAATCCAATAAAACATCCATTTCTAATATTATGGGGGCAGGTTATCCAGAATTCTAATTATACTAATAGTGAAACGAATAATAAAAAAAAATATTGAACCATAGTTCACAGCAGTTTATCAATTCAATATCAAAAAACAGCATTTTATCAATTAACGAAGAAAAGCTGCTGCTATGTTCTTGATGTGAAATGCAAATACTTCTCTAATGACTATAAAAGACAAAAAAACTTATAAATATTTTTATGAAGCTGAACGCTTTAACAATTTTGATTGACTTTTGATTTTGATTTCAACTGTATTAACATCAAAAAAGATGAAGATAGCAACCCATTTTACTTAAATCTCGAAATTTAATCTAATTTTATGGACACTATAAATGTTTGTCATTTTTTTGAACATGTATATTTCCCAACATGTTATAAAAATTTCAAAGAACTGTCGAAAAAAGAAACATAAAATTTATTAATTAATGAGTTGAAAAAACAAATATCTAAAACAAAGTCTAGAAATGATAACAAAGGTGTACTCTTTTCTGAAATTGTAATATTACACAAACTAGAAAAAAATAGTATTTACAAAATGATTGGAATTGATGGCGCTAATTAGTATGTTCTAAAAAACAGTGCCATATCATTCTGTGCTCCACTAAAAATAATCTTCTTAAAAAGTTTCAATTTATGCTTATTACCAAGTCAAAGGAGCCAAGCAAATATAACCTCACTTTAAAAAAGCAACAGTTTTAAAAGTAAATGCACATCAATTTCATTTACATTAGTCATTGGCAAAACAATGGAAAGTAAAATTCAGAACTACATGGCGGTGCGTGGTGGAATGTTTTATAATTAATATCACAACAACATGGTTTCATGGCAAAAAAGAGTTTTGTAAATAACTTGCTTAAGTGTCAAGATTTTTTTAGTGCATAGTTACATTCAGCCAAGTTTTATTGACTGTTAAATCATTTAACACCTTATCACATGATTATATTATTCATTAAATTAAATTGTACAATTTTTATAATAAGTTTTTTATATGAATAAAATTAGTCAGACTAGTGCTAAATAAACAGTGGAGTAATACAAGGATTAGTACTTGGACTGCTTCTATTAAAAGTACTCATAAAAACTCTTCTTTATCAAATTTTCCATGTGACAAATATATACAACGACAAAATTAAAATTCTTGAAGATGGCAAGAAGAAGATAAAAGTGGATATAAAGAAATGAGTTACAAAATTATATAAATAAAATAGCTAAATGGTGCAACATATTTGAAACTTTAACATAAGAAAATGTAAAATAATACATTTTGGCATGAACAACAAAAAACGAGAATATAAAATTGCAAAAATGATATAGATTTAAGTCCTTGGTAATGTGAATTCAAACTGTATAGGCACAAAAATTCACACAAGCAGGCAGTTGAGTAAGAATTTAAACATAAATATATATATATATATATATATATATATATATATATATATATATATATATATATGTATATATATATATATATATATATATATATATATATATATATATATATATATATATATATATATATACATATATATATATATATATACATATATATATATATATATATACATATATATGTATATATATAGATATATATATATATATATATACATATATATATATACATATATATGTATATATATATATATATATATATATATATATATATATATATATATATATATATATATATATATATATATATATATATATATATATATATATACAGGGTGTGGAAAAAGTTCCCATACAAAAAAATTAACAGCAAAAACAGCAAAAGTTCCTGTACAATACGAGAAACAAATTACACTTTAATTTATAACAAAATAATACTAAAAAATACTAAAAAAATATGAAGGAATACAAAGGAATACTAAAAACACACTATATATTGAAAGAAAACATCATACAGAAAATTTTTTTAAATTATATTTTTGTACGGAAATTTTTTCTGCACCCTTTATATATACTATACCTAATTCACAGTATGATGTCATTCGTGTGCATCTAATGCTTTATTTATATATGTATATATTTATATATAAATATATATATATATATATTTTTTTTTTTTTTCTTTTTCTTATAAAATAGCATTATTGTGACCTTTTAGAAATTTTTTCATACTTTTTGTGCAACTTTAGCTAACTTTAATTTTATTTTGATTAAAAATTTTGGACCTATATAGACATTTTTTAGCAGTTTATTGGAGTTTTGCTCATCATTTACTTAGTGGACCAGTAGTGGCAGCCGCTATAATGGCAAGCCGATAATTTTCCAACATTTTAATGGTTTATTATCAGTAAGTCACTTTTGGTGGCTGCCGCTAATGGTCCACTAAGTAACCAATCAGCAAAACTACAATGGTTCGCTTAAAATGCCTATATAGGTCCACTGAAATTCTCTTATAGCATGTTTGCTGGGTACATACATACATACATACATACATACATACATACATACATACATACATACATACATACATACATACATACATACATACATACATACATACATACATACATACATACATACATACATGCATACATACATACATATATGTATATATATATATATATTTATTATGGGGTTGAGAGGTATAAACTAAAAATGTTTTACAGCCTAAAACAAGTATTGGGGGTTGTATTATTGGAAAGATGAATACCTTTTGCTAACTAAATGTTATACCCTCCTAATCTTTCACTGACCAGTCCCTATATTTCTTACAGAAGGCAATATGGTCTCATATAATTTTATGAGAAAGACAAAGTATTTTAGAATGAACATCATCAAATAAAATTGCACAAATGTATTTAAATTGACACAATACTTGGTGCAAGACCAAGCGAATGGTAAAATATAAATAAAATTTCAGAAGCACTGACAAACAGATGTCTTTTTATCATTTTTGGAAAAGTGATTATGATTATATGCCCTTTGAGTCAATTTCAGTTGTCTTATTTGTGGTTTGCTTATTATTATTGTAATATTATCATATAGAATAGCAATATTTTAATTTTTTATTAAAAAACTAACAAACTAAACTAACTTAATAATTATAAAATATACGCGTGTTATTATTGTTTTTGTTGTTGCTGCTTTTGTTAATAAATGTTAAACTTATTACTATTGTGGTCATTGTTATTGTTTTTATTGTTATTGCTATTATTATTATTGTTAATATTATTACTACTGTTGTTTTAATTTTTATTATTGTTTTTGTTGTGGTTTTAATATTATTTCTACTATCTATGTGTCATAACAACTGTTTTGATGTTTACTTTAAATTAGATTACAGTTTAAAAAAATACAACAGCATACATCATACATGATCTGACTCCATCCTTCACATGTAATACATGTAAATACTGTAAGCATGCTCAGTAACATATTATCAAATGAAGCAATGCCATATGAAGGACCTTCAAAAGTTCCATTACAATAAGTACCAGGTTCACATTGAAATCCATTTTTACCACACAATTGTGGTTTGTCGTTATTTAAATCTAAATTTTGAAAAGAAAAACAAACAAAAAATTACACAGCACATATTTTGTAAAAAGATTATATAAAATGTATTAGAAACTAATAATTTTTATCTTAAGATACCCTTTAAATATATAAAAAACCAGTACAAAAAAAAAGAAAGCTTGAAATTATATTTAATAATATACTTGTATATACAGTACTGTGAATAAGTTTAAGACCACTTGTATAATTAGACCTATTTACAATTTTTTTCCTTCGTAACTTTTTTAAAGCGTACTTAAGTTTAATAATATAAAAGAAAAGTTGAAAGAATATATTATTTTGAATAAATAAACAAAATTGATGAGGAAACATGAGGGATTTGTTTGTTTACTTATTAAAACGATGTGTCATAACAACTACTTCAAAAACAGGATATTTGAAGAATGCTGTTACAGAAATCATTAAAAATTTTAGAGAAACTGGCTTCCTTGAAGATAGAAAGAAAAGTGGTAGCCCTCCTTAGCTAACAAAAGATAACAATAAATGTTTAAAAATCCTTTCTTTAAGAAATAAAAAAAAAGCATCAACCAAATTGGCAAAGGAAATTAACACAGCAACTGGGGAAAATGTCAGCTCTTCTTTTATTCGACGACACCTATTTAAACCGGATTAAGAGGGTGTGTTGCAATTTGAAAACCATTATTACGGCATGGCATTAAAGAAAAACAACTTAAATATGCAAAACAACACAAAGATTGGGCCAAGGAAATATTTAATCAGGTTCTGTACACCGATGAGTTCAAATTCGAAATATTTGGAATGAAAGGACGCCAATATGTTTGAAGAAGAATTGAAGAAGCCTATCAGCCTGAGTGTTTAAACCCTACTATTAAACACAGAGAAGGCTCTTTACAAGTTTGGGGCTGTTTATCTTCATCTGGAGTAGGTGATTTGATCAAAATAAAGATGCGACTCACCGGGGAATGCTATGTGGATATCCTAAGGCACCATGCTGTATCATCCGGAATGAGACTAATAGGTCATAATTTTATTCTGCAGCAGAACAATGACCCAAAACATTGTTCCCGAGTGGCACAAAATTATTTGAATGAAATGGCAGAGGAAGGAGTACTGGAATTGATGACTGGGCCTCCCCAGAGTCCAGTTTTGAATATAATTGAGCATATTTGGGATTACCTGGACAGAAAGAAGGTCAAACATGCTCCCCGAAATGCTGAAGAATGTTTTGAAGTACTTCAAAGAGAATGGCACAACATACCCCAGGATTTTATAACTAACTTGTATGAATCTATTCATCAGTGAATATTGGCTGGGATTGAGGCAAAAGGAGGACATAGTAAGTATTAAGAGTTTTTTATGAAGTTTGACATTAAAAAGTTTTGTTCCATATTTTGTGTGAAATACATGTGTTTTAATAAGTTTATAATTTAGAACTACAAACTTAAATATTGGAGAAGAATTCTTCGAGATTTTTTGAAAAAATGTAAGTGGTCTAAAACTTATTTCCTGTAGCATGAATGAAGGAACCTTGGCCTATTAATGACTAAAATGACGTTTATTCCATTAAAATATTGAAAAAGGTCACACACAAACCACTTTGAAATGTTATTTATGTAGGCATTTTAGCATTTTATGTAATTGTATTAACAATATATATATATTATATATACTGTATATATATGTAAGTCATGAAACCGACTTGTGCAATAATTTATGTAGCAGAGAAATGTATAGAATTTTCCAGAACATTGTATAACGCTGTGCATCATCAGCCAGGACAGTGACATCACGGTGACGTAATTGTTCGGGAAGCTTTTGTAGAGTTCTAAAATTTTGTTCAGCTATAACTATAATATGCTATAAACTGGTATATAAGCGAGCTGTTTAAAGCTGGTAGTTGAGTTTTAATTATCTTAATTTGGTGTCAACATTATTATTGCCTTATTTTAATTATTGCGCATTCTCTATAGTTTAAGTATAGAGAGATCCTTGTATTATTTGGTAAGTTATATTAAACTCTTTCACAAATTATAATTTGGCCTATAATATTTTATTAGTATCTGGCTTTTTCATTTTCTATAATCGTTATTTGCTTCTTTTGAAATAAAATATATTAACAATAACAGTTCAATTGAAAACTTAATAACAGTTTCTTTAATTTGTTACGAAAATTATTATTGACATTAAGGCCTTTCCTATTTCAGTTGTTTAGTAGAAGACAACATGTCGTTCAAGAAGAGCTCTTCTAACACGTAGAAGAACAAAGAAACCTGGACAAAGAACTTAGTCCAGTTTCAAGCCCCATCAAGAAGAGGCAACGTGGCAATTTATGAAGTACCCTTGAGCGAACGGAGTCACATGCCCCTGAAAAACCACGTCATTGGACGCTTCAAATTTCTTGAATCCACTGCCAAAGAACAGACAGAGGATTGGTTTAATTGCTGTAACGCGTAAAGACCTATGGAGCAAAACGTTGAACTTCCCGCATGTATCTGATCAAGCCATTTGTGCAAAACTAGCAAAACTTCTGAAAGACTATAAGCGCTACAGAAAAAAACAAAACTTAGATTCATTGAATGAACTGTTTGACATGACCAGGATAAAAGGCAAATGGTTGTGCAAAGAGGATGAGAACCTCTACAAACTGCAAATTGAGAGCAAAGGTCACATTGGTTATTTGACTGGCAAACCTGCTAGTGCCAATACCATTCACCCATCCATACCAAAGAGGGCAATGGAAGCGACTGTGTCCACACTTACCAGCTTAGCGCTACCTGATTGTTCCAAAAGTAGCATGGACTCATCGGAAAACAGTACAGACAGTCCTTGGGAGGATGACAATGCAGCATCAATGAGCAAAAGGAAACATAATCTAACAAGCATTGCAAGACGTCTTGTGACATGCTCAAAGCTGTCGTCCCACAGAGCAGCAGTGGTAAGCCACCAGCTTTCTGGTGAGGGCATTGAAATCCCAACCTAATGTCAATCAGCAATCCACAAGGCAATCTACACAAGAGCAGCTCAGGTGAAGAAACACTTGGCAAGCACGCTTCATTTGTAGAAGTGGTGCATACACTTTGACGGCAAACACATTGAGGGCTTTGAATATCAGGCCGTGGTCCTCAAGAATGAATCTAAAGAAATTAAGTTGGCTGAGCTAAAATTGAAAGATGGGAAAGCTCAAACAATTGCAGAAGGACTCCAGAATGTGTTAGAGGAGTTCAACCTGTGGGGATCAGTTGTGATGATTGTTTTCAAAACAACAAACCTGAATACCGGCAAGAAGACAGGCGCTTTTGTTCGGCTGCAGTAAACGTTCGAAGAGAAAGATCACCCCAAACCCAAGTTAATCAGTTGCTAGCACCATGTGCTAGACTGCATTCTTGACGTTGTCATGGACGATGAGCTCCATGGGTTGACTAAATCACCAAACATTGAGTATTTCTTTGTGCAGGATTTGATGAGCAATTATGATAAACTGAAAGCAGCCTTCAGCAACGGTAAAACTGAGATTGAGGAAACAGGCGGCTGGAGAGATGACATGAAGTTTCTCTAAAACTAACATGTCAATAACAAGTTCATATAAGTAACTATATATGAACTTGTTATTGACATGTTAGTTTTAGAGAAATAATTTTCTTGTCATTCAGCAAACAATAATTTAAAAAAAAATGTTATTATTTGGTGAAATTAATATAGTGGAAATATAAATTTGATGTTAAAATAGATATTTAAAATTTAAAAAAATCAAATTAATTTTCAAAACATATTAAAAGTTAAACAATTTTGTACAATTAGTTTGTGTGCATGCAAGTAATTTAATCTAAATTGTACCAGTTTGGTCCAATTAGATTATGTGCATGTAATTAATAACTGTTTGATACAGTGTATGATGAAGATGCGTGATTATGTGTCAATGTACTCTTAAAGGTTTTTCTTTCTAATTTAAAAAAACCCTAAAGGCCATTATAATAACTTTTAAGAAGTGTTAAATTTTCATAAATTGTTTTTTGTCAACAGCAAAAAAAATTTTCTATTAAAGAGTTTACTTTTAAATCAATTTAATATTACTAACCTGTTGTATTTCCAAGACAATATTTGTGAAAATGTCCATTAAGAAATTCTAAACCAATAATTGAATAGATGACAATTACAAATCCAACTAGTAGACATATTTGAAGTAAAGGAGCCATTGCTCGCATAATAGACTTCATTACTACCTGCAAACCTATCATTTTAAATCAGAATTTTTTATTCCAAACTTAAAAATAATTAAATAAATAATAAAAGAAAGAAATTTATATTTTAAAACCTTAAAAAAATTATTTTTAAAATCCTCACTTGGTATTCCTGATACAAGTTTTAAAGGTCTTAGAACACGCCCTGCTCGCAAAGCTTTTATGCTGCCTGCATCAAATTCAATGTCGACTTCTGGCAAGCTTATAATACTAAAAATTAAAACTTTTCTTATTTACTCAAAACAATAAATATTACTACAGCAAATAATAGAGCAAAATAATTTCTTACAAGGAAAAATAAAAAGTAACTGTTATCTTACTCTTTATCTCTGTATTTATCAAGTTTTTAAGTAAATAAAAAAATAATATATTTATAAGTTATTATTAAAATACAGTGACATTTATATTCAATATTTCTTTTCATGATTTTTCCAAAAATAATTGGTTAGTAACTTTTGGATATTTTAAATATGAATGAATACTTTAAATAAAACCCAGCAGTTATTATATAAAAAATGTGTAACATATCAATTTTTATGCTATTTTTATTTCCTCATAAAAACTTAAATAAAAATAAGAGTATAATAATAAAATAAAGATAAAAATTGAAAAACAATTCTTAACTTAGAATAAGAATTTACATTTATAACTTTTTAATATAATATAAGGTTTATAATAATAAGGTTTATAATAATAAGGTTTATTCAACAAATTTTGATGTTTTGATGCAATTGAGCAACTAGTTTTTAAATTATAATAATGTAAAAATATAATAATGTAAAATTTCCTAAATAAAATATTTATAAATAATATAATATTTCCTAAATAAAATTTTTTGTGATATGTGTAATTTCTGATTGATCATGACTTGATTACTTGCCATTACTTCCTATGTGCTTATATTTATCCAAGTAAAACATTAACATTATAGCATTATGTTTATCCAAGTACAACACCATGAACAAATTTATGGACTACTTTTAATTTTGAGTTATGTTAAATATAAATTAGCACAAAAATGAAATTGAATCACCACTGACCAATTAATGTATCAGCTAGTTTTTTTTTATTAACTACTTTTAAATCTTTGAATATTAACATTTCTTTTTCTTAAATCTTTTTTAACAAAAAAATAAACTTATGATAATAACATGGTTTACTATTAAAAAAGGTAAGTTATTTGTTCAAACCTTATAAACAAATACAATAAAAAAACAACTTTACAGACAAAAAAGAATTTTTCAAATATCTCTTGAATGTGCTAATCAGACTGAAATATTACATAAATAAATTAAAAGTTAGTGCTTAGCTGTATTTTATGTAAATTAATAAATTATTGAGTACTACAGAAAATGTCATTAAAACAATAAATGAGTGATAATACTTATTTAGTAAACTAGGTAACAAAAACAAGAAAATTTTTGTTTAATAAAAAAACTTAACAAATAAGAGTTAAACTAGAAGATAAAAATAAGTGACTATAGCATTATGTTTGATGTCAATTTACAATTAAAATTTTCATAAATTCATGCAGCTGAATACTTGTTCTATTATAATTTCTTCTTTTTCACTGATGCTTCTGCAATCACTAATTAATACCATTACTCTTTTATTAAGCCTTTAATGTTGACGAGACGTAATTATAGCTTCACATTTTGACTTTTTTTTAAATATTTTTAATTGACTTTTTTTTAAATAAAAAAACTTAAAATTTAAAAGAATAAAAAAAAGCTTTAAACAAAATTTTTTACTCCAAACAAAAAAAGTTTGTTTTTTGTTGATAACTTTTGTAAAAAAAACAAAAAAATAATTTCTTTGTAACTTTCAGTTTTTAAATGCACTTATACTTTTTATTATAAAAATGGTTACTCAGTTGTTAAAAACCTAGTGCCATCTTTTGCCCACCTTGATATCTAAATAACAGAGCTATGTGAGCTCTATTATCTAGAGCTCATGAAGATAATATTGGAACAGAGTGCAATTATCAACCTGCAAGCCAACCAAATAAAAAAACTCCAAAAGTAAAATTTATAAAAAAAAAAAAAAAACAACTCAAAAACTCAAATTAGACATTCTAGAATAGTATTGTCAGGAAAAATCCAAGCTCATAGCCACAAATCATTTAAGTCTTATTTGAACAATAAGAAGCACCTGAACGTGAGAAAAATATAGTAGTATTTGGTACCCCTGAACCAGCCTAGGTAACAAATGTTGTCCCAAGCACCACCAGAAGCATTACACTGCATCACAGAGGCCCTAACATTAAAAGGCCTGACCAATGATGATGTTTCTTTCTTGAAAAAATAATAACTAACTTTACATTGATAACCCTGATCCTACTTTTCATTGGGGTATCTTCTATGGTGCAATCTTCAAAGTTTGTGGTACCTGCTCCTACTCCTTGTTAAACAAATAGCTCAGCTACCAACACTGCTTACCAACCATTTCTGTAACAAAGATTTTCAATCCATTCTTTACAGATACCAACATTGATATTGTTTGTCTAACTGAAATATGGCTAAGTCCTAATTTTAAACAAACTATTCTTTCTCAAATCAAGAGTAATTACACTTAGATAAGTACTAAATATCAGGATCACATAGATGATGGTACTAACATATTTATAAATAAAAAATATTCAAATGAAATAGAAAAAATAAAAAATCTAGTGACTCCAAGTTTAAATTGTCAGTAACTAAATAGTCAGTAACTAAATAAGAAGCCAAACTGGTTATGTGTAACCAAAATACCTGCCCTAAGGAAACATTTACTGTCAAATAATATTAGTTTATATGCAGGTTTAGTTTATATTAGCACAAATCAATTCATCTTATTAACTTGCAAAACAATGAGCCAGCAATAACTTGCTGCTGAATTGGCAACAAGCCACAGTTTTTGCAGGAGATATAAATGGTTGCTTGTGATTTTATTTGTCATTCTCACCAACTCACTTACCTTAACACATAACCTACCCAGAAATTAGCTATTCTTGATATGATTGTCAGTATTACTCCATAATGCTATGTACCTTTAGCCTTACCAGATTTGGTAATTCAGATTACTTTACTTTATTCAGTCAGTTTTTATTATAAAACCACTCACTGGCTTCCTAAAATATTACATATCCTAAGGAAGAATTACTGACACTGCATTAATACAATGTACCAAAACTTTATTTGACTCACCATATGAAACGCAAGTTTTTACACTTGCAAAAAAAAAACATTTGCTAACCACTAAGAGCAACAAAGCTTGTCAATCCTAAACCTTGGATAACACTTCTTATTCTAAACCCTGTAAAAGGTTTCATAGCTAGAAAAAACAGTTACAGCAAAATGATGCAACTTCGCCAAATGACATGTCATGCAAAATTGAGTTTTGGTTAATTGGATAAGTGATTATAGCTCTCTTGAGAACCAACCATGGTAGGGTTTGTAGAAAAGAGAAAGATATGCAACTTTTATATGGCTCCAAAAGCTTAGCAGCTAAAGCAGGTCTAACAACATTTATATTTGAAATTTTTGAAAATTGTCTAAAAGAGAGAGAAATCCTCACCAGAAAAACCAACTCAATAAACACTATTCTGTTTACTATTCTGCACAAGGATGAATAAGAGGAGGATTTATAAAGAATGAAATAAATAGTAAGAAGAAAATAATGAGCACAATAGAGAGAGGCTTAAACAGATGCTAATTTTGCAATCAATCTTATGTATAGTTTCCATGTGACATCAATGATAAAAGTAATAAAAGAAAATCGAAAAAGACATAAAATAGAAGACTCAGTCATTCATCAATATTTTGCACATTATTAATTTAATTAATTATTACAATTAATTAATTGATTATTAGCAATAAACAATTGAGTTTTAATTTGAGTTTAAATCTACGAGCCATTTTTAAAATTGAACCCACAAATACCATTATACAGCAGGCAGGAAAATAAGATTCAACTTATCCTCTGTTAAATATAGAGAATAGAGTTTTAAAATAAATTTAGAGAAGAGAGTTTATTGAAGAGTTTCATTGAAGAGAGTTTTAGAGGCTTCCTAATAAAGGACAAACTACTGCAGAGTTGTTAACAAGGCCAAAAGTAGCAAGGCCGAGGTTACATGTTACAAGGTTAAGGCTAAGACCAAGACTATAAGTTACAAGACCAAGGACAAGGACAAGCCCACATATTACGAGGCCAAGGCCAAGAATAAGAGTTTCAAGGCCAAAGCCTATGCAAACATTTTCAAGACAAAAGACTTAAATTTTTGACTTACATTAATAAAGTGTAAATAACACTTTTTGACTTACATTAATAATTATGTAAAATAAAGAATGATTATTTATGTAATTAATTACATAAAATAAAGAATGAAAACTTTTAATTCTTTAATTTTATTTTTAATAAAGGCCAAGGCCAAAACAATCAAGGTCAAGTCCAAATATTTCAAGGCCAAGACCAAGGTCAAAAGTTTCAAGGCCAAGGCCAAGGTCAAGGCCTAAATTTTTGGCCTTAAGGCAAGACCAAGGCCAAAGCCAAGGACTAACAACTCTGAACTATACTTCTCTTTTTGATACATTAACAAGTCAACTAATCAACTATTTTCAAAGCGTTTGGAGCAATAAGAAACTATCCTCTCATTCTTCATTAATTGTCAAGCAGATCTGCCTACTACATTTTTACCCTTAATAACATTCAAAGATAATTTTTACTCTTAATAATATTAAAAGATCATCTGGTGAAAGAATTGTCACCAGATGATCTTTCCCCACTTTTATTCAATTCTGCTTGCTTAGAAATTGTCTCATCATTCTACATTCTATTTAACAGCATAATAGAATTCCCTGATCAATGAGGCCCCAGTACAATGGATGCTAACAAATCAACTTTTGCAATATTCTTATTTAATGCAAAAGTAAATGATCTTGTTGATCTTGACAAGTTACTACTAAAGTTAATGAATATTCTACTCAGTTAGCATCCTGAACGGCAGTTTATTTGTTTCATTGCTGCCAAAGATTATAAACAAATAATCACATGACTAATTGGAAATATATTAAGGCCAGGGTAGTGTTCTAGACCCAATCTTGTTTCTTCCCTTTATTTTCCCTTGACATAAACCTTATATAATGAATTGAAATAAAATCTCCCACCTGAAATTGTTATAAAAAAATAAGCTGACAAAATCCTGACCAGCAATATCTACAATAAAGTTCCTGCCAACTAATCCTTTGTTAATGGCATCACACATTGGTTTGTGGAAAATAGAATAAAAATCAACAGTTAAAAATGTAAAGTAATTATCACTAATGCCAGGTACTCCAACATTTATACTCTACTCTTTAATGTTAAAGCATAATGAGAATCTTGATTGGGATGAGTACCATTTCTACTCAAGCAAATTAAACACACACTTTGTCCAACCATCCACAAGTCTCTAAGTCTTATGCTGTTAGTCATAAAATGAACAGTGCCTGAGGTACTATACATTCTTACTTTGTGCAGTCATAAAACAAAAAATGATGTTTAGGATTTCCACAAAAATACCTCAAACATCAATTGATACAACCAACTCAAAATGTTTCAATATTTATTTGATATTAAAGAAAAAATACACAAGATTTTAAACGCAAGATAAAACTAAAATAAATTAAAATAATAATAGTTATATTGTTTTTTTTTTTTCATAAAAATAAAATAATAATAATTTTACTTAGACTTTAAAAACTTAAAAAATCTTTCAAATATTGCTTTAAGTGGACACATATAAGCCAAATAGGTAGGAGAGAGTGGAACACCATGATACACGGGGTACCAAGAAACTTTGGTATAGTAATTGTGGAGGCATCATAAGAGTTGTGACAACCACTTTTATATGATGAAACAGTTACTACTATGTTATGTGTTGACAATGTTAAAAATTATTTGAGCTATGTTAAAAAAGTATCATTTTGAGCTATATTAAAAAAATTATATCGTTTGATACCATTAGGCCTGCATGGGGTCGAATTTTGTGTTTTATTGATGACAAAGTTATTTATTAGTTTTTAAAGTTGCTAAATTTTAAGTTATGTTGTTCAATATAACATTGTGTAAACTACAACGCATTAGATCTTTACATCAACAAAACTATTAAAAAAACAGCTGATACTAAAAATAAAGCAATTGTTTTCTATTAGCAAGTATGAGATAACTTGATATAGCATTTGTAGAGGCCCTAAAACTGTAGAATTCTACTCCATTGTGTCATAAGCAATTTTAAAAAACATTTCTTTTAATACTTACAGTCTATTTTTAAGATTATTATGTTATTATAATACTAGGAGATCTAATTTCAATACAAAGCCATTATTTAATGACAATTAAAAATGATATTTAAAACGAAATATTATCTGGATTTTTGAAATGTGATTTAGACCATTGGATGCATTATTTGGGTTATAATTATTAATTTATTTGTCTTTTAAGTAAAAATCCAACTTTTCTTTAAGTTTCATACTTTTTATTTACTTTTTAATTATCATAGTTTGCATTAAGATACAAATTTTTAATTTTACCTTGATATAAATTTCAAATTTTACTTTTAATAGTCTCAAGTTTAACCGGTTATATTTTGGTAATTAATAAATTTAATTTTGTTGGTATAAATTTATTGTACAAATTAAACCAATTGCCAAAAAAAAAAAGCATATTAAAAAAATTGTTACGAAGCAAAAATCAAAAGTGTACCATGGTGCCCCTTCTTCCCTATGAAATAACAATAAACACCAAAAAGAACAACTAAAAAAAACTTACCCAGTCACAACAACTATAAAATCCAAAATATTCCAAGCGTTTCTAAGGTAGGATCCAGGATGTAATATAAATCCTTGAGTAACAATTTTTAAAATTGCTTCGGTAATAAATATTATTAACATGTAAAGTTCTGCTTTTTCCTAAAAAAATTTCTGAATATAATATATATATATATATATATATATATATATATATATATATATATATATATATATATATATATATATATATATATATATATATATATATGTATATATATATATATAAATATATATATATATGTATATATATATATATATATATATATATATATATATATATATATATATATATATATATATATATATATCTTTTTTCTTATTTATGTATGTATGAATATTCTTTATTTTTATTATTCAATTTCTCTTAATTTTGTATTTATTTTTGTTTTATCAACTGATTTAATTAGGGATTAGCGCAGCAGAATATATCTACATTGATTTTAATAGGTAGAACATGCAGAGAGTTTACATGCATCAACTGGCTGAGTAAACTAGATCATAATGCTTATGATCTAGTCAGAAATAAGAACTCAAAGATATTCATTTAATATTAAAGATATTAGTCTACTACAAGAAACTTCATACCACATGTTATTTTCTTTGTGAGATATAGTTTACTGATAAAACCAACATAAACTTGAACAGTTTCCAAAATAAACCATAAAGATCAGTTAAGGTAGTAATGAGTAATGTCAAAAAAATATTGTATTTAAAGAAACAAGTATTTCTTCATTAAATTTTTTAATATAAAGAAAAATTTCATCAAATAGGAAACTATGTTGCTTTGTGGTAACTTCAATTATTCAATAATTACCATAACAATTAAATGACATACTGATACTAGCTTTATTGATTGCCTAGATGAAAGTAACCTTATCTGACATTAACCATAGCTTAACCTTGTTTACACTCTAAATCTGATTATCGCAAACCAGCCCAAACAATAGAGGATTAGGTTTCACTAATTAGGGAAAAATGAATCTCACATTCATGAGATTCGTTTTTCATAACTAATTAAGCACTGAAAATATCAACATTTTATGAATAATTATGATGAAACCATCTTTCACCATGTTTCAACAACCATTAAACCATTTGTAGACAAAAAAGTTAGACAGATTACAAAGTTCATCAAAGCATATATTGCTTATAGGAGGCTATGAAACCAATCTAAAAGCTGGTCATAATACCAAATTCTTATTTAAAAAACATTCATGCCTGCTAAAACCATAGTACTCTAACTAAACAAGCAAAACAAATCACAAAGAAAAATTTTTTTTTATCTCTGCTCTGTCCAACTACTACAAGAGCAAGAGTGGAGCAATGTTCACCTCAAGTTTACTACTTGGCTCTGCTAGTTTAGTTAACCAGCAAAAGTTAACATCTGCATTAAATAATTACTTTTATTCAGTCTTTGAAATAGAACTAATAGGTACACTAATGCAAAATTGCAAAGGCTGCATTACAACATAATTAGTTAAACGTAAATTGGACTTATTTCAGTCAAAATAAATTTTAAACCAGTTTTAAAGTTATTAAACTACTTATGCTTGAAAGCATTTCTTTTGCTTAACCAATTTGTCTTATCTTCAATCATTTCTCATCAACAGTTTCAGAGAAAAAAAACAAGCAAAGCAATCTCTGAGTTTAAAAGAGGTAATAAAATAAATACGAAAAACTCGCCAAAATTACTCATTTCCAGAACTTCAATACAATGAAAAATCTTGAAAAGTGTCATGCATGACACTTTTCAAAGATTTTTTTTTCATTGTATTTAAGACACGTCATAAACCACTGTAATGGTAATAACATCAAATTATTTAAACACCACAATGTGTGTGTGTTGTTTTAAAATTATCAAAAGAATGAAAATATAGATTTTAACTACCTACCAACTTTAGATTGAGCCTTGATTTATCATGCTTTGGAAGAGGGCTATTCAAAGCTAGAAGAACGCAGTTTACCCCAATAGTCGCCAGTATAAAATAATCGAAAACCTGATGGAAAAAATTCACTTCCGTATAGTAGACAGTAATTATAAAACAGTTTCTATTTATATTATTTCTAAATGTAATATACTAAAAATTGTTACCGTAAAAAAAAAAAATTCTGAGAAAAGAACGTAAATCGTTTTCCTAGAACCGTGATATCGATCAATAGTAGACACTAGATGATCGGGATCGACTCGATTTATCGACTGGTATTGGTACGATACCTTACAGTATCAAAAACATCGGTATCGAAAATCGAAAACATATCGAAAATATCGGTATTGATATTGTTTAGTACGGATAATGACCGCAGCTCGGGTTTTCACAAGACTACCTCAGTTCGGGTCTTCACGAGACTTCGTATTTTATTTTTATAAACGATGAGTAATTTTAAATAGTAAACCTATATTATAACTGAGATGTAGAGGAGAGTGGAGGCATTACAAAGTATTTCTAAAGTAACTTTTTCTTTTTTACATAATGTATGTATTGAGGATGAAACCTAAGATTGACAGCAGATTATAATAAAGTGTATATATTTTGATTTTAGAGGAACCGTAAGATAAGCAAGTAATTAACAACATATTAGCAAAAATATGTTGTTAATTACTTAAAAAACTATGTCAGTCATAAATCACTTCATCAAAATACTCAAGTGGTTTCCATAATATAATTACACAAAAATGATATGGGAGAATCGGAGATCAATTAGTTTTTTTTGTCCCACTTCATCAATCCTTTAAAAAACGGTTTTTGTGGTGTACTTTTCCAAAATGTGGTTTTTACCACATGCATGTAGACAAAGCAATGTTAGTAAATAGAGAGGGAAAAAATCTCATCATTTACATTAGATAACATTGATTAGAGACCTCTCCTAAATGGATTTTTTGAGATATCCTACATTTCCCGCATTTCATTTCTTTCTCCTATATAATTAACTCATTGTGTAGTATCGTATGATATCACATATCGCAATTTTAGTTTAATTAATTATGTGGTATCACTTCCGTAATTTAATTTCTTATCTGGAATTGTTATTTTGGTTTAACAAATTGTGTGATATTGATTCCGTATTTTAAAATCTTTTATCTGGTATCTTTCCTTTAATTATTTAATTTATTATTCCACCTCTCTTGTTTGGTTCAGATTTTGTCCGCTCGCCTAAAGACAAAACTGAATTGCTTGCTAAGAACTTTTCATCAATATCATTTCTAGATTCCACTAGTTGTGTAATCGATATAACCGACAATAACTGATATAACCGACAAACAGGTTGATTCATTGCTTGACATTTGTATCACTCCAGCTTCTTTATCTAAAGTGTTTTCCTGCTTAGACTCTACTACAGCTTGTGGCCCGGACAGCAAACCTGTTATAGTTTTGCAGAAGTATTTTCTGGAGCTGTTGTCTATACTTTGTAAAACTATTTAACAAATACTTATCAGAGTCTCGTTTTCCGACCTGGTGAAAAGCGGCATCTGTTATCCCTATTATCAAAAACTCTGGAGAGCGATCTGATTCGTCTAACTATCGTCCCATTAGTCTTCTTCCTATCATAAGCGTGATTTTTGAGTCTTTAATTAAAAACACTTAACCTGTCATCTTAAATCTAATAACTTTCTGATCATCAATATGGATTTTGATCTTCTCGTTCTACTGCTGATATGTTAAGAGCTGTAACTAATAGGTTTTATTCTGCATTAAATAGATGTGAAGTAGTTAAGACTATTGCTCTTAACATTTTTAAAGTCTTTGATAAAGGTTGGCATACTGGTCTTCTCCCTAAGCTTTCTTTTTACGGTGTATCTGTTAACATCTTTAAGATTATTTAGTCCTTCCTTTCCAATTGTAGTATAAAAATTGTCCTCGATGAACAGCACTCTTCTTCTTATTCTGTAAATTCAGGGGTTCCTCAAGGTTCTATCTTGGCCCTATACTCTTTTTAATTTACATTAACGATCTTCCAGATACTCTCACATCTAAGGTGGCATTGTTCGCTGATGATATTACCTTTTATTCTTGTCTCGATAAGAAGCCAACAATCTCTGATCGCTTGGAAGAGGCATTTGAGGTTGAAAAGGATCTCACTTCTGGTACAGCATGAGACTCTCAATGGCTAGTGAACTTTAATTCAGATAAAACTCAATTTTTTCAGACAACTATTATTGCAATAATCTAGATCTTCCTATATTTATGAACGATAATGTACTCAATGAGTTATCTACCTTTCGTGTTCTAAGATTAACTCTTACTTCTGATCCTTCTACGAAACCATATATCAAATACATTGAAAAATTGGCTCCTAAGGTTGCATCTCTTGATCGTGCTCGCCACTAAATACACCGGATTCTATTCTTTATCATTATAAATCTAAAATCTGTCCTTGTATGTAAACTGTTGCCATGTCTGGAGCGGATCTTCCGATGATGCTTTAACGATGATTTAACTGTGACTGCTCCTAAGTGCTCCAAAAACCCTTATTCGTCTAGTTTTTTTCTCAAGCATCAACTAAAAAGCAATTTTACTTTTAAAGTAAAATTGCTTAAAGTATTTAGAGGAGTATTGTTAGTAATAAGTTCAAAAAGTAGTTGTTTTTTTTTTTGTTATTGTGACTATGCGACCGAATAATACCAGACGATTTTTTTTTTAATATTAGTATCGAACCAATATTGATGGTACCGACACTAGTATATAAACAATACCAGAAGATAAGATACCATCCTTCTCGGTGTCGACTTACACGATGCCGATTATCTAGCGTCTAATCAGTTAGAGTTTTTTAACCGAATATAATATTTTTATAGTTATTAACAACTACGACCATTTATTGCACAAAAGGTTTCACAAAACTTTTGAATTCTAGAAAGAAAAAAAAAATTTTTCAAATCAAACCTAAAAGATCGTGTTTAAAAAATCAAGTAAAAATATAAAATAGAATAACAAACAAAACGTTTAAATACTTTTGTTAAAAGGTGGTAACTTAAAAACTAGTGTTTAAAACGACTAATAAATAATTTGGCTGTCGACTAAAGTCGACATATTTTAAGTTTTTGCAATAAATTTTAATAAAAATAATTGAGCAATTTATATTCGTTTTCTATTTTTTAATACCATATTATTTAAATAATAATGGAGCAAAGCAATATGAGAGAAGGGCCGCTTGGACAATGGGACAATTTATTCCCAGACCCCAATGATTTAGGGACCGCCTTAAATGCTTGCTATATATTAAAAAGTTATTACAATCATATTTATGATGTGATTGTTTTGATGAAATTTAGATTTCATTAATCTATACAATCTTCATAAAATTTATTTTGACTCAGCGCCCTAAACCAGCTTGGAGCGGCGCTGTATTAAAGTATTTATGAAAAACACTAGCATTGAGTAAACAAAAAAAAAATAGTGAAATACATAATCAAAAGTTTATTATCGGTATAAATAATGGTAACATGCTATGAATTTGATGAAACTTTAAGAGAGTAAACAAAAAACTAGGTAATAGTTATAATAGAGCATACTATTGTTATTAAATGAACAAACAAAACTAAATATTGAAAAGTTAAATCGAAGAAAAAGATATATGGATTTTAGGATTTTTAATTGACTAAATTGACTTTTAGTCGATTAGTAGGAAGTCCATAGTCAATTAAATAAACTATTTGAAGTCGACTAGTTTTGACTCTTGACTAGTCGACTTTTAGTCAATTTAATCGAAGTCGATAACAACACTATAAAAAAGAATTTGTAATGA
Source organism: Hydra vulgaris (assembly GCF_038396675.1). Classification (NCBI taxonomy): domain Eukaryota; kingdom Metazoa; phylum Cnidaria; class Hydrozoa; order Anthoathecata; family Hydridae; genus Hydra; species Hydra vulgaris. Next base: position 42,476,679 of record NC_088921.1, read on the forward strand.
AATTAAAAAAAACGTTGTTTTCAAACACTGTAGCGTTGAGGTCCAAAAAATTTGTCAGATTCTTTTGATCTCGGACAGCTCATCCACGGAGTTTACTTTGATAACAACTTCACAACTTCAAACGTTGGCTTTATATGGGGTTTATTCAAGGTTAGCTAAGTTTCATGACTGACTATTATTCCTCCTAGCCTGTCGCCATCATGTTGAAGAGATTCATATAGCTGTAACCTCAAGTTAAATTTTTATGTTTTAACGGAGAATCAACAAGTCTCTGAAGCAGAGTTGGGATGGTTTTAATACAAACAATGAGACGGTTGCAATTTAATCACCAGAATGTTAAGGGCATCTGTTTGGAGAAGCAGGTTCTATTGGCGCTCAAAAGAAACTTGATAGACCATAAAAAGTTAAGAAATAGTTAGGTGAAGACAAAATAAAGAATTTTGTCACTTTAAAATACCTTTTTTGCAAAAACAAAATATATAAACTACTCGTTGAATTTTAAATTATTTACATTTTTCATATTCAGATTTTTGAGAGGCGCAAAGGTTATTGTGAGCTGGTGGAGCTTGCAGTTATGTTTCTTGAAAAAAATTATACTATCAGGTAAAAAATTAACAAATTTGAAACTATTACACACGCTAGGTTTGTGGCAAAGACATTTTGATTCATGAAACTTAAGTTGCTTTACCCTAAAATCAGACAGTTTCTTCTTCTGATAAAGAAGATAAAGTAACCAACTGGATCTAATAAAGTAATCGTAGAGGTCAATAGAATGACTGACTACTTTGGCTACTATGGCTACTACCACTGCTTTCGCTCTTCTGGGTAATATGGTTTTTAACCTGCGATTTTTCTGATTCTGCAGCTTTTAAAGTAAAATGGTAAAAGTTCTTTATTTGACCCAATGGGAGGTACAAAAATATCTAAGAACGAATAGAATCAAAGCTGACTTCCTTCTGACAGCAATGTTGATAAAGCCAATGTTGATAAAGCCAACAAAAACAGACCAACTACTAGGTCTAAAATTGTATATTTTACCAGGTTCCAAGTTATTTTTTAATATTCTATGTCATAGTTTGAAAAATCCTTATGAACAAGACTATCTCAAACTTTTTGGGTACAATGAGTATGAAAGCATGTAAAATCTGTCAAAGTTGTTAACAACTCATCAAAACTTACAGTAAAACTTATTCTAGATAATTTGGAACGCGTGATGAGCAAAGAGAAGCTTAAGAATCCAAATAAAGAATTCTTGTAAAAAACAGTTAAAAAAGTAGAAAAGTGGATACAAGGGATCAGCTAAGACGACTGCTCCCTTACTATTGGCTATGAGTTGATAATTCAAATAATAATTTAAATTTTAGTTTGATACCTAGTTAGGTATAAAAATAATTTTAAAATTTATTTTTAAGGTTTACAGTTTACATTTGTAAACTGTAAACCTTAAAATTTAAAATTATTTGTTACATATTTTTTAGAGATATTTATTTTATACTAAAAATTTATATATATTTATTATATAATGGAAATGACAAAACAGATCAACAAAAAATCACTTTACAATAACCTAAACATTAATTTATCTACCGTTCTCAGTTAAAAATATGTACACTTAAATTGAAAAACATAATGTTTTTTTTGGTATAACACATAAAGAAAATCTTGATCAAAAAGTTAAATAAAATCAACATCAGATTCGCGCTAATGTCTAGAGTTTGGTCAAAAATTGCAAAAAGCGCAAATTCAAACAATTAGCGCAAAATAAAATAAAAAAATTTGAAAACAATCAAATTTGTTTTGTAAACATGACCTTTACGCCACTCTGTATAATATTTTTGCTAAATATCTAAGATAGCTAATTTTCAGACAGCAGTTTTATTACCATATGACGCTTGCTACTATAGCCAGTAGGCCTTTAGCTTATTAAGCTAGCTGTCCTCGTAGCTAAATTGCTGTTTTTATCTTTACAAATATCGATTGCTTTTCACTAACTTAAAAAAGCTAGCGATCCTTGTGACCAAATTGCTGTCTTTATCGTTATGATTATAGCTAGCTATTTGCTAGACCAATTTCCTACAGGGAGATCAATGTAATTGTAACAAATCTAAAAATACTCAAATTAGTATATAAAAGAGTATACAAGATGACTATTTTAAAAATGATTGCAAATTATTACTACCAAAAGAAAAAAAACAAGTGGCAAAATAAAGAAGCAATAAAATTCTTTTCATTTTCATTAGCTGTTGGCTTATACTATAAATAAAGGTTTTTTTTTTGTGTTTAAATCCAAAGTACAAGTGCCTTGCAAAAAAACGTTTGAGATCACTTTAAATTGATTTATATTAAAAGTTGAACTTTTGAAGTTGAAATTAAAGTATTATCTTCTACTGCTCACGAATATGAAAATTATCTGCAGCTAAACATTTCACTTTTGACGAAACAAAGTTCATTAGTTTTTGTTTAGGCTTCGCATATCTTAATGGCCACAATTACGCTGATGATTTAAAAGATGTTTTTTTAAAAATCTTTGATAAAATTTAACTACATGATAAAATAATGAGTTTAGCATCAGACGCCAGTGACGTACGCAACCATCTAAGTTATTTGATGTTTGTTTCAACATTCAACGAATAAGATGCACAAAACATGTTTTTCAATTAGTAGTTAAAGATGTCATAAATTTAGTTAAAAAAAGATGAAAAAAGAATTAGTCTTTATTGCAAAATTATTTAAAAAGTTCATAAAACTGTTACATTTTTCAAACAATTTTCTCAACTTAATGATATTCAAAAATTCCAATATCAATAACCTTATTTAAATATTAAAAAAGATTTATTTAATTTGTGTAAACTTTTAAATAAAAAGTTGAAGCTTTTGTGTGTTATATTTAGTTAATGTTCTGTAATTTAAAAACTGTAAATACGTTTAACATTTAGTATTACATATAATTTAAAAAATTACAAAAACTTAAATGTACTTACACCGATTAATTGAATCAAATTCGTGTGTTTTTTGTAAAGGATAAAAAATCACATAGATTTAATTATGAATGCAGTGAAAGTGTTTGTATATATACGCTTTCACTTTTTATTTTTATGGTAAATTTGTGAAAAATAATGAAAGTTTCTCTTAATAACAGCCGGCAAAGATTGATTTGCTGCTTAAAAAGGTCCATAAAAATATTTGCTAAGAATATTAAAAGTTATATTTTTCAACTGTAAAAATAAATCTCGGTTCCTGAAATTTGTCAACTCAAAAAAGATCCAAATTTGCTGACTGACCGAAATATAAAAATTGGTAATGGAGATGGAGGTGCAGGTGGAGATGTCACGCACCTATACTATGACTATTTTGTGGAGTCCTTACTACTATATATTGTGGAGTCCTTACTACTATATATTGATAAAACAAACTGAATAGTTAGAAAGAAAGTATACAATTTTATGTTTCTTATTTCTACTAATTTTTCTTAGTTTATTAAAACAATAAATAAATTCTCACAGTAGTCTAAATTGTGCAATTTTTAATAATTAAAGCAAAAAGTCTCAAATGGCTTTTTCTTAGGATGAGCCTCTTAATATTTTTTTTTTTTTTTTTTTTTTTTTTTTGAGAAGCTGAAAATTTAAAAGTAGTTTCTGGGTTTGTAAAAACAACTAAAAAAAAGTATACTCCCATGTTCTAAGTTTAATTTTTTGCAAATGGAGATAAAGATTTCGCTATTATTTTTATTTTTTTATTTCTTGACTCACTAGTGTCTAATATTTGACGCACGAATATTAATAAAATGATTATAAAAACATTTACACAAAATTCTTTCTAAATAAAACTTCATTATAATTAAACATTTTGATAAAGTTTATTTTCCATATATAATTTATTGTATAATTAATAATTTAATAACATTCAATGTTATCAACGCCATATATTCCAACAATGTTAGTTACATCGTTTTTGCTTTAAAGAGTTCATAAAATTGATTTTAGTTTGCTTTTTTAATGATAATATTAAAAGAAAAGCACTTAACTAAAAATAATTTGTTATTAATTTGTTAATTGTTAAAATAATTTGTAATTAATTTGTTATTAATTTGTTATTTGTTATTAATTTTGTTAATGTTATTAATTTTGTTAATGTTATTAATATTGTTATTGTTTTAATTTGTTATTGTTATTGTTTTAATTTGTTATTGTTATTGTTTTAATTTGTTATTAATTTGTTATTGTTATTGTTATTAATTGTTATTAATTTGTTATTAATTTGTTAAATAATAATTTGTTAATTGTTAACTAAAAATAATTTGTTAACTAAAAATATTTATTATTTATAAAAAAAAAATTTCTTGTCTTCTTTTTTTTTTTTTAATTTTCATAATTGACTTATTTTAAAGCAGAGAATATTTTGCCGAATGTAGATACTAAACGCAAGTAAATGCATGTATAAATGTACATATTTAAGTATTAAGTCTTCACTAAAAGGTACAAATGTTTAAATTACAAGTTACAAAGTAAAAATGGTTAGAAAAGTATAATAAAGTCTGATTATTAGATTGAATAAATACACTTGCATTTATTCAATCATTATTCTAACTTAATTATAAAAGAATATTTTCTTTTTTTATGTCAAAAAATATTGGGCAACATTTTTTCTAATATTTGTTAACATTACACCAATTAACGAAGTAAGCTCATAAAATAATATGTTTTATTAACATTACACCAAGTAACCTCAAAACTGCAGGATAACCTCAATATAACAAAAGTTATTTTTAAAGCATAATCTCGGTATATAAAATGTTACTGTTAACAGTTCACAGTATTTTACATGAAAATGATTCCTCTCAGTCGCCATCATCAAGTCGCCAACATTAGATACTAGTCTTTTAAAAAGCTGAAATTTTACTGAAATTTAATAAATTAGCTGAAATTTTACTGGGATAAATAAATTAGCTGAAATTTTACTGGGATAAATAAATTAGCTGAAATTTTACTGGGATAAATTTAATAATACTACTGAATTCAGGATTTAAATTAAAAAATGTATCTAGACGGAGTTTTTCACAGAACGCAATAAGCACTTACGTTAAACAGAAAAAACAAGTGTATCTAAAAGAAACAACGAGCAAAAAATGTAGGGTATTGGAAAAAAAAACTTATTTGCGGTATTTATAAAAAGACTTATCAAGAAATATTATATAAAGTTATAACTTATAAAATTAAAAAATTTCTTTTATGAACTTACAAAACAAAAAACAGTGTACCTTTGAATCACTTATTGTTCTACACCAACGACGAAATGGGTTTGTTTCACTAAAGATGAAAAGGCTGCTATATTTTTTTCTTTCGGGTCCAGATAATTTCTGCAAAGACGAAGCTCTTGATTGTGACATCAAATATTGTATATTTCGCTCTTCCATTTTAAATAATATTTTCTGATTAGAATAACAATATATATCAATACATGCATATGAATAAATGGTTTGTATGAAATGAAATATATATATATATATATATATATATATATATATATATATATATATATATATATATATATATATATATATATATATATATATATATATATATATATATATATTTACCTTTTCATATAGTTAAAATTTTGTTTTACTTTTAATTTGTTATTATTCTTTTTTTTTTCATAGTAAATTTTCGTTTCTGTTTTATTCTCTGATTTAAAAACAGAACTTTTTCACTTTTCATAATCCTTTCAGATTTCATTTTACAATCTTTTATTTAATATTCTAATGCTATAGAAGATAAACTCATAATGATTCTATAGAAAATATTTTTTTAGAAGAAAAACATTTTTTGCGATCCAATAAGATTTTAAAATTGAGTTTCAAAGGTCACATGGTTTAATTGTACAGAACAAAACCTATTTTGGCATATGTTTGAAACTCCATTTTCGTTAAATTTTTAAAGATAAGTACAGATGAATTTTTTCATTTTATTACTTCCTTAAAACATCTATAAGAAGAGTTAATTTAAAAAAAGTTGGAGTAAATAATGTTTTTTTTAATATCAGACTTTTATAATTAGGTTCAACACTTATTATTATTTATAAATGAAGGTGTCTTCATTTCAGATTAAATGAAAATCTAAAGGGCTCTATAACACAGTTTAAAAAAATATTTAATACTTGAAAAATGCTCTTTAACTTTCAAATAAAATTTTCTTGTCTTTTAAAGTTTATGACCTTTCACATTTATGACTAGATTCTTAACATTTTCACATTATATATTTCGCATGAATTATTAGAAGATCTAATGACTATTATCCGATTCAACTGTTTGGCTAAGTCCGATAAATAATCTGATTCAACCGTAGATTTAAGCCCGATTTGAGTGTAATTGATAATTCATTGACAAGTTAAAATACCAAAAAAAGTTGCAGACATCCCACAGTGGGCCAGTGACGGGACAAAAGTATAAAAACCAAAATCAGAATTTTGATGCCTAAATGGTGTCGAACATATGTAAAGACATTATAAAACAATTTAAAACCGTTTATATACACTTAAAGTTTTAATGAATATACTAATGCTGTGGTTGAAGTAGACGCGAATGTAAATTAGAAAAAAAAAATTATAAAGAGAAAAATGTTGTTTAAAAAATCGATGGAAATAAATAGAATTTACATAAAATATTGCGCTTTTTAAGATATTATATTATAACTCTATATATTATACCTAGATTTTAAAAGTTGTTAGACTAAAATCGGTATGTAATTAACATATTTATGGCAAATTTAAATATGCTTAATTTGTTATATTTTAATGTCTAACTTTTGCTTTTAATTGACAATATATTTTTTTTATTGCTACATCTTGCTTTTATACTCAGATATTTTAAAGCTTATATATGTTTGCTTTAATAATTTCATAAATCTGGCTGCCACTAGGCGCCACTTTGGTTTTCTTTTACGTTTGAACTCTTTTACCTAACTAAAAATCTGCAATTGCGCTCAAAAATTTTTATTTGCACAAAATTTTAAAAAACGTGGAAAACATATAATACGGTCTTAGTCATACAAAACGTATTACTGAACAATATTATATATATATATATAAATGTATATATATATATATATATATATATATATATATATATATATATATATATATATATATATATATATATATATATATATATCTTAATTTAAATTTTGTCAAACCAAATTGATTTAATAATCTATTTTGGTTGCTTTGGTTGTGGCAATTCATTTTAGATGTTGAAATTCTGTTTTTATTAAGGCTTCATGAGTGTCACAAGAAGCAAAATTCACTAATTTATTTGACTCAACAGTCTTTCGTTTATTTATTTTGATTATGTTAAGAGATGGATTCAAAGTAAACTAACCGGTGCAAGGTTTATTATAAAGAATTCAGCTTGGCTTGAAAATGATTTTAATACCACATTAATGAAGGATAGTAAAAATAAACAACTCGGCAGACCTACATTATCATTTCAAGAATCATCATTAAAAACAAAGAAAAGTTGCAACTTTGTCAACTTCAAATTCTTGTGAATTATTGTTTGCTAAGCTTGTACTACTTGTAGATTACATTGTCAAAGATTTTTGATGATTGTGAATGCATGGGAACAATATAAACATAAAAATTTTAAAAATTCTGTAGACGCTCAAAAAAACTGCTAATTAGACAAACTAATTAATTAAGGTAGAATAGAATTTTTTTCTACAAGAAAACAAGTTTATCTAGCAACGTGTAATAGCACGTGTAATAACACTAGTTAATCATACTAAACTTAGATAAGTTTTGCTTTTCACCAGCAAGGATCTCATAATAAAACAGGTGCTAAATAGTGTACATAGCACAAATAAAACATATGCAACTAATAAAAATTAGTTGCTGCTAAGCAAAATTAGGTATCCATAACAACTAAATTAAAAATATTCACGTTTTTAAAAAGTGTGACCTCATATTGGTACTTATGTAAAATTTGGTAAACATAGCACTCGTAAAAATATCTGCAAATACCAAAACTAGATTTTTGCTATCCGAAATTTAGTATCCAAAGCAACGAATCAAAAAAATAACACCTTCATAAAAAGCGCAGACATCATAAAACTACTCATCCTAATTTTAGTCAATATAGGCCTAATATTAAATTAGTTATGAATTTTGTTCAGTAAAAGTGAATTCTGGCCCACTGTGCATCCGTAGCATCAAATTTTTATTAGAATTTATTATACGTTTAAAAAGTACGAGATATAAAAGTGATGCTCGCTTGTTTTTTTTTTAAATGACGGTTGCTTATTTTTTTAAGTTTTAAATGACGGTTGCTTATTTTTTTAAGTTAACGATTTAAACTTTATTTAGTTTTAATTTTTAATTTTTTGGATAAAATATTTCGATGAAGGTTTAGAGTAACTGATTGATAACAAAAAAATTTTTTTTTTAATTTACTGTGGTTAATGGCAAAACGTTATCATTACCATAGACAAAAGTAAAGTTTTTATCATATCTAAAAGTTAGCTTTCGATTAAATAATTCTAGTTTCGCCCCTACATTTATTATACTTTAAACACAAGCATTTAATATTGAAATTTACTGTTAATCATAAAAATATTTTAAAACGTTACTTTCATCTCCATCAATGAGTGCAATAATGTGATACTTTTAACAGTCTTTAAAAATATTTTTTAAAGACTATTAAAAGTTGTTAAAAAGAAATATTGTTAAAAAAGTGCTACAGATGAATTAAAGCAAATGCAGTATGATTTAAATAACCAATGCAATATGATTTAAATAACCAATGCAATATGATTTAAATAACCAATGCAATATGATTATAATAACCAATGCAATATGATTTAAATAACCAATGTTTTTTTGTGTTTTGTTTATTAAGGTTTTTGTGTTTATTTTTAAGAAGTCGTTACGGTCTTATGCAAAAACATGGTACACATTATAGAATACGGTAGACAAACTGCATTAAGTTCAAAAGTAGAATCGCTGTTTATAGGTCGGCTGTAAATGGGGATATCAGGGGCGGATCCAGTAGTTTTTAGTCTTTGAGATAGCTAACTTCCAGACATGGAGCATACTAGGATGCTTTGCAAAAAATTGCGATGATTGGAGCCCAGAACAAAAAAACCTCAAAATTTTCGCCCCCTGCCCCAAACGTGAGAGCGAAATTTGATACGATATTTTTTGTACTGTACTTAACTACACTTATATATATTAATAGATTTTAAGTTTTATTTTATAGTATAATCTCTCAGCCTTCAAAAATTATGACCATAAAAAATTTGTAATCCCCTCAAATTAAGTGGGGTTCGAACTTTATATGGCCATAGTTTTTGATGGCTGAAATATTTTACTATGAAATTTAAAATTTATCAATGAATATAAGTCTAGTTAAGAATAGTAAAAAATACTTGTTGCTAACACGTTTGGGGCAGAAGGAGGGGGCAAAGATTTTGGAGCTTTTTTGTCTTCATGCTCCAATCATTATTGCAATGATCGGCAAAGCATCCTTATTTAACACAAGTATAAACATATAAATACTTTGAGTATGCTCCATGTCTGGAAGTTAGCTATCTCAAAGACAAAAAAATTTTGGATCCGCTCCAAGAGAATATCTTATTGATTCTATTACAATAAAACTTCTACTCAAGGACATTTTAGATTGAAATAGCAAAAGTGTTAAGAAATTAAATGAAAGTTTACTTAGTCGTGATTTTGTATATGGTTTTTTAAAATGAAACAAAGAAAAGTTCGATGTCGGAATGTGCCAAAACAAAAGGCATTTAAGAGCTCCAAAAAAGCCTGAAACAATCAATGCTTATTTTGAAAAACAAAATTGTCAACAAAATTAAAGGTTGAGATATTTTCAAATATTATAAATTATCGCGAGACTAACCTGAGTGACGACAGCTAAACAGATTAACTCATTGTAAGACAATCGTACCACTACAGTTTTCCTTGCTAAAGCCATCTTTAGAGATCATTCTGACCCCTCCAACTATCTCTAGTTTTATCTCTTAGTCTTCTTTTTATTATTAGCAAGGTCAATCGTCGTAAAGTTGCATCTCTTTCTTTTTTTCTACAAATACCATATCATCGTTGCTGCTCAAAGGAGCTATCATCAATAGTTTCATCAACCAAAATTCATTCTTGCTTGACTTGTCATTCAGTAAAGTCCTGTATAAAAATGAAATGTTAAAAAAAAAAAAAGTTAAAAAAAAAATAAAATTGGGACAATTTTGGAAGAGTGAAAAAAGGTTCCAGAAAAGTATGCAGCAAAAGAAAATAAAAATGAATTTAAAGACTCAAAAATAGGTTTGCCTAAAAGATACGTCCGTCTTACACGCGTAAGGCGGACGTTAGTACGTGTACACAGAGCCAATGTATAAGTGAACGGACGCGAGGAAGTTTAAAATGGCGGAAAATTTTACAATAGCTCAATTAAAAGAAATTTTAGAAATGCACGAAAGAACAGTTATTAAAATTTTTAACAACAAAATAAAAAATTTATAGAGTAAAAACTAGAAATTAGTGAATTAAAAAGTGTACATTTTTTTTAGCCATAAGTATGACAAAGTTTTAGTTAAACTTGCCAAAACCAGCCTGATCACAAAATTCCAAGCAACTTAAAAAATATTGTAACAGAAACCATGAAAGATAAATTGGCAGAGTTCGAAGATAGAAGTAGGCGTAATAATTTGAGAATAAACGGAATTGAAGAATCTGTAAGCAAAACTTGGGAAGATTGCGAAAAGAAAGTTCAACATATTCTAAAAACAAAATCGAACTAGATGACAATTTTGTTATTGAACGGGCGCAACGAATGGGAAAAATTAACGAAAGTAAAAGTAATAAAAAAAAACAGTCGTCGTGAAATTTTTAAATTTTAAAGACAAATCGGTTATTCTAGATAAATATATCAAATTGAAACTCTGGAATCGACACATTTTTATAAACAAAGATTTTTGCGAAATAACAAGCGTGCCACGGAAAAAGTTGTTTACAGACGCTAAAAACAAAACTAAGGCAAAAAGGTAAAAACTAAGACAAAAAGGTAAGTATGCTAAGGTTGTTTATAACAAACTAATAACGCTTGATTTCTAAAATAATTTCTTTTATTTAGATCTAATAATAAAAACAAATAAAAATGGATTCGAATAACTACAACAATTTTGATTTAAATTTATTTAATTTTTTTCAAACTGATGACTTTTTATTAAACCATGAATCAGATCCGGGTTTAAGTTACTTTATGGAAGCAATGGCTGTTCGAAGCAGCTGCTCATATTATTATTCCCATGAAATAAAATAATTTCTTAATTCTAATAATTTTAACACTTTGCATATTAACATAAGAAGCTTATCAAAAAGTTTGAAAATTTTTGCATAAACATGAAAGAATCTCTTGGTACTTTTAGTTTAATTTGTATGTCAGAAACTTGGTGCAGCACAGGTAACGCAAATTCTAATACAAACACCTGTTTACCAGGTTTTAAAAAATTTCTTTAAAGCGTTAAAATAAAAAGCGAGGCTGCGGTTAAGTAATTTATATAAAAGAATACTTATGGTATATTATCAGGCCTGATATGAGTAATTCTGAAGACAATAAAGAGGTTTTAACAGTTGAAATTGTTACCTTAAAAAAAAAATTAAGTTGCTGCTATTGACCACCCTCTGGTCAAATTGAAAACTTCAAAATATTTTTAAATGATATTTTAAGCAAAACCATTCATGAAAAGTTATGTATATTTTTATTATTTTGGACTGTTTTCAATACCATACTAATTATAAAATAATTTTTTTTTAAACAATGTATTTTAACATGGCGTATTTTCTATAATTAACAAACCAGCATAAATAATTGCTACATTAGCAACGAAAAAAATAGAAATGTATAAGACTTGAAATGCTTTAAATAAAAAAGTTTAACACAACTATAAAATTTTATTCTTAAATGAGAGGTAACTCTATTCTTTGGAATGGAGTTACCTCTCATTTAAGAATAAAATTTTGGAAATTATATTCTCTGGATAATATATTTTTATACTTTAAGACGTTTAATAATTTTATGCATTATTTGATGTATTTATGCTGTCAAGTTTTTATGGGGATATACAAAAATATTTGATTATGATTTATTGAGATTGTAAATTACGAGCGATTCCCAATGACAAGACCTGATGGTCTTCTCCGAGTTTCCACTTTTTTTTTATAAAATAAAAATGTATCACTATTGTACCTTTTATCTAGTTCTTATTGAATGATTTTATAATTTATATGTTAACGATTTTATCGTACAACGATTTATTAAAATATTAAAATAAAAGAACAAAAAAATAATAATATAAGGAGTGGAACATGTGCATAGAGGGACATTATTCCCACCCTCCCCTATACCATACATCCTTTTATACTGAGAAACTATGATTTTTAGTCAAAAAACAGTTTTTCTATTGGTTAGCTGGCGAATTAAAGACTACGATAGGATAAAAAGTAATAATAAAACCATACTACGGTATGGTTTTATTATTACTTTTTTAAGTTGTTATTTATTCAAAAAAATTTAGTTATTAAAAAGCACTTGATAATTATAATAAATTAGAAAAACAAACATTTCAAAGGTTTTTTTTCTTAAATACTTACTTCTATATTAACCCTTTTACCTCCTCCCCCTTTCCATACATCTTCGTGCGCTATTTTAAGACCCAACCCTTTCCCCTATGAGCGTACGTACGTCCTTTATATATATATATATATATATATATATATATATATATATATATATATATATATATATATATATATATATATATATATATATATATATATATATATATATATATATATATATATATGTATATATATATATATATATATATACATATATATATATATATATATATATATATATATATATATATATAAATATATATATATATATATATATATATATATATATGTGTGTGTGTATATTATATATATGCATATAATTATTATATATATTTATTTATATATATACTATTATATTATTATATATATATATTTTATTATATATATATATATATATATATATATATATATATATATATATATATATATATATATTATATATATATATATATATATATATATATATATATATATATATAAATATATATATATATATACATATATTTATAATATATATATGCATTTACATATATATATATATATATATATTTATAATGTATATATGCATTTACATATATATATATATATATATATATATATATATATATATATATATATATATATATATATATATATATATATACATATTTTTTTTCTAAACATCTTCACTTTCAACAAGGTTGCAAGCAGCAACTAATTAAAGTTGGAAGTTACTGAAAGAGAAAAGTTGAAGATTGCAGAGCAAGATAACAATTGAGAGACGACTTAAAGGATTGCAAATTATATGAATCAGGAAAGCAAGATAAAGGAAGCGAATTCCAAAGAGCTGATATTCAAGGAAAAAAACTAGACGAATAAGAGTTTTTGAAGCACTTAGGAACAGTCACAGAAAAAGGATGAGACTTAATTGAATAACGAGTAATGAAAGAATGAATTTTAGTAGATGGCACAAGAGACGCCAGCTCTTTAGAGCAGTACCCATTATAGTATTTGTAGAAAAGAGAAAGAGAAGCAACATTACGATGATGTGATAATGGTTGGAGGTTGGCAGCAAAAGCAGGTCCAACTATGTTAACAATGCGTTTTTGCACCTTGTCAAAAAGAAAAAGGGCATCATTAGAACAACATGGCAAGAGTATTCCATACAAAGGCAGATTTGAGATTTATAGAGATGAAGAATAGAATCCGGATAAAAAAAGTATCAAACTCGATAAAGAGATGCAATCTTAGCAGAAGCTAATTTTGCAATAGATTTCATATATCATTTCCAAGAAAGATTGTATGTAAGAGTTAATCCAAGAAGGTTAATGCTAAATGACTCATCTAGTACATTACCGTTCATAAATATAGAAAAATCTAAATTATTGCGATAACGATTGGCTAAAAAAAATGGAGTTTTATTTGAATTAAAGTTCACCAGCCACTGTGAGCCCCATGCTGTAGCAGAAGTAAGATCCTTTTCAATCTCAAATGCCCCTTTCAAGCAATCAGCGTGTTGGCTTCTTATCATGACAAGAATAAATGGTAGTATCATCAGCGAACAATGCCACCTTAGATGTGAGAATATTTGGAAGATTTTTAATGTAAATTAAAAAGAGCATAGAGCCAAATATTGAAACTTGAGAAACCCTTGAAGTTACAGAATAAAAATAAGAGTGCTGTCCATTGAGGGCAGCCTTTATACTAAGATTGGAAAGGAAGGATTCAATTATTTTAAAGATGTTACCAGATACATTGTAAGAAGAAAGCTTATGGAGAAGATCAGCATGTCAAACTTTATCAAAAGCTTTAGAAATGTCAAGAGCAATGACCTTGACCTATCCACCTTTACCTAATGTACGATATCACCTATCGGTTATTACTGTTAGAAAATCAGCTGTAGAACGAGAAGATCGAAATCCATATTGATGGTCAGAAAGTAAGTTATTAGATTCAAGATGAGAAATTAAGTGTTTGTTAATTAAAGACACAAAAACCTTGCTTATGATAGGAAGAAGACTAATGGGACGGTAGTTAGACAAATCAGCTGTCCAGAATATTTCAAAATAAGGATGACAGATGCCTCTTTTCAGCAGGCTAGAGAACAAGACTCTGATATCCACTTGTTGAATAGTTTTGAGAGTATAGAAAACAGCTCCAGAGAACACTTTTATAAGACTTTAACTGGTATGCTATCCGGGCCACAAGCTGTAGAGTCAAAGCAGGAAATCACTTTAGATAAAGAAGTTGGAGTCAAAGTCTGAACCATACAAGAGAGGTGGAATTACATATTTGCTCTTATTATTGATACTATTAAAGATTCCATGCCTGCCTGAATTCACAAATTTATGTAAGAAGCACATTTGTCTACCCAAGGGCCATCACGAAGAAAATCACTGAAAGAGTTCCAGTCAGCTTTAAGATAGTTGTAAGAGGTACAATGATAGGAGGATTCTGATGATGAAGAAGAATGAGATAATAGTTTTAGAGAGATCGAACTGTGATCAGAAGCATATAAGCGTTAATGTGGAGAAACTAAGGACTGAAATCGGATCAGAAACAAGACATAAGTCAAGTAGAGAAGTTAAATGATTCGGGTTGTCTGGAAAGCGAGTTGGAAAGTTGACTATTTGAGTGAGAGATTAAAAAATTAAAAAGTTGAGGGCGTTAACACCAGGAGAGTCACTGACACTAGAGCTAAGCCATTCAGTGTGATAAGCATTAAAGTCAACAACGATATTGGCTGATGGATAAAGAGAGAGGGCTTGATCAATTTGATCAGAAATAAAAGAGTGCAGTCTTGAGATTAAGGAAAGCAATATAGAACAAAAAGAAAGGCAATAGAGTGAAGTGGTGCTAAACGAAAGCGCATAAAAGAGTAGTCTGGGGATTCAAATCTAGTTTTCCGACAAATGACTAAATTCTTACAAATTGGAGTCTTACAAATTAAAGGAAGATAATCATCAACACTAAGATCACAAGATGAGAAAGCTGAACTCACAAAGAGCAAGTAGGTCTGGTGAACTTTGTAAGAGAAGTAAAAACTCAACAGAAGAAAAGTTACTTCGAAGACCACGAATATTAGTGAATCATAGATTCAGAGAACTTGGTGATGACAATGGTTTTTTGTGTTTTATAGTTTTTGGTACTGTATTCCTTTTTAAATTTGTTAAAGAACTTGACTCAAAGCATAGAAAGAACTCAGTACACTGTTTAATTGCCTCAGCAATTGTCGCATTACTAGCAATAAACCCTGAGCCGTAACAAAGGGCTCCAAATGTGGCCTCCGCAATGCACACCAAAAGTACAAACAGGGACACAATCCATGCGCAAAAATGCACTGTCTATACTTTGATATTTTTCAGCTGTTGATGGAATCAGTCTCTCTGAGAGCTACCACAGAGTTCGAGAAACCTAACTACCAGCTGGCCTCAGAACCACTCAGAAAGTTGTAGTCCTCCTAAGCTAACAAAAGATGACAATAAATATTTAAAAATCCTTTCTTTAAGAAATAGAAAAAAAGCATCAACCAAGTTGGCAAAGGACATTAACACAACAACTGGGGAAAATGACAGCTCTTCTTGTATTCGACGACACCTACTTAAATTGGGATTAAGAGGGTGTGATGCAATTCGAAAAACCATTATTACGGCGTGGCAATAAAGAATATGACTTAAATATGCAAAACAACACAAAGATTGGGCCAAGGAAATGTTTAATCAGGTTCTGTACACCGATGAGTTCAAATTGGAAATTTTTGGAACAAAAGGACGCCAATATGTTTGAAGAAGAATTGAAGAAGCCTATCAGCCTGAGTGTTTAAACTCTACTATTAAACACAGTGGAGACTCTTTACAAGTTTGGGGCTGTTTATCTTCATCTGGAGTTGGTGATATGATCAAAATAGAGGGGCAACTCACCAGGGAATGTTATGTAGATATCCTAAGGCACCATGCTGTATCATCCGGAATGAGACTAATAGGTCACCATTTTATTCTGCAGCAGGACAATGACCCAAAACAATGTTCCTGAGTGGTAAAAAATTATTTGAATGAAATGACAGAGGAAGGAGTACTGGAAAGGTTGATCCATTGCTTGACATTCGTATGACTCCAGCTTTTGTATCTAAAGTGGTTTCCTGCCTAGACTCTTCCACAGCTTGCGGCCCGGACAACATACCTGTTATTGTCTTCCAAAAGTGTTCTCCGGAGCTGTCGTCTATATTCTCAAAACTATTCAACAAGTGCTTATCTTATAACTATATATTTTTTATCAAGAATTCTAAAACTGAGTTTTAGAGCTGTACCCTCATTAGGAGATAATAGAATGAGTTGCTTAGTCATAAAAACACAAGCAAAACCCATACATTGAGTCAAGAAGATCCAGCATTCAACATCCTAAACTGGAAACAATGTATTAAAGATACATCTGCGCCAGTCTAATAGATAAAGAAGGGGTGCGAGGCTGGTTAACAGATAGAATCTGTTTACCCCTAAAGTCTTTGTCTAGGAGGTCTTCTACAAGAGAGTAGCCGGATGCATTTAACATCTGCCCAAGATAAGTATTTTTATCGAAACACCATCTCTAGCCTTTACTCAACCAAGAGCCCCAAGGAAGCGGGCGTTTTAAGTCGGAGTTGGCATCCCCTAGCCATGGCCTTAAAAGGCGTATCCTACAAGGCAGCAGGACATGAAGCAGATTGTACTTGATTAAATGTTACCAGTAGCAGGATTATATTACCGCACAAAAAAGCATTTAGCTTAACATAAATATCCTATTCAAAGGATAGGCTATTTATGTTCATAGTTGCTTTTCCGTGTGTGAAATATGCACTACATCTGACGCATTATCAAAAGGTATGGACGATGATTTATATTTGAGTAGCAATTGCATATGACATGCATATCCATTATAGTTACACTGATTAAACTTCTCAGCAAATACTCAAAAAAAAAAAAATCTCTCGAAACCCAGTTCTATCGTAATTTGAAAAAGTTTTAAAACTAATAATAAACCATTCCTCCAACTAACATTCTATGCTAATAAAAAGCATATGATGCATATCATCGTCTCCGAAATAAATAAATATATATATATATATATATATATATATATATATATATATATATATATATATATATATATATTTATATATAAATATATATAAATTATAAATTATGTTAGTGTATTCTACGAATAGAGTGCTCAATGTTCTAAAAGAACAGAACAATAATAAATTTTATATATATATATATATATATATATATATATATATATATATATATATATATATATATATATATATATATATATATATATATATATATATATATATATATATATATATATAATATATATATATATATATATATATATATATATATATAGATATACAGGGTGCGGAAAAATATCCCGTACAAAAATATAACTTGAAAAATATATCTGTATGGTGTTTTCTTTCAATATATAGTGTGTTTTTAGTATTCTTTTGTATTCCTTCGTATTCTTTTAGTGTTTTTAAGAATTATTTTGTTTTAAATTAAAGTGTAATTTGTTTGTCGTCTTCTGCAGGAGCTTTTGCTGTTTTTGCTGTTTATCATTTGATACGAGAAACTTTTTCCGCACCCTGAATATATAAATATAAATGTCAGGTCAGGTATACAGGCTGGTAGTCAGGTTTCCCGAACTCTGTGGTAGCTCTCAGAGAAGCTGATTCCATCAACAACTGAAAAATATCAAAGTATTAACAGCGCCATGTTGCGCATGGGTGGTGTTCCTGTTTGTACTTTAGGTGTGCATTGTCGAGGCCACATTTGAAGCCCTTTGTTACGGCTTATTATTTACAGCCCATTGTTACGGTGGATTAGTAGTAATGAGGCAATTGCTTGAGCTATTAAACAGTGTACTGATTACTATCTATGCTTTGAGTCAAGTTCTTCAACAAATTTAAAAACGAATATAGTACCAAAAACTATAAAACACAAAAAACCATCATCATCATCACCAAGTTCTCCTAACCTATCATTCACTAATATTCGTGGTCTTTCAAGTAACTTTTCTTCTGTTGAGTCTTATCTCTTGCAAAGTTCACCAGACCTACTTGCTCATTATGAGACTAACTTGAGTTCAGCTGTCTCATCTTGCGATCTTAGTGTTGATGGTTATCTTCCTTTAATTCGTAAAAATTCAAATAGTCACATGCTTGGCCTGGGCATTTACATTCGTAAGAATTCACCCATTTGTCGTGAAACTAGGCTTGAATCCACAAACTATTCTTTCATGTGCTTTAGTTTAGCACCACTTCACTCTATCGTCTTTCTCTTTGATCTATATTGCTCTCCTTTATCAGACTGCACTCTTTTTGATGTTATTTCTAATCATATTGACCAAGCCCTCTCTCTTTATCCATCAGCTAATATATTATCGGTGACTTTATTGCTCACCACTCTGAATGGCAAGGCTCTAGTGTCAGTGACTCTGCAGGCATTAAAGCCCACAACTTTTGCCTTTCTCAATCCCTAACTCAAATAGTCAAATTTCCGACTCGCTTTACAGACAACCCGAATCATCTAACTTCTCTACTCGGCTTATGTCTTGTTTCTGATCCGAGTCAGTGCTCAGTTTCTCCACATTCACCCTTAGGTGTTTCTGATTTTGGATTCTTTCCGTGATTTTCATCGTGATGGCCCTTGGGTAGAAATCTTTTGTCTAGCTGTCAACAAATATGCTTCTTACATAACTTCTTGGATTCAGGCTGGCATGAAACCTTCTTTTCCCTCTCGAAGATTTCAGGTCAAGCCTCACTCTCCTCCATGGTTTTTCTCACACTGTACTGCTGCGATTGCCAATTAAAACCGTTACTTCCATATTCGTCAGCAAAACAATTCTCCAGAAAACAGACGTCTGTTTATTACTGCTAGAAATCATTGTGAAAAATTTTTGTCTAACGCTAAAGCCCGCTATTCTCAGGTCATGAAATTTCGAATCTCATCTCAAAATTGAGGCTCTCGTGACTTCTGGAGAATCTTTAATTGCATTAATAATAAGAGCATTTAATTCCACCTCTCTTGTATGGTTCAGACTTTATCACCTCACATAAAGACAAAGCTGAATTGTTTGCTAAAAACTTTTCATCAATATTATCTCTTGATTTCACTAGTTGCGTGTTGGCAATATTACCTAATATTGCCAACAAACAGGTTGATCCATTGCTTGACATTCGTATCACTCCAGCTTTTGTATCTAAAGTGGTTTCCTGCCTAGACTCTTCCACAGCTTGCGGCCCGGACAACATACCTGTTATTGTCTTACAAAAGTGTTCTCCGGAGCTGTCGTCTATATTATATCAATACTATTCAACAAGTGCTTATCAGAGCCTTGTTTTCCAGCCTGCTGGAAAGCGGCATCTGTTGTCCCTATCTTCAAAAATTCTAGAGAGTGATCTGATTTGTCTAATTACCGTCCCATAAGTCTTCTTTCTATCATAAGCAAGGTTTTTGAATCTTTAATTAACAAACGCTTAATTTCTCATTTTGAATCTAATAACTTACTTTCTGAAAATCAATATGGATTTCGATCTTCTCGTTCTATAGCTGATTTGCTAACAGTAATAATCTATAGGTGATATCGTACATTAGATAAAGGTGGAGAGGTTAAGGTCATTGCTCTTGACATATCTAAAGCTTTTGATAAAGTTTGACATGCTGATCTTCTCCATAGGCTTTCTTCATACGGTGTATCTGGCAACACCTTTAAGATTATTGAATCCTTCCTTTCCAATCGTAGTATAAAAATTGTCTTCGATGGACAGCACTCTTATTCTTTTTCTGTAACTTCAGTGGTTCATCATGGTTCTATCCTTGGTCCGATACTGTTTTTTATTTACATTAACGATCTTCCAAATATTCTCACATCTAAGGTGGCATTGTTCACTGATGATACTACCATTTATTCTTGTCATGATAAGAAGCCAACACGCTGATTGCTTGGAGGGGGCATTTGAGCTTGAAAATGATCTCACTTTTGCTACAGCATGGGGCTCACAATGGCTGTTGAACTCCAATACAGATAAAAATCTATTTTTTAGCCAATCGTTATCACAATAAGTTAGATCTTCCTATATTTATGAACGGTGATGTACTCGATGAGTCATCTACTCTTCATCTTCTAGGATTCACTCTTACATACAATCTTTCTTGGAAACCATATATCAAATCAGTTTCAAAATTAGCACCTGTTAAGTTTGCATCTCTTTATCGAGCGCGACACTTTCTTAATTCGGATTCTATTCTCTATCTCTATAAATCTCAAATCCGGCCTTGTATGGATTACTGTTGCCATTTCTGGGGCGGATCTTCTAATGATGCACTTTTTCTTTTAGACAAGGTGCAAAAACGCGTTGTAAACATAGTTGGACCTGCTCTTGCAGCCAACCTCCAACCATTATTACATCGTCGTAATGTTGCTTCTCTTTTTCTTTTCTACAAATACTATAATGGGCACTGCTCTACAGAGCTGACGTCTCTTGTACCATCTACTAAAATTCATTCTCGTGTTACTCGTCATTTAATCAAGTCTCGTCCTTTTTCTGTGACTGTTCCTAAGTGCTCCAAAAACGCTTATTCGTCTATTTTTTTTCTCGAACATCAGCTCTTTGGAATTCGCTTCCTTTATCTTGCTTTCCTGATTCATATAATTTGCAATCCTTTAAGGCGTCTGTCAATCGTTTTCTTGCTCTACAATCTTCATCTTTTCTCTTCCAGTAAGTTCCAAATTTAATTAGTGGTTGCTTGCATCCTTTTTGGAAGCAAAGATGTTTATAAAAATATATATATGTATATATATATTTTCGAATACCGAATATTTGGCTAACCGCTCAGCCGCGACATCTAATATTCGACTGTTGACACTTAGTTATTTTTAAAGTTTCCTACCGGCTTCATTGAAGTGGATGTGATTGATTACAGACTTTTTCAAAATTTAATATTTTGAGAAAGTCTTTAAATTTTTAAAAAATTTTAAATGTCATCTAGAGGTCGCCATCTTATGAAAAATGCGTTTTTTACTCTTTTTTCGACTTTAAATTTTAATTGCTTAAAAAATAAATAATTTTATGATATTTTTTAACTTGTTTTTTTTTACTAAAAAATATATGCTTTAATTGATTTAATTCTCTAAAGCAAAACTGAATTTTTGAGCGCAATTGACTACTAAATGGTGTTGCATGATTAAATAGTCTTTATTGCAAAGTTAATATTTGTATGTATGCAGGGCCATCCCGAAGTGGTTTCTCAAGGGGATAAGGGGGTGTTGTATGTGCTTTTTGCCAACTACAGACACACACAAAAAAAAGGTCCTTCATATTTGACATTTTTAAACTATACTTCAAAACTTGTCAACTAAAATGCTAAATGTACAAATGTGCTAACTCAAATGCATATATTTAATTGCTTGGGAGGGGGGGGGGGACACCCCCTACACTCCCTGTTTGGGCGGCCCTGTGTGTATGTATTTAAATTTCATAAACTTATTTGAAACTAGTTTATTAGATAAGCAAATTTTTTATCATAATGATGAACCTTAGAAAAAAGAAATGATAGGTTTATTGGTCTGAATCATTTAAATTTTCTTTAATAGCAACAAAAAAACATGTGTTAGTTAGATACTTTCATTTTCATTCTTGTTCTTGGTGAGCTTAAGGAAGATTGGGAATAAGCTGGAGTACCAATTCAATCAGACAACTCTTGTCTTTCATTGCTTACCAAATTGTTGAAAAAATTGTTGAATTGAGAAAAAAGTGAAAATAAAGAAAATTAATCAGTCAAGTCGAAATGTTAAAGCTGGAAAATAAAAAATTGTCAGATTTTGTAATAAACTTGAAAAACGCTGCGACATTTCAGCAGTAAATGCATATGAACAATTGTTGATATCACGTAGAAAAAAATGGAAAGAAGAATGGGCATTTTATGAAGATCAAAAAAGAAGCGAAGAGTATCACATTAATGATAGCGTCGATCCAGGTGCTTCAAAATTTTTAGAACGTCAAGAAGAGCATGGATTTTCGGAGAAGGTCAGCCGAAGATCAAAAACCGAGTGTCTTTGAAGTCAGTAAATTAGTTGGTAGTGCTGATGAAGAAGATCAAAAAGATACAGAGTTTACTCCTTTACCACCAAAGAAAAAGAAGATTCCTTTAACAAATTCACTCGAATTATCAACAAAGAAGCTCTCAGAAATTACGGCATCAGTGGCAGTCCGATGTTTATCAGGTCGCCAACAGCTTTTATTTCTATCAACTATTATCTGCAAAATATAAATAGAAAAAATGCATAATAACAGCAATTTTAATAAAATAGATAAAACATTGATAATTAAAACAACAAGAGATGTTTGGCAAAAACTAATGTGATGTTTAAATTCAGTTTAGAGAGAGAAGACAGAGAATTACCATAGAAAAACTTTAAAAGTGACACAACTAACTTTCTGTTTGGGAAACCAAAATTTTTCTAAATTAAATTCTTTGACCTTTATTTATTTTTAAATTTAACCACAGTTTTGGCTTCTTTTTCATTTATTAGAACTAATAAACAACCAGGAATGGCTCCAGATGAATCCACAAGAGTGGAAGTTCTTCCAAGATTATCGAACTGCAGAAAATTTTATTAAACAATTAGAGGTAACAAATGATTGCGCCAAAAGATTATTCAAACTAATAGGTGATTTCCGTGAGTGTGTGCAAAATGAAGAACAATGACATTGTTTTGCAAGTTGTTGAGCAACACAAAAAGTTAAATCTTATTCGAAATCAAAACAAAACAAAATTAATACTTTAATTAAGCCTAAAAATAGCCTGACTGAATTTGAATTATATTTTTATAATGATTATAAGAAATAGAAAGTTTTGGAGCTTTATATTTTAATACGGCAAACTCAAGATATTAACTAATTTTTGTGAAATTTGATCAAGTGTTCATCTAATAACATTTGTTATATACACCAAGTAACGCAACATATAGTTAATTATTTTTTAAGTTATTCAAATTTAAAGTTAAAAAAAGTGTAAAAAACGCTATTTTTCCAAGATGGCGATCTCAAGATAGAACAATTTACCGACTTATTTTTTGCTAACTGTAGGGAATGAAACACTCTAGTGTCACAGCACGTATTATTTGTTGACTGTTACATCAAATTGTTTTAACTATAGTTATTTATAAAAGTCATACTTTTAAAACCGTTCAAAAAGATTCCAAAATTAAACAGCTCAGGTATATCTTGCACTTCTAAGTTAATTTAAGAAGTTGGTGCCTAGAAGCACGAGTGATGATTCATTTTCACTTCATAAGAAAAAGTAAATTTAAATGAAAACGTAATGTAATGAAAAAGTAAATGTATTTGAAAAAGTAATGTAAATGAAAACGATTATGTACTCGTATAAAGATGTGGAAAAGAAAAGTCTGATTGCAAAGGAAATCAGTTATTAGATAAAATTGTTCGCCTCATTTGGAAAAAAAACCCTTAGAAGTTGTGTTCTTATAAATTTTCTTATTATTTGCTTCGTTTATTATGTACACTGATAACATCAGTGTACATAATAAACGGCTTTTTTTGAAACTACGTATAATTTATAAGGAATTTGCAATAATTTGCTATCATCAAACAATGAAACTGTTTTATCATAACTTACCACCTTAGATTTTAAGTATCAGAATTGCCATATATTTTTTAAAATAAAATATTTAAAAAAAATGTTATCCGTTTTTGTTGTTTTTTTCCGCCATAGTCTGGTATTCGGTATTCGGCCGAATATTTTGCGATAATCGGCCAAATACCGAATAGTTTACGATATTTGGCCAAATACTGAATTGTAATAAAAGTAGCCGAACAGACCGAATACCGAATATATACCAAATAGTCACCAAATATTCGTGACATCTCTAATTTTCAACATCTTCAAGACTGTAATTTTCAATTCTAGATGAAGCTTTTACTATAAGGGACCTTGAAATTAAGAAAAGAAGTGGCAAGTACTAAATATGAACAAACAAGTTAATCATCTCAAAGTGACGCTGACGGTCCAAATCATCATTCCTTTTTTAGTTCTTTTTTTTAATATTTATTGCATTTATTATTGTTTAAGTTATAATTTGTTAAAATTTAATGGCTTTTTATATCGGTTCTTGTAAGAATAGTATATTAATATTTTTTATTGATTTTATATTTTAATGATATGAGCGTAGTAAATTTTGTAATTTGAGATTGAGGATGACGATGACAATGACTAGTCAAAACATGTATTTTTAAAATGAAAAATTTATCTTAATTTGACATAAAAGTCAGTTAGGTCAAAAGGTTCAAAAGTGAGATATACCGTGCATGGTGACCAAAAATGTTATTTAAGCTTTTTGTTATGTTGTTATCGTAGTACCAACGATTATCTTTTGACAAAAAATTATTAGAAATACTTTTAAATTTGCTTGACTTTGAATCCTTTCTAACAAGTGCTACTTTAGAAAAAAAGTTTTTTCAAACGCTGACGTAATAAACCCGCTCAATTCATTAAAACAGAGCCGTCCCGAACGGGAGGTATAGGGGTGTCTCAAGCCCCCTCCCCCTTCCCCCAAAAGCTGTTATTTATGCATTTGAGTTGGCACATTTGTACATTTAGCATTTCATTTGGCAAGTTTTGAAGTATAGTTGGCAAGTATCAATTGTCGAGGACCTTTTTTTTATTTTAAGGTGTCTCTAGTTAGCACATACAACCCCCTCTCCCATGAGAGACCTCTTTGGAATGGACCTGCATAAAAAGTGTTTTTTTTTTTAACAATATGCAAAGCAGAATAAACACGATAAAAATGTCTAAAATTAATATAGAAATACAAATCAAACAAGAGCGTATAATTGAGATGTTGAAATATCTAAAATTAGTTGAGAAAGGCGGTTCCGTTTATCACGATAGCATCAAACTGGCAAAACAAAATGAAATTTCACATATTTATTTTGACTATGCACAACAAAAACAGATCAACCGGGACCAATCTATTTTTTTAATTCCGTTTAAAGTTGGAATTTTTGATATTGCAAATGAATCGGCCTGAATTTCAGCACAACTATTTGATACCTTAAAACATGTGAACTCAATTTTTATGTTAATGATACTAAAGTAGACACTAGGTCTTATCTAAAAAGAAATTTTATTCATAAATGTCCTTGTAAAAATGTTTACAGATAGTGTTTAATGAAATATATGGTTTCCAATCGGTTTTAACCAATAACCAAATAACCGCGGTTTTTTTTGTCAAAACCGATATAAACGGTTTTAGCAGGTTTTTTATATAATGTCTTTTGAATGTATATTTATTATAGAAAGGTATAAAAAATCGAATTTTTAAGTATTGAATTTTTATTTTATCTTTTAGATTGCATTTTGCTAGAAAACCTAATATGTCTTTTTATTTTCAAAAATATTCAAGTACAGTTGACTCTCGATATGTCAACTACTCGATATCTCGAACCTTTGTGTATCTCGGACTTCATTTCCGGTCTCTTCCACACTCGTTTGAGCCAAAATCCTCTCAATATCTCGAAATTTTTTCCTGGTCTCCTGAGAGTTCGAGATACCGAGAGTCGATTGTATTCCAAAACAAATGTTCAGATATCGAATAAAACACGCAAATATATTCAAATATAAAGTATTCGAATACTCAATTAGTTTTAATGTATCTTTTGGTTCAATAAAATATTAACGTATAGGAGTGTGATTAAAATAGTTCACAATAATATTTCTATAAATTATTTAATTTTTTGAAAATATATTTATCCTCCAGATAAATCATGACATCAGTTTGGAAATTTGCTGCCCGGCGTGAAATTCCAAATTCATGAGATGTCGAAGGCATCTGTAATAGATGCGATTCTATTGCAACATGCTCTGGCGGATCTACAACTACTTTGCGGAATTATATTTTCCGTGATGAAATTACTATCAATATTCTTTCGACTGGAGAATCAAGCAGTAGCTCAAAACCATCGCCGGAAAGAAATTAAAGCAATGAACGGTTATTTATAAAAAAGAACCTTAAAGAAATTGTAGCTGATCTAGCTACAGATGATGTTTCGAATAATAAGAAAACTAACAAAAACTTTATTTACTCATTTATTCAACAAAGAGTAAATCATATTCCTAAAAGTCCAACAACAGTGATGAATTTATTCCATCAAGATTTTTTTGATAAAAAGGAAGTGATGTTAGTGCGGCCAGGATGCAGTAGTTAGAGCGTTTGCTTTATAAGCAGGAGATCCAGGCTCAAAACAAGCTTTGGGCACATTTTCGCGTCACGGTAAGGAAGGAGGTGTAAACTTCCTGGTTAAATGCACTTCCGCGGTGCTCTGTGACAAGACCATTAGGTCTTCTTGGGGCACCTAAATAACAACAACAACAAAAAAAAAAATGAAACAAGAACTTATCGAAAAAATTCAAATGGCACATAAGTTCAGCCTAACGCATGTTGAATACACATCTATGAGGCACAAAAGGTACATTAATGTCAACCTGCATAAAAGCAAATGTAAGAAAATCTATAAAACTAGCCTCATTAGGATTTATGGTTCCTGACCAGCTAAAAATTTAACGCAAAATATTAAGGATCATTTGAATTCATTTGGTGTCTGTTTGGAGAGAGATGTAGTTGGTTCTACTCAAGATGGTGCAGCAATCAAAAAGAAGCTCATGCAGTTAACGGACATTGTTGATCAGTTTTACTTTAATCGTGTAATTTATCTTGGTGTATGCGACACGTTATACAAAAAAAATAAAGACACGAACGTACCAGTTCCCACGGAAACGGACGGTGATTCAGAAGAGGATGAACATGGAATTTACAATGATAATTTTAGTTTTGAATTAATAAACAATGAGAGTAATGTTGATTAACCTGAAATTTTGATGAATGCACAGAAAGTAGTGAAATTCATCAGTTTGTATTCAAATTTTTTAGAAGAAAGTTACTGAGGAATTTGGTAAAGAAATCAAACTGCATCTGGATGTTCGTCATTGTTAAAATTCACTTTTTTTAATGACTGCGCTTTGTTGAAAACTAAGAAATGTTTATTCTAGACATTCACTGAATTAAATGCTCTTGAAATAATCAACAAGCTAGATTTTAAGTCACTAGCTTTATTACATGCCGCTTTAGAGCCAGCAAAACTAGCAGTGGAATTCCTTCGCAGAGAAGATGCAACGTTATTAATAGCAGATACTGTTCTTGAATTCATGCTAGCAAAAGTATTTGCTATGAATACAGAAATCGCATCTTTATTGCATACAAATTTAAAAATGCGCGTCGATGAAAGAATTTACGGAAATATTATGCAGTTGTTAAGGTGCCTAAAAGATCCTTTATTTGTTCTATTAAAAAATACTTTAAATCTTGCTGGAAAACTTGTGTTTAGGCTTTTTTCATTTACTGCTAGTGATGAGGAACCACTACTAGCTGAAGCACCATGTACAACGTTGGAAAGTTCACCTGTTTTTCTTAAGGATGAATTAAACGCGTTTATCAACAAAGACAGCATCACACACTTGCCAAAATCTACTGATCAATACATAAAGATATAATAAAGATAACATAACTGATACCGTTAACTTAATGCCTTTATCAGTTCACAAACAGGAAGTTCTAAAGATTCATATATAAATAGTAAGAAACTAGCAAACACAAAAAATTCTTTAAATCAACGATTAAAAAAATCTTTCAAATTACAAGTCCATCAATTAGTAATAATCAATTAGAGAATAAAAAATAAAATAATAAAAAAAATATTATTGTTATTGTCGGGGACCCCTTGCCTAATCTTAATAATAACAATGAAAATAATAATCAAGATTCAGTCTTTGTTACCCAAACTTTATCAAAAATTGGCCTAAACGTAAACTTGTTTATGAAAATACACTGCTATCCAAAATCAAATTCTAACTTTAACCAATCTTCCCCGTCGACTCTATTATTATTTGAACTAAGAACAAAAGAAGATATCATCTAGCTATCAGAAACTCTTGTATCTTACAAAGGTAATATTTTTATACGCCCTGAAAGAAGTTTTGGCGATCAAACAAAATTATATAAAGAAAAAAAAAAGGTTAAATGATCTTCTACAGAATAATAACAATAAAAACGGGTTTTTTCTTTGGGTTTTATCGTCCGAGGTAACAGAGTTTGTTGCCTCAACTACCCATAAAGTTCCAAAGCTAAAAAAGGATTTTCACCGATTTTCAATCAATTGCAGCAATTAAATATTATTGCTCCTAATAATACCACATTAAGCCCCAATCAGTTAGACCTTCATTTTGTTAAAAGTCAACATCCAACTAAAATAATAATCGGTCACATACACATTCATTCAATCAGAAATATATTTGAATCATTAAAGGAAAAGCCTTAGATCACAACAGATGCTTTGGCGCTTTACTTACTGATCTCTCTAAAGTTTTTGAATGCATATCACAGGGCCGTAGGAACAAAAATTATATTGGGGGTGGGGGAGTACTACCCCGAATTAGTTTTAAGGATCTTTTTTTTTTTTTGGTCATTTTTTTAGTCAATTTTTTCAAAATTATTTATTTAATATATTATTGGGGGTGGGGATGGGGCAAATGCCCCTGCTGCCCACTCGGTTGCTACGGGCCTGTATCACACGCGTTACTAATCGCCAAAATAGATGCCTATGGTTTTAGTCAAAACAATAATATGTTTATGTCTTCCTACCTAATGAATAGAAAACAAAGAGTAAGAATAAATGATGAATTTAGCTGTTACACTGATATGCTGTACGGAGTTCTTCAAGGTTCCATTCTCGGACCTTTGTTATTTAACATTTTTA
This sequence comes from Hydra vulgaris, assembly GCF_038396675.1. Lineage (NCBI taxonomy): Eukaryota > Metazoa > Cnidaria > Hydrozoa > Anthoathecata > Hydridae > Hydra > Hydra vulgaris. The sequence continues at coordinate 42,506,209 of NC_088921.1, forward strand.
TATGCGATTTATTTATTTTCTTTCCTGACATTAAAGTTACTGGATATGCAGATGACAAAACTCCATACTGCAAAAGACGTTACTTCTGTAACTAGTGTTGTGACCAAAACTAAAAATTGTAACTAACTTAACTAAAAAAACCGTAACTAAAATTACCCAACTAACTTTTTAGTCTAACTAAAATTAGTCGACTAACTTTTTAGTCTCACTAAATTTAGTCGACTAACTTTTTAGTCTAACTAAAATTAGTCGACTAACTTTTTAGTCTAACTAAATTTAGTCGACTAACTTTTTAGCGTAACTAAATTTAGTCGACTAACTTTTTAGTCTAACAAAATTTAGTCGACTAACTTTTTAGTCTAACTAAAACTAGTCGGCTAACTTTTTAGCGTAAATAAATTAGTCGACTAACTTTTTAGTCTAACTAAAATTAGTCGACTAACTTTTTAGTCTAACTAAAATTAGTCAACTAACTTTTTAGCGTAACTAAAATTAGTCGACTAACTTTTTAGCGTAAATAAATTAGTCGACTAACTTTTTAACGTAACTAAATTTAGTCGACTAACTTTTTAGTCTAACTAAATTTAGTCGACTAACTTTTTAGCGTAACTAAATTTAGTCGACTAACTTTTTAGCGTAACTAAAATTAGTCGATTAAAACAAGCTTCAGTACTAAAAACTGAATAACCTAAGAAGCCATGAATATTTCACACACGATGGCACATTATTGTGGCGGTTGAATGTCCCAAATATGGTTCATAGGGGTACGTCAAATCAAATTCGTAACGTATTAAATCAACTTTGATTATTAGAATTTTGTCCCAGCTCTGAGACAACTACCAATGCGGTTGTTGCAACTGTTTATAAACACCCAATGGGCACGGAATCTAAAAAAGGCACCCTTTGAACGTTTAATTAACATTCTGCAGTTTAATTTAACGTCTAATTCGGGGTTGGGAAAGCCAACTTGTTGGGGGTATTTTTGTTCTCACGCTCCAATCACCGCAATTTTTTTGAGAAACATTTTCATTTGACTTAACAACATTCTTGATTTTTTTTTGACTTAATTAATTAATTTGACTTAACAACATTCGCACGATGCCTAAAAGTGTCATATCTGAAACATCAAAAAAATCCTGCCCACGCCGCTGGTAAAGCAGTATACGAAAAATAAAATTTTCGCAAGAATCACAAGCGAAAAGAAACTTGCTAATCGATTCATTTCGAAAGAAGATTTTTGAAACCTACCGAAAGGACTCAGTTAAAAAATAATATCAGTTTTTTACTTAATAAAATTTGCATGCGCGATAATTGACACTTATGAGTAATGAGCTTTTAATTACTTAGTTCATTGAACGGATTTTTTTAAATGGAACATTTTAATCTTGTTTTTATGACGAATTTCAAGTTTTCTTCCGTAAGTGACCGTTCTTCAAGTGGATTTATCGAAAATTTTCCTTTCGAAATAAATTTTTTGATCATTATTTGAAAAAACAAACTAGTAAAAATTTAATATGTTGCAATACTGAAGATAAAGTTTCATTACAAACAGTTTGATATATACAGATATTTTATTTTCACATTTCTTGCAGTTAGGCGAATAAACTTCCTTTATAGATTTCGAAACGTAGTTATTAAAAGCGCTCATTTCTCAAGTGCTACTTTCGAAAGTGAAACTTTTGGAAGTTTTGGAAGAGCATTATTTGAAATAGCAACTTACGAAAGTCTAATTTTCAGAAGTATTATTTGCGAAAGTTACTTTGACATATTTTAATGCTTCTATATATTCGTTACGAATAAAAATAAATACTAATTGACAATTAGTATTTATTTTTATTCGTAACGAATATACAGAAGCATCAAAATTTGTCAAAGTAACTTTCGCAAATAATATAGTATTACAATTAGTAATTGTATATACCCTTTTGAAAGATTTTTTTACAGAAATCTTTGAAACCTTTCGGTTAACAACCCTATTTCAAAGGCCTAAAATAGCAACATAGGAAAAATTATCCCAGATAAGTAACATTCCTAAAATTGGATTTTATTATACATTGCCTATAAATTTTCATTTTCATATTAGTGATATATAGTATTGGAGCCAGCGAGAAGGGAAGGTGGTGTTGGGGGTATGACACTCACTATCTATTACCATGGAACTATAAGAGATGGACGTGCAACCTATTGTTTTACATCAAAGAGGCCGCAGAAATTAGCGAGCCATGCGAGTTTCCGACAAACTCTAAATTTTCACCCGTCAACAAAAAAATCTATTAAAATGGCTGCCCTTAGTTTTTAAACAGAAACTCTGATCACGTGGTATTAGTTTAAATTTTATAGCATTTGTTTAATAAGACTGTTCAGGATAAGTAACTACTTCACGTGTTGACAAATTACTAAACAAATTACACCAAGGAAAAGGAAATCAGTTGTCGGCACGAACAGATTTTCATCATTTTTCCAAGATAAACATTTGTAAATTTGGGAACTTTTTTCGTGTAAACAAAGTTCCATCAATAATAAAATAGATCTGTAAAGATAATTTTAATTTAAATTTCATCAATAATAAAATAGATCTGTAAAGATAATTAGTTCCATCAATAATAAAATAGATCTGTAAAGATAATTATAATTTAAAAAAGTAAAGCGAAAAGTAACAATGCTTAAATAAAATTTTTAGTCAAGGTCTGGTTTCATGCAACTCCTTGGTCCTTCATTCACCAGTCTTAGTTTTGTGTATTTTTTGAGTATTATTTCCGATATGTCGCCATTTTTTGCCTCGACTACTCTATAAGCTCCATAATATATATTATACTGAGCATTGTTTTTTAGTAGGTGTATTTTCTAATGGGCTTTTTTATAACTCGTTTGATAATGCAAAACCTTTTAAAAAGTTATTCAAGTTAGTCAAGGCACATAATAACCCATTTGTTTTTGTCAAATAAAAATTAGTTTATATATAGCTGGTAAATCATGCTATGTTAATATTAAATACTTAGTTATTCTTGCGGTTTGCCATAAATTGGTTTGCTAAATTCTTTAAAACTGTGACAAATTATTTTTTTCTTTATTGTATTTATATTCATTTTATGTATGAGTTATTTATCCTTAACTGTATATATTTCTGTTGTTAAACATAAAAATAAAAAATTCTATAACATTCATAAACAATAAGTCTACAGCAATGTAGTAGATGGTGTAGTTCCCTGGACATGAAACCAATATTCTCTAAGTAGCTACAAAACTAGTTGATATTTTGTATTATTTGTTGAATCTCTAGTTATACATGTACTAAAGTAGTTAAGTAAATGATCTCAATTTCTATATTATTATCAGTGTTATTTCTTAAAATATAAGGAATATCTAGCTATATAAAATTGAACTTAAAATCTGATTCAATTGTAGCCATTCTTGACGATTTTTTTATTATTCAAATAAACATATGTAACTTATATCATTGTATAGAGCTTGACTTGACTTAAAAAACGAGGGGTCATTCGGCCTTTGAAGTTAAGCGGATCTAAAGTTATTAAATTTTTTGTAGTGCAATAATTGATGATTTTTTGACGAAAGGTATAGGGCTTGAGTATAGAAAATTTGCATTGTTATGGCACCGAAAATTTGCATTATGTCACGCAAAATCAAAACAAAAAACGTCATAAAATATGCGAAGGAAGATAGTTATATATATATACATAGTTTCTATATACAAATCCTTAGAACCTATTCTTCAAGAAAACATAAATAAATACTTGTTATAAAAAGAGGAAAGAGTAAACTTGTAATTTCCACCTGGACACTTTTAAAAAACACTTTTTTTTTTTCTATAAAAATAAACCTTGAAGTTTTGAAACGCTAAGAACTAAAAATTTATGTATAAAAGTTAAAAAGTGTGCACATTCCATTTGATTCGTCATCCCTTTTTAATGTATACGGAAAGTTTTATAAAAATTGGATGTGTTTTGGTACTAAGGAATCCTAACCTCTAAAAGCTTTGTTTTAAAAAAATGTTCCCGCTTCGAGCTTTTTTCTTAAAAGTGGTCTTAAGATATGGATAAAATTTAAATGAAGCCATATAAACCATAGTACTTTCTATATATGACTGGAAAGAGGTTGAGTAACACTAATTGATGCAAAAAACCTTAAGGTGTTTGCTTAAGCATACAAAAAGATATAAGAGAGTAAAGTTCATGAAAGTTACGTGTTTTTTTTCAAACGTCAAATGTTTTTCGTTGAGCCGTGGAATCGCTATCTATTGCTGTTATCTTGAATAACTAAAAGGAAGTTGATGTAACTGGTTAGACGAGACCAAAAGTTTTCGACGAATCCGACAGACTTTATAATTTAATTTCTATTGTTTAAAACAAAAGATTTGTAACAATGCACAATGAGCATGGTTCGCAATAAAAAAAAAAAAAATAGGTTGCAAGTCCATCTCTTATAGGCCATGCTATTACCGATATTTAGTTTGATCATTCGGCAAATTAAGATGTTATTATAATTATTAGCAAATCTCAGCAATCGATATATATATTCTTATACTCAGCAAGTATAATTTTTAATCGGCAATTATTCTTACGGCAGTTTTCAACTTACCACCTCCCCCCCCCCCTCCCCTGAATACTAGCGAATATACTTAGTCTCTAAATATTTAATTTCATATAAGCGATAAGAAGTACCAATTTATTAACGCTAACTTCCATCATTTTTCTCAACAAGCTTGAAATTTAATGCGAAAGCTTATATATGCAACGTTATCATTACATTCATAATTAAAACTTTATCATTTTCTCATTTTTTCAACGTATGGACAAATAAGCACAGAATTGCGCTTAAATTGGTTGGCGTATTTAGGTTATGTTTGTTACATTTTAAGTACATTTAAGCTTCGGCAATTTATTTATTCTAAAATGCATACTAAATGTTAAACGTATTAATAGAGTTTTCAAAATGCAAAACATTTAATAGCATTTACCGAGAGGCTTATCGTCCGCATTTAAAAATGCAACTTCCGCAATTAAATCGTGTAAAACTGTAAAATAAACATTCTGTTAAATGGCAGCGGTCGCTTTATCAAACCAGAAAATTTCTTATCACTTTTTAATTACTTAAAAAATGCAGAATATCTATCATTTTAAAGTACATTTTCACTTTTTGTTAAAAAAAAATTAAGTTACGATATATTTTTCCCAAAATAGTGTTGTTTTTTTGTATCAAAAATTTAATTTTTAGTCGTATATAAACTCATTTAATTATATTAAATATGGCTGTATACTAGGCAGCAGCAATTTTTGGCTTTAAATTGCTTCAAGCTGGAGTAGATAGTTTGTTAGAAAATAAGAGTTTTAGCGTGAAAAGTAAGATCTAAAGTTAACTAGAAGCAATCTTATTTAAAAAGTAAGTTTGAAATATCAACTTAAATGAACCGCATTTAAGACGCCATTTTTTGTAGAATTATAAAGAAAAGGTAAGGTTAATGAAATCATTCATTATGAAATATAAACTTGGGTGGGTCATAATTAATACATGAAAATGTAAAATACATTTACAAATGTAAAAAAACTTAAATTTAAATAACATAGAATCGGGAAGACTTGCTACGTTCATATTTTGCACTTAGTTTTATAGTCTAATTAAGCAATTGGTTTTTCTAAAAACAAAATTGAAAATCGGATAATGATACTTTGCAAAAAATTGCGATAATTGTAGCCTGGAAACATAAAAGCCCTCAAGTTTCAGGGGTCCCCCCCCTGTCCCAAACATGAGAGCAACAACTTTATAAAATCATTTTTTAAACATGTTGCAACCTTGTTTGATTGTTTTTAAAACAAAACAGTTCAAGTTCTAAATTTAAGAGTTTTTATTGAAGAACAATAAAATAAATTCAAAAATAATTATTACAACAAGATATTTCCGTATTACATTGATTAAATTGCACCAATTTTAAACCAAATTAAAAAACTCCAAATTTTCGTACAAAAACATCAACATTTGAAAACATTCAGCCGTCATCCTGTTTCGCTTAGCATACAAATTGTTTAATGCATCAGAAAAAAGGCGCTCACTTGGTGCACTGGTAGCAGGTGTACATAAAATCATCGTTGAAATGCAATACAATATTGGAAAAACATATTGATTTTGATGCCAAAACTCTAAAACATTTTGTTCGTGCACTGACAATCTTATATATTCACTGATTTCTTTTTTTAAATCTAACGTTACATTTTTGTCACTATCACTTCCGGAATCATCTTCTTCATCCTCAAATAACAACTTAAATTTTTTTGATTCCTTTGTCACCTTTTTAATTGGAATTATTTCACCAACTCTTTTTGAGAGATAAAAATCTGACAAAAATTCTTTCACAATTTTTAAATATTTCTTTTTTTTGTACTTTTCAAAAAATTGACTTTTATAATTTGGATCCAAAAAAGTGGCACACAATAAAAAGGAATTATTCTCTAATTCATATGAATCTTTGTAAGTTTGTAAAGATTCTAACAAATGTGATTTCAATATTACAATTAAAGGAGGAGTCTCACTTTTATTCTTACTCAGCTGCTTCTCAAGGTACTTTATACTTGGAATAATTAAAGAACACGTTGCATACCTATCGCCAGATAATAAAACACTTACTTGATTAAAGCCTAATAAAGCATTTACCGTTTCTTTTAAGTTAACCATTTCATCTTCATCGAGTAAATATTTTCTCATATCTTTGTATTGTTGTTTCGAATTAAAGATATCTTTTACGTAGGAGTGAAGCTTAAGCATTCGCTCTGCCATGAGAAACGTAGAGTGCCATCATCATTTCACATCTTGAATCAAATGAAGTATGTGATTTTTTTCAACACCTTGTCGTGTTTGACTTTCCTCTAATAAATCATTAAGTTGAGAAGAATGATTGAAAGATGTAACAATTTTCCTGCACTTAGTTAATGTTCTTGCAATGAAAAAGAATTTAGACGAAGTATCTTTTTCACCTTCTTCAACTAAATCTATGACATTTTTAACAACTAATTGCAAAACATGTCCCATGCATCTTATTGGTTGAATGTTTAAACAAACTTTTAAAGAATTTAGACAGTTGCGTACGTTACTGGCGTTGTCTGATACTATACTCATTATTTTATCATCTACTTTAAACTTTTCTACGATTTTTAGCAAAGCCTCTTTTAAATTATCTGCATCATGGCGGCCATTAAGGTATGCAAAGCCCAAACAAAAACTGATGAAATTTGTTTTGTCAGAAATGAAATGTGCAGTTGCAGATATATAACTATAGTTTTGACAGGACGTCCATCCGTCAGTAGTAATAGATAAAACTTTAATTGATAATAATTTTGATTTCAAAAGTTCAACTTTTTCTCGATATAAATCAGTTAAAAGAGATCTTAACTTTTTTCGGCAAGGCACTTTATACTTTGGATTTAAACACAAAACAAATTCTTTAAATGCACTACTTTCTACCAACATAAATGGAAGACAACAGGCAATAATGAAAATTAAAAGAGCTATATCAATCTTATCGCTAACTTCTTTTGACAAGCCACTCATAGTTCGTTTTTTTTTCGGCGTTATTATTTTGTGATCATGTTCAAGATGGTAATCTAATATACTCTTTGATGTTTTACAAGAGTACTTTTTAGGTCTGTTACTATTACATTGATTGCATATCCATTTTGATGTTTCCTCATCGATTGAGTAATATTCGTATGTAGTTTTAGCTGCTTCTTCAATGGACTGAGCATCAACTTCAATTTCTGTTTGACCGGATGAAAAACTTGAACTTCTTTCGCTATCGTTATGATCTGCAGGGTTTTGTTCATCTATAGTCTTTCTTTTATCCAATCTTTTCTTCGTCAGATTCATCAAATCAGATATTGGAGCAGCATATTCAATTGGAGAAGACGTATTATTTTTCGACATAGTTTAAAAATGCAGTTTCTTAAAGTAAATTTAAATATATATTTGAGAATAACGGTTTATCTAATATATAGCGGGAAACCATTACTTTGAGGTGTCAGTTAAGACATTCCTTAAATTTTGTTGTGTTGAGAAATTATATGAACATAATATGAATTAAGACAAATAAATCAACTTAAAGACATTCATTAAAATTTATTGTTTTTAAGAAATTTAAAATACGTAATATAATTTGTGACAATTAGGTAATAAAAATGTTTGTACCTAGTATTGCCCCACATTTTCTTTCATTGAATTAAATAAAAATTGGTTTGTTAGTAGAACAACTCCGCCAAAAACAGCTGATACTTTATACCGAATACATAATTAGTTATTAGCATTTTAATAATAATTAAAAAAAAAATAAAAATTGAGAGTTGAACAAGATATATATTCAATTACACAATATAGAAATAATAAAAAACATTAATTGCGTAACAAAGTGTTACGCAATTAATGTTTTTTATTATTTCTATATTGTGTAATTGTTACTAACAACTACAATCATAATGTCGTCACTGTAAAAACTGCGTTTTATGAGTGTAGAACAAAATAAATTAGGTATTATTACCTCAAAAAATGATTGCTGGTATTATATAAAAGAAATCCGAAAAAGCTTCTGCATACAACACCTTTCAAAAATATGGCACCATTTTTTTTTCTAATAGTTTAAGATTCACTTTAATTAGAAATTGAGATTTCAATCTCAATTTCTAATTAAAGCGATTTAAATCCAGATTTAAACCGCTTTTCATTGAAAGTTACTTAGTAATAAGGGGGGAGTAATTGGATACAGTTTTTTTACTATTACAAAACTCCAAGTGTATATCTCGCAAACTTAAGAAAAAAAAATTTTCTCCAAAAACTTGAAAAACTCTGAAAATCAACTTTGAAAAAGATGCCATGGAGATCTAAACTGTAACTTACAGCAATTTGTTATTAAAAAAATGGCGCTCAAACCACTTCACAACTAACACATAACAAGATTTAAAAAAAGTATTTTTTGGGTAAAAGTAACAATATATTTTTCTCAAATTAAAAACTTAGTCGACTAAATTTAGTCAAACTAAAAAGTTAGTCGACTAATTTTAGTTACGCTAAAAAGTTAGTCGACTAAATTTAGTTAGACTAAAAAGTTAGTCGACTAAATTTAGTTAGACTAAAAAATTAGTCGACTAAATTTAGTTAGACTAAAAAGTTAGTCGACTAAATTTAGTTAGACTAAAAAGTTAGTCGACTAAATTTTGTTAGACTAAAAAGTTAGTCGACTAAATTTAGTTACGCTAAAAAGTTAGTCGACTAAATTTAGTTAGACTAAAAAGTTAGTCGACTAAATTCAGTTAGACTAAAAAGTTAGTCGACTAATTTTAGTTAGACTAAAAAGTTAGTCGACTAAATTTAGTTAGACTAAAACTAACCTTAACTCCCACCCCTATCTGTAACTACCAACCTTTAAAAAACCGCAAATCAATTGTAAATATGGTTCGAAAATAATGGAATGAAGGCAAATTCTGAAAAATATCAACTTATCATAAGCAAACATAGTAACTTTGAAGTTACTATTTCTAATTTAACAATTAAAACATCCGAAAATGTTAAATCACTTGGAATAAAACTCAAGAAAAAACTTTCTTTCGACGAGCATGTGAACACTTTATGAAAATATGCCAGCAGAAAAACTTTCAACCAACGTAAACTTATACTTTCTGCATTTATAACTTCAAACTTCTTACACTGTCCACTAATATGGATGTTTCACAGTAAGAAACTAAATAAGCGCATAAATCGCATCCATGAGAGAGCTTTAAGAATTATCTACAGTGACTATGAATCTCCATTTGAAACTCTCTTACTAAACAGCGGTACTTTAACTATACACCAAAAAAACCTGCATTGTTTCGTCACTGAGACTTTCAAAGTAAAATAACAAATTGCGCCTATATCTATGAATGAAGTTTTTAAGTTTCTCGAATCAAATCTGAGATATGAAAAGCCAAACTCCAGCAATATTCGTAAAATATGGATTAGAATCTCTATCTTACCTAAGATCTAAAATTTAGAAACTAATCCCGAATGATTGTAAAACATAATCATCTTTGAAGGAATTTAAGCTTAAAATAAAAAACTGGATTCCCAAGCAATGTCCATGCAAATTATGCATGGTGTTTTTTAGTTATGATGTTTTTATTAAAGATGTTGGATACATTAATAAACTAAAGTAAAATGAAATCTTTATATTTTTTTTATTTTTTTATTTTTTTTGTATTATTAATGTATTTATCAGTTTTCTTACAGTTTACATTTATAACGATATTTATTTTCGTCAGTGTCAGTTGACTTAAATTAGCCAATTATAGAGCTATAAATGTAACAACTATATGTGTCAACTATAAATAAATTACAAATAAATAATAAATAAATACAAATGGCTTCAACAAGAGCTTTTGTTATACCGAAATACGGGCAAAAGAACAGAAAATCTTGAAAAAATTTACAATGCGATTTTCTTGAATCGAAAATCTTGAAAAAATTTACAATGCGATTTTCTCTAAAAAGCCCACATCAACAAAATTTGTTGATGTGGGCTTTTTAGAGAAAACCGCATTGTAAATTTTTTCAAGATTTTCTATTCTTTTGCCCGTATTTCGGTATAACAAAAGCTCTTGTTGAAGCCATTTGTATTTATTTATTATTTATTTGTAATTTATTTATAGTTGACATTTATAGACTATTTATAGTTGACATATAGTTCAACATTTAATGTTGAACGCATTTTTTCGAGCTGCACTAGTCATCGTGATCTGCACAAAAATCAGATCACGATTATTTGATGAACCGTTAAAACCTTTAGTTTTCTTAAACTTTTTTTACAGTAAAAATAAGTTATTATAAGCTATTTCAAAATATTAACAAAATGTCAGAACACTTTGTTTAAATAACTTTTTTTATAAACAGTGCAAGATAAACTTACATAAGTTTTATAATTTAACAAGAAAAACCGAAAACCACGGTTAATTGAGCTTTTTTTTTAAAATTAAAATCGAAACGGCGGTTTTTGATAAATGCGATTTTATGGAAACCCTTATAAAATAATAATAATAATAATAATAATAACAATAATAATAATAATAATAAATAATTAACGCTTTTATGATTATTCTGAAAACAAAATTTAATTAAGATTTTAAATATCAAAACTAAAAAAATCTAAGTCAATTAGCTTTATTTGCTAAGGTTTATCGACTCCTAAAGAAGTGTTAAAAGCTCAACGCAAATCAAATGTCACGCCTACTCTCAAAAGGGGAAACAATGTCAAGACTTATAACTACAAGTTAGTGTCTCTCACCTATACTGGCAAACAGATTCAAAGACTTATTATATAAAGGATTATGAAACACTGTGCACAATCTAATATCAAAGTCTCAACATGGATCACAAAGTCTGTCTCACAAACCTGATTAAATCGCGTAACATTTTAACGGAAGCAGTATACCGTGAGCACCTGTTGACATAATTTTTCCCAATTTTGCCAAAGCATTCAATACGTTGTCACACATCGACTTTCTCATAAGATTTATGCCTATGGCAAATGAGGCCAGCTATTAAACTGGATCACTGGTTGGCTAGCTAATAGACAACAATGAGTAATAATTGGCAAATAAACAATTTAGGTTTCTATTTTTTATCAAATAGTCAAAGAATTTGCCTCATGGATAAAAGCTAGTACTCCTCAAGCTCAAGCAATCGCACTCTTTCATATTTTAATTTGATAAGCCTAAGTGATTACTTGCAATGTTAATTCGGACACTATAGAGGTTGAATTTCAAATATGGCAACACTTATCTCAAAAATAACCATGTAACAAATATCACAGCCCAAACCTCTCTCATCAGAAAGACAATGATACCTGTACAATAAAATACTAACTTTTGTTTCAGAACGCGAGAAAAATTTTATTTTACCAAAGCCACAAGTTGACAGGATAAAGTTTACCCAGATTTTTTGTTTTTTAGCTTACAATAATTATGAGAATTTAAATACGGAACTTATATAATAGTTAGGCTTTAAAAAATGGAAACTTCATTAAATAACTTGAGTTATTTTTTATTTCTAGGTGAGAGTAACAAATTTTTGCAAAGCAGTTCAAAAAACGGTTGACAAACCAGATTTAGTTAAAAGAAAGTCGCCCTCGTGTTCTTACTACAAACAACTTGGACATATAATTAAAATTTTAAAAATAGTTCCAGTTTGCCCTAAGCGAAAAGCAGATGGAGAATTTAGTATTTAATTACAAGTTAGTAGCTTTTTGGTATTTTATGTTACGTTTCTATTTTTTTATTTCAAGAAATTATTTTTGACTTATCTATACTTCGTTTTCCGAATAAAGATGACGTAGTTATTTAATATATGTAACTACCCAGACAGCAAGTATATACTGGTCCGATAATGGCCTATGCCAGCGAATTCATTACAGGACCGGTAAGGTTCCGCTCGTGGATCGCCAGTTCTGGCAATCCGTAACAGGGCCATTGCCGAGCCTTTATAACATTGCCTGTGCAGGTTAGCCGCGATAGTACCAAAAACAGGCTAATAATGGTTTGCCTGAGCAGATGAGTTGGGTCAATTAGTTGGGCAAATTGGGCCAATATCGGCCGACCAGTGTCGAACCGATATGAATCAACTTTAGTGTAATTTGAAAAAAACTTTAGTTCTTGTATCCAACTTGTTTTTAACGTTTCATATAAAAACATATATTCTCCGATTTTTTATTTGTTAAAAAATATTTGCAGGCGATATACTGTTCTAGTCTGTTTTCTTTTACTTCTTTACTTTAAAATCTTTTGAAGATTATATTTTATTGAACAGAATTTTTGTTTTTAAAAAATTTTTTAGAATTAAAAATTATTGCTAATTAATTGTTTTGTTAAACGAAACAAGTTTTTTATTGGATTTGTTAGGTTAAAAATGAGCTACTGGACTAAACGAAGGAAGATTCAAAAAAATGTTGCAACTATTTTCGATGAAATTGCTGAAGCTAATAGTTTTTTTTTGGAAGATAATTCATTGCCTTTAAATATAAACTACAATAACTTAAAGTTTGATGCTACTCCGCAGTGTTATGAACCTCCCGATACCTCTATTTTTTCTTTAACGTCAGTTTTTCATGATTGTGTCAACAGCTCTGGTGAAATTTGGAAAATCAATGATGAAAAATTAATTAGTTCAGAATCAATTGTATCCATAGACAAGTCAAATGTTATAAATGTCCTAGTTAATGATTTGACTAGTTGGGCAACTTGGCACAAAATAACACATGCAGCTTTGGGTGATTTATTGATTATGTTGCGCAAATCATTTCCTGATTTACCAAAAAGTCCCAAATCTATTCTAAAAACTGAACAATTAAAAGTTGAAGTTTTTGAAAATTCCTATTCTTACTTAGGCATAAAAAATGAACTTTTATCTGAAAGTACAGAATGTTTTACAGATAAGACTGTAACAATTCAAGTCAATTTTGATGGTTTGCCTCTTTTTAAAAGTTCAAGCATGCAGATATGGCCAATTCTTGGTTTAGTGGAAAAGTTTGATGGAATATTGCTAGCCATTCCAGACGATTTTTATATAATTTAAATAAGCATATACAATTTACATCATTGTATAGAGCTTGACTTGACTTAAAAAATGAGGGGTCATTTAACCTTTGAAGTTAAGCGGATCCAAAGTTATTGATTTTTTTGTAGTGCAAAAATTGATGATTTTTTGATGAAAGGTATAGGGCTTAAGTATGGAAAATTTGCAGTGATATGGCACCGAAAAAGAGAGTATTTTTGGATCATATTGACTTTTGAATAACTTTTGAACCGTTATTACATTTGACTTGAAATTTTCCATATTGATTCAACAACTATAAGTTAATAATATACAAAAAAAAAATTTTTTAATTCTGTCGGGATTGCCCAGAATCATCTATTTTACAGACTAAGGGTTTTTACTTATTTACTTAGTTTTGGTGTCATATTGACTCTTGAATAATTCTTGAACCGTTATTACATTTGACTTGAAATTTTCCATATTGACTCACCAAATATAAGAAAATAATATACCAAAATATTTTTATTTAATTCTGAATGGATTGTCCAGAATCGTCTATTTTACAGACTGTGGGTTTTAACTTATTTACTTAGTTTTGGTGTCATATTGACTATAGAATAACTTTTGAACCATTATTACATCTGACTTTAAATTTTCCATAGTGATCCAACAAATATAAAAAAATAAAATACCCCGAAATTTTTTTGTTAATCGGACGAGATTTACCAGAATCATCTATTTTACGGACTGAGGGTTTTCACTTATTTACTTAGTTTTTGAAAATAAAATTTGGGGTTATAATATAATTACACCATACAAATATGCATAAAGGAATCATGGAATCCAAATAGTACATCATTTTGAAATTATTTTATAATTTACAGAACGGTCAGTAAATTACTACAAAAAGGCTGCACATACCAATTTGGCATATCGACGTTGAATATATTTGATATTTTTGAATCGTTATTAAATTTGACTTGAAATTTTTCATAATGATTCATTTTTTATTTAATCTGACGAGATTAACCAGAATCATCATCAGAATCAATTTTACAGACTGATGGTTTTCACTTATTTACTTAGTTTCGGAAAATAAAATTTGGGGGTTAATTATAATTACACCATACAGATATGCATAAAGGAATCATGGAATCCAAATAGTACATCATTTTGAAATTATTGTATAATTTACAGAACGGTCAGTAAATTACAGCAAATGGGCTGCACAAACCAATTGGGCATATCGACTTTGAATATATTTAATATTTTTCAACCGTTATTAAATTTGACTAGAAATTTTTTATGATCCAATTTTTTTTTAATCTGACGAGATTATCCAGAATTATCTATTTTACAGACTGATGGTTTTCACTTATTTACTTAGTTTTGGAAAATAAAATTTGGGGTTATATTTTAATAACACCATACAAATATGCATAAACAAATCATGGAATCCAAATACTACATGGAATCCAAATACTATTTTGAAATTGAATATTTTACAGACCGGTCAGTAAATTACTGTGTAAAAGTATTGAAATCTTTTGGAATTTTACGGAATGAACTATTTACAAGACAGAAGATTCTTCAATAAAGTTAAAATTTAATTTTCAATGAAAATAACATACAGCTAATGAACTTTCTGAAATTTGGAGTACCTACAACAGCAATAGGCAGGTATAACAGCATACACTCTACCTAAAAATGTAAAAAAATTATTATTAGAAACAAAGATACATCATATGTTTAAAATATTTTTTTAATTAGTTTACAAAAATTTTATAAAGAATTAAATTTTAAAAAGGTATATATATATCTTATATATGCAGGTTGTTAGTATAATAAGTATAAAATAAGAAACTTACTCTTTGAGATTGTTTATGTGAACTATTGACAACGCTTAAGATAAAAAATTAAAATAACATAAAAAAATTATTTTATTTTAAAACTTATTTCTTGGCTTTTAGTGAATGATTAGAAGTAGCAAGTTTCAGTTACGAAACAATCTAATAATCATTTTTAACAATAGACACCAGCGAGAAGGTAAGCCAAGTTGTCTATCTACACAAAACATCACAACAATAACATCACAATCACAAAACACACTGTCCAACAGAACACAAACATACACAAAATAATGACTGACATGTACATAAACACAATGAAACATATAGCGACTTACGGGTGCGTCAACACCGCTCCAGAGGTCCAACAGAACACAAACATACACATAATGACTGACATGTACATAAACACAAAGAAACATATAGCGACTTACGGGTGTGTCAACACCGCTCCAGAGGTCCAACAGAACACAAACATACACATAATGATGACTGGCATGTACATGAACACAATGAAACATATAGCGACTTACGGGTGCGTCAACACCGCTCCAGAGGTCCAACAGAACACAAACAAACACGTAATGACTAATGGGTATATAAACACAATGAAACATACAGCGACTTGTATTGCATAAAAACAAACATACAAATAATTACTTACCGGTAGATCAACACCACTGCAGAGGTTCAACAGCAAACAAGTATAAATATAGTGACTTGCAGTTGCACCATACATATAACTTAAAAATATGTAAACACAAGGATATACATATTGACAGGTATGTCAGCACAAAAATAGAAAGCATGACTTACCAGTATGTAACCATGGCAGCAGATATCCAATAAAAAACAAATATGCAAATAAAGATTTATGGGTCACCAACACCGCTCCAGATGATCAAAAAGAATACAAACATAAATACATTAAATTGAATAATAATAAAAAACATAAACATTATAAATTAAATTTGCACTGTGTCAAAGACAATATTAACTACATTTTTGCTTTTTTTGAACAACGTCCTCCAGATAACCATCAGCCTTTCCCTCTACCACAACACATTTCATCCTCCACTCTTTGACCAACTCAATATCATATTTATCTTCATATCCATCGTATAGTATCTGAAACTCGCAGTCTTCATCAAATTCATTGTCATCTAGAACACTTACAACGAGCCCCGAATACCATAAATCCTTGCCATCATCATCTACCATTTTATGTTTAATTCTTTTTCCTGAAAACTTTGGAACCCCTCCCTTTGATGTGCCTGTTCTTATTTTTTTTCCAGTTTCCATTAATAATCTAGCGTCACCCTCTAATCTGACTTTTTTTTTTAATGTTATCAACATTTCTTGTCTTTCATCAATCTGTCTGATAACTGAACATTTTATTGTAGTTGCGCGTTGTTCTGGAGCTTCTTTTAAAAATGTAAAAATAGATAGCAGGTTGGTTTTTAATGCCTTAATATCAAACTTTTTGTAATTTTCCCCTTTTCCCTTTTCTCCTAATTGCAACCAATTTTCTGGAAATTTATGCGGCAGTACTTTTTTTCTAAATTTTATTTGTCTTTGCAACTTCTTTACTATTTCATTTTCAGTGCCTAAAATTTTTTCTAAATCCTCTTTACACAAAATTAAACCTCCATCCTTTCCGATTTCTGTTGTCAAAAACTCTTTCTCTTCGCTTGCCTTTTGTTCCTTTATTTATTTTTCTATACTGCACTTGTCTATCTCATCAATTTTGTACTGCAATATATTTGCTTTTTTCTCTCTGTACTTTCTGATATACCCTTTTCTATTTCGCCTTGCTAGTAAAACTAGCCTTTCAATGTCTTCCTGTGATTTTCCATCTAACCAAACAGCTGTTTTGTTGTTGTTAAACATGATGACACCAGCTGCAGCTACTGTTGAAATGTTAGGTTTTATTTTTAACCTGCGGTCATAGGAAGCAAAATCACGTTCAGACACAACATTAGTACGCGGACAGTTTTGAGTTTCCTCAAGCACATCATCACCAGGATTGTGATATTTTCCTCCAGGCAACTGGTCTCTTAACTGACTCTGAATCATAACAGAACATGTGCAACATATAACTTCAAGACATTCTTGTGTTAAGGCATCCAAAAGTGGGTCATTACAGTTGGAAAATAAATGATCAAACACTTCATCCTTGGTGAGATACTTGACATCAAAAAATGTAGAACCACTTAACATTTTAGATGCATCAGAAGAACAACAAACAAAATAATTGAACATTTGTGACCAAACGGTATTCAAAGAAAATATATGACCCTCCTCTTCAATAATATGAAAAAGAGGTCCTGATATTAGTTTATTAAAAATTCCCAGAGCTCTAGTTGAAGCGTGAAAAATAATATTGTCAATATCGTGCCTAATTGACTCATGAAGGAAATTTGAACCATCAAGATTAAAAACAAATTCTTTAAGGTGATGTTTATGAAAATACGCTGCTCCACCAAGTACAAATATAATGTTAAAGCGATGATGCAGAAATGAAACTATAAAATTTTTAGAAAACCTTTTACGCAAAAATGCCTTCCATTCATCAGCTTTTCCATTCCCCTGATCACCATGTCAATAGGTTGTAAGTTTTGAAAGTTCATACAAAATATCAAAAGTCCGAGAGTTTTGCGCATTTTTAAAACCACCATGAATACTACCTTCCTGCTCAACCACTTTTTCCCATTCTATGATTGCTTTTTCTGCGTATATTCCAAGATTGTGGATAATGTGTAAGCCACAAAAAACATGATGCATTTGAGAAGTTTTTAATTTTTCATTTAAAGGAAGCTTATCATAGTTTTCAACAACAAAAGGCAAAATTGCTTTTCTCCAATGTTGAAATTGGCTAAAAAAACTTGAATTAACTATAGTGCGATCTGTCATCAAAGATTTAAATGAAAAAATAAGTTTCTTAAGATCATCCTCGTAGTTTTCCTTTTCTGGAGAAAATATCTGAGACATATCAGTGAGTAAATTTTTTAGCTCTCCAAAATAAGATTGTGCCTCTCCCGAGAACATATCTTCTATCCCAAACGTGTAGCTACCAGATAATGTTGTGACTTGAAAACTACCAACCTCCCTAAAATTATACTTTGTGCCATCTGTATGAAGAACATTGTTTGTACTATTCAACATAGCCTCTCTCACTTGAGCTTTTGATAAAAGGTTCATTTCACTAAAAAATTCAGCAGCCAAAGATTTTTTTGGAAGTGCGCCACATGAAATTCCAACCATTTTTTGTAGTACAGTTCTGATAACAGATTCAACATTATTAACAGAAACATTTTTACTTAAAAGGTTGTAATATACCGAGCGAATTTCATCATTATATTTACCTCCTTCAAAAACTTCAACAACATTTTTTTCAAAAATGTCAACTCTTTCCTTAAGCTCTTCTGTAAGATTTTCAAAGTAATTTAAACTCTCCTTTAAGATCGAATCATTCATTTCATCAGATGTTTTCGGAACAGCGTTTTCAATTTTTTTCTTTAAATACCATGCCTCTTGTCGATCTGATTGTGAGCGCTTTCTAGCCATATCAATTTCTTTTTCCAATCTTAAATTAATTTGCAACAATTGGTTAATCCTACAATCCTTTCTAGCGCCTCTTTTGTTGACATTTCTGACACTATATCTTAACAAGATTGCTTGATATTTTCTTTTAAATTCGCTACATTTTCTATTTAATTGTCTATTTTTCAATTTAAGATAATCAATTCTTCGTTTATATTTCTTTATTTTATAGGTAAAATCAAAATTAGCAGAATTATTAACTAGATTTTCATGTTCTATTACCCCAATAGAAGTTGGGGTAATACAACTTTGAAAAGCAGAAACATCTTCTGTAACAAATTCACAAGAGTTGCCAGAAGTATTGATAGAACAATTATCAGAAGGTAGCAAACTAAGTTCAGGAACTTCAGGACAAAAAGAAAGAACAGAGCTTAAATAAGAATTCTTTAAAGTAAAATGTTTGGCACGATTCAGTTTTGCAACATGGTCTTTTGATTTTTTAAGACACTTAGCAAGCATTACTCCAGTGATAGGGTATTTACAGTAGGATGTGAAAAATACAGAGAGATTTTGCCATGTCAAATCATGTTTATCTTTTTCTTTGCAAATGTCTAAATAATGACTGTTTGTTAAGACAAAATTTGGATATTTGAGGGAAACAATGCCATCTTCAATATTTAAAAAATCCATAATATTGTTGTAGCTATTAAATGGGTCTTCGGACAATACTCTGGAAGCTACAATTAAAAGTAAAACTAATTAAAAGTAGGTAAAAAAAAAAAAGAGTAAAATTTAAATAAGAGTAAAATAAGATCAATCAAATTTGGTTTCAATAAAATTTTTAAAATGCAAAATGTGTGTGCTACATTGTCTTTATTTAAAAAATTAACTAGTATGAAAGTAGGACTCACTATTGTGGCTTATAGATGGAACCACTATTTTGATTTGACTATTGTTAACATGTAAACCTAAAACAAAAGAATACTCAAATATAGATTATCAGAAATCATATTACTTTCAGCAATTAAATTAAACATTCGAAAATAAATTTTACAAAAAAACTGGCCTACCCACCTATGTTATTTGGTTTTGGAAACTGGGGTATGGTGTACTGTTGTGAACTGTTGGCACAGTCTGGTAACTTGTCTAAAATAAAATTGTAGTTTGTCACGAACTAATTCATACATACATTGTATCAAAAAATGGAGAAGTATTTCTTATTAAGTAAAAATTGTGTGAATACTTATTAAAAATTCTTACATATTTCCATACTTGCAAACTTGCTTTGAAAACTTTTTAATTCTTTGTTTTGAAAAAAACAGTTTAAGAAAGGCCAGTCTGTAATTACAATAGCTAGATTGTAGTCTTTGACCAAACTTTTTTTGATGAAAAATCCAGCAAGAATTCCTTTGAAATAATTAAATTTTTAATTTCTATTTTATCCAAATTTTAAAAATTTCACTTTCTATTTCATTTTCAGAATGAGAATTTAAATCATTTACTAAATGTGAGTAACTGTTATTCACATGTTATTCAAAAAATTTTAAAACAATACTTTTACAAAAATTTTGATAAATAAAAAAACCTTGTTATAAAAATTTTTATTTATTTTGACAATACTTTTGTCAAAATATTGTTTGAAAAATTTTTGAAATCAGACAAATAGATTAAACGAAAGCAATATTTATATTATTTAAAGCAGTTATGTATTATGTTAATAAAATAATTTTCCTATTTGGCTTGCTAATTTAGTATAAAGAAGACATCATCAAACTTTAAAACTTATAATTTGTTAAAACTAACGAAAAATACTTTCGTTTGTTTGGATTTTTGCGAAAAATCAAAACAAAAAATGTCATTAAGTAAGCGTAAAATAAACCTTATAATATATGCATAATTTGTATATAAAAATCTTAAGTATCATATTCTTAGGAAAACATAAATAAATACTTGGTTTAAAAAGTGAAAAGGCTATACTTGCCCTTTAGAGAGGGAACATTTTTTAAAAAGGCTTTTTTCCCCAATAAATCGACTCTAAAGTATTCAAATGCTGAGAACTAAGAATTTATGTATATATTTAAAAAATGTTCCCCTTTCCATTCGATTCATCATCCTTTTTTTACTATATATGGAAAGTTTCAATCAAATTGGATGTGTCTGCATACTTAGGAAAGCTACAGAATTTCGACAACTTCTATTGTATACTGGTATGGTTTGCTTTCGAGATACATTACCTGAAGCTTTGTACAACAATTTTATGCTTTTTTGTGTCGGAATGACTATTCTTCTTAGTCATTCATTGTGTCACAAATATGTTGATTATGCACATAGTTTGCTTGTACTTTATGTCGAACACTCTTCAAGTTTATTTGGACCTGAAGTTGTAACTTATAACATGCATGGACTAGTGCATTTAGCACAAGATGCCAAACAATATGGTCTACTAGACAATGTTTCAGCCTTTCCTTTTGAAAATTATTTATCAAATCTTAAGAAACTTGTAAGAAAACCACACTTGCCCTTGCAACAGGTTATAAGGAGGCTATCAGAACAACATCTTGCAGAGTCAATCGATAGTCAAACTAATAGCACTTTTTGAGTTAAAAAAAGAACATTTTGATGGACCTTTGTGCAATAGTGAAAATATAAATGTGCAGACTCAACACAAAGAGCTCTATACAAACAAATTTTGCATTAAAGTTTCGCAAGGTGACAATTGTTTTAAAATAAAAACTGGCTCTATAGTTCTAGTTAAAAATATTATTAAAAGTTGTTGTGGTCAAATTTATCTGGTGTGCAGCAATTTTGATAGTGTTGAGAATTTTTCAACTACCCATGCAATTCAGATATTCTTGGTATTTTTATGGTATCTTCTTTAGCTAAACATCTTTCATATGTTTTATTATCAGAAATAAAACAAAAATGTTTTTTCCTCCCTTACAAAGCTTACTTTGTTACTATACCTTTGCTACACAATTTTAGTTGATATGTTAATTTTAAGTCTTATATTGAACATGCTTTGACTTTCCTTGACTTCAAGATTTATGTTCAACTTTTTTTTGTTAACAAATTGTAATAAACTTGTTTTAATAAGTTTAGTATTTTAATAGCAATATATGAAGAGTTAGTTATCAAAATCTGGTGTAAGCAATTTTGGTTTTATGTACCATTTTGAATATTATTTTATTTAAAATATAACTGGAGCAAAATAATATATATATATTTTTTTAGATTATGTATTTATAATAACTTTTTAGAAGTTGCTTTTTTGTTTAGTTAGTAGTTAGTAGTAATGATATATATATATATATATATATATATATATATATATATATATATATATATATATATATATATATATATATATATATATATATATATATATATATATATATATATATATATATAAATTAGTAGAAAATCACTCAATAAAAATTTTTCTTATTTAACACTGTTTCATTAATAAAGACTCATCAGAAATGAATGATCAAATTAATAACACTTCAACCCATACCAAAAATTAAACTACAGGAAGTCGCAAATGTCTTAACTACTGTATGAGTCTTTATTGATGAAACATTGTGTTAAATTAGAAAAATTTTTGTTAATTTAATAATAAGATTTTCTACAAATTTATAATTGCTCTGTTCTTCTAAGAACATTGAGCACTCTATTTTGTAGAATACATTTATATATAAGTATATATTTATATATAAGTATATATATTATATATATATAAGTATATATATTATATATATATAATTATATATATATATATATATATATATATATATATATATATATATATATATATATATATATATATATATATATACAGTGGCGGATCCAGCATTTTTTGATCTTTGAGATAGCTAACTTCCAGACGTGGAGCAAACTCCAAACATTTATATGTTTATACTTATGTCAAATAAGGATGCTTGCAAAAAATTGCTATGATTGGAGGCTGGGAACAAAAAAGCCCCAAATTGTGTGCCCCCCTGCCCCAAACGTGAGAGCACCAAGTTGATGCAGTATTTTTTGTACTGTTCTCAACTAGACTTATATTCATCCATAAATTTTAAGTTTCATAGTATTATCTTTCAGCGTTTAAAAATAATGACATAATGACCATATAAAATTTATAACCCCCTCAAATTGAGGGGGGTTTAAACTTTATATGGTCATAATTTTTGAAAGCTAAAATATTTTATTTCCAATCATTCCAATTTTTTGCAAGGCATCCTTATTTGACATAAGTATAAACATATAAATGTTTGGAGTTTGCTCCGTGTCTGGAAGTTAGCTATCTCAAAGACCAAAAAAAGCTGGATCCGGCTCTGTATATATATATATATATATATATATATATATATATATATATATATATATATATATATATATATATATATATATATACATATATGTATATGAATATATGTAAATACCATATTAACAAATTAGTTATTATAAAATAAAATAAAAAGTTCACATGGTATCAAAAGTACTTTAATTATTGTTTGATTTATTAAAAGACTTTCATTAATTTTTTTATAAAGAGGTGTTTAAAGATTTAAAATTCTTTTAACTCAATTTTTTTTTGTTATAAAAATGATAAAGTTATTTATTAAGTACCTCTAATCATTTGTTTTATTGCAGTACTTTAAAATTAACTTACGTAATTTATCTGAAAAATAGTCATACTATTATCATTTTATTACTTTTGTTATTGCCATAGACAGTCAATGTGCTCCTACTACTACTACTACTACTACTACTACTACTGCTGCTGCTGCTGCTCCTACTACTACTACTACTACTACTACTACTACTACTACTACTACTATCTACATATACATGTATATATACATATAATGTGTGTATATATCTTAATATAAATTATGTCAGTGTATTCTACATATATATATATATATAAATATATATATATATATATATAAATATATATATATATATATATATATATACATATATATATATATATATATATATATATATATATATATATATATATATATATACATATATATATATATATATATATATATATATATATATATATATATATATATATATATATATATATATATATATGTATATATATATATATGTAGGTATATATATAAAAAGTTATATAAATTTACACGATTACACAAATCCTGTTAAGGAATACAATTATAACATCAATATTGTTGTAAAATGACAGAATGATTGTGTAATAATAATAGTGTAACAATCTTAGTCTTATTTTTAATGAAATTATTTTTGGAAATAATGAATTATTTCTATTTCTCTATTTCTCTAAACTTTCATTTCAGTAATTTTAATTTTTCTTCAAAATAAATTTTTAATCTTTGAAATTATATTCTAATAATGAAATCATTTGAAATTCTTTTGAAAACTTTATACATCAGAAAAATAAAATAGAAGTAGTATTTCTTATACTGAGCTTTATTTTTTATCAATCATTGGTGTTGTTATGTTTTTTATTTAATTTAGAACAAACTTTAGAATGGATCTCCATCAGTTTCTTATTGTTGCTTTTAAAAATGAAGAAGATGCTATTGCAATTTTGCCAGAAACATATTTAATTAATAATGAACTTTGCTTTTGGCTACCATATACCTCACAAGGCAGAGTAAATAAGGCCATCAAAGAATGTGAAGCCCCTAATGAAAATTGGCCGAAACATGCCAATCGAGTTTTTAAAAAAATAGGTCAGTCACATATGTACATAATGTGCTTAAGATATAACCTGCATTATTGTCAAAAAATTATAATGTATTGTACAAAAGAAATAGTGATAATTTTATGCTGTATTTGTAATATTGATAGTGTTGTTATAAGAGTATAACTTTGTGGTTGTATTTTAGGTTCCTACAACAAGGCACAATGTCAACTTGAAAAGGCTACCATAACATCTGATCTGCAGAGTGATTCAGAATCAAGTACTAGGCTACGTCCAAAGCGGTACTTAATAGTAGAGAATTTATATTTTTTTGTAAATACAATTTTATGGTTTTAAAGTTAAATCCTAAGTATTTTTATTTTCTTTATTTTATGTGAAGAGCAGTTTTATATCCTGATGAGCACAGCGAAACAGAATCTTTTGTGGAAGAACCTATTCCAATTTCTAAAAAAGTTAAATTATTGACACCAGCTCCGGTTACGCCAAAAATATTTCCCTCTGGAACATCCATGCAACTTACACCATCAAAACCTGTAAGCGCACAAATGCTAACTCCACTACTTTCATTCACGCCTCCTGCCATAAAATCTAAAATAAATCTAATAAATGAGGAGCAGAGATCACAAGAAATTTTGCCATTGGCTGTGACAAACAAAATAGTTTCAATATTAGTGGAACTCAAAGAGGATGTGGCAAATCTGAGAAAAGAGGTTACATACAACACAGCCATGCTGCAGAGTATTGCTAATGGTGGAGTTCATGAAGATGATTTTACATTATAAGCAGTAGTTTTATAAGATAGATATTTTATAATATCGTTAAAAATTAATTGAAATATATTTTTATTTAGTTAACAAAAGTCAAAAAACAAAAAAAATATGACACAATTTAAATAAAAGACAATCAGTACCTCAAGGTGTACAAAAAACAAAATAAAACAAAATTAATTATAAGATCTGATTTGAAATAAAGTTATAAAAAGAACTATTTGTTGAAATAATTTTACTGATTGTTAATAAATAATTATTAATAGGATTAAGAGTTACTTTTTTATACTGTTTAAGTTAATAATAACAAGAACATAAAAAAGCAAACCAGGTGGCTTGTTTGCATAAGGAAAATTATAAAGATAAATAAAAAAATAAAAATCAGAAAATAATAAAAAAGAAGATAAAAATAAAGTTAAAAAAAATTAAGAAATAACTTAATTCATTGTCAATAGTAAGAAGTTTTTGTTTAAGTGTTATTTTAAATTTGTGAAAAGAACCAGTAGTTTTGATGTCGTTATTAAATTTGGAATGCCATAATTTAGGTCCTCTATTTGCAATAGAGAATTTGGTGGCCGTATAGTTTTGGGTTGAATAAAATTTTTTAAAGTTAAACATGATTTATTTTGTTAAAAAAGGTATTAAATATTAGAGGTGTCATTTTATTATCAATTTTGTACATAAAAGTAAGTATCTGATAAATGTTTAGT
This sequence comes from Hydra vulgaris, assembly GCF_038396675.1. Classification (NCBI taxonomy): domain Eukaryota; kingdom Metazoa; phylum Cnidaria; class Hydrozoa; order Anthoathecata; family Hydridae; genus Hydra; species Hydra vulgaris. Next base: position 42,532,337 of record NC_088921.1, read on the forward strand.
TGATAAACATTGAGTATATTTAGTTTATTAAATAAACCTTTTGAGGGCGTTAAACTATTTAGGTTTAAAATAATTCGCATAGTAAGTTTTTGTCTACTGAGTAGTTTTTTATCTTGGTTGCGTTGGTGCTGCACCAAGCAACCAAGTAAAAAAGTTTTTATAAAAAAATTTAGTTTTTAATTCATTTTAATCTTTTTTTTAACATTAATAAGGTGGCTCTACTAAAATGTTGGTAAGGAGGATAGTGGGAGCTAATAAACATTTGAAGTTAATCTTTTCTTGTAATGGTGTCACAATACTATATCCGGTTCTGTTGAATAGGCTAACATTTGAATCCAGTACTAAAGCATTTTGTGAAAAGTGGGACAATAAAAAAAAAATTTTATATTTATTGTTCTTTTCTTTTTATGTAAGTAAATGCCAAGTATATACCGAAATGTTTTTATTTTAAAATAGGTTTGACTTCATAAAAATAAACTTTAAATTATTTAATTTAATAATTTTATATTAATGGATGATTGTCCGAATAAATATATAAGTTGAGAACCTGATATCGTTTGAATTTATATGTATGTTATCTTATGTGTTTTAATTTTACAGGCGCATTGAAGCGAAATCACCCGACTGCACAAGCCACAGAAAGTGATATTCAAAAGGCGATAGTACATTTTTTGGCGGGAGCAATCGATAGAAATGGTGGAAGGAAGGCGAGAGCCACAAGGCTACTGGCTCAAAAAGCTACTGCAACCGATAAAGTACCTTGTTTTTCGAAAGTGAAAAATAAAATTTTTTCTAGTTTACCATCAACTTCCGATTCAGAAGATTCAAATTAAAATTTGTCATTGTAAATAAGTTAGATTGTAAATATGTTAGATTGTAAATATACTTATATTACTCATTGAATATTATGTTATAATAACACCCTTGCTTGGTCAACTATGTCGTAATGTAAGCGATGAAATGTAGTTAATACATTATGAATTAAAAATTTGAAATTTATTTTACAGAAAGATAAATTAAATCTGATGCTAAAAGTAAAGTATAATTTTCAGTTGTCAACTATTATTCTAATAGTTGACATTTCTCAACTGTAATGGTTAGCCATTTTTCTGCCAGTTCTTTTCCTGTAGTGGCTAGCCACTGTTTTGCCATCACTGGCTAGCCATGCCTGGTCCATGAAAAATCCTTGGAGCAAAATGGAGCTTCGCCAACGTTGGCAGCCGCAGCTGGTTTAGCGCGGCAGCCTGCACAGGACCAGTGCGGGACCATTATATCCTTGCTGTCTGGGTACGTGAGTATATATATATATATATATATATATATATATATATATATATATATATATATATATATATATATATATATGGTTTATGTATGTTTAAATATGTTTAAATATGTTTAAATATGTTTTAGATGCAAAAGTTATCAACTGTATAATTAGATGGATATCCTTATGGTAAGTAACATAAATTCACAGCACCTAATTTATACACATTAGATTGCGAATCAATACAATCTATCCCAGGTATGATCCGTAGGGATATAAATGCATAGTAGGGGAAGCTGTTGTGCACTTGACCACGTTGTACCTTTCGTCACTCCGCCCTATAGGCATAGTATTATTCTTTTGAAAAAAATATGAAGTGCCATTTAAAATACTTTTCCATGATAACTTTTTTTTACCGTAATGGATCATACCTGGGATAGATTGTATTGATTCGCAATCCAATGTGTATAGATTAGGTGCTGTGAATTTATGTTACTTACCATAAGGGTTGTTGCAGTACCCAGAGCATTTGTACACCCAACAGTTGTTACATTTTCAGCATGTTTTTGAACAATAAGATGGACTCGCTCAGCTCCTGGTGCTAATACAGCTTACTGGTGATGTACTGTAAGACGTACTTCTTTTTCATTCATGTTGTAAATGCATTCAGGCTCATTAAAATAGCTATACTGTTCCAGTTGATTTTCCTTTTTGTAAAAGGAGTTTTGTACAATAAAAGGGTTTATTTTTTGAGCTCTGACTGGATTCATAAACTGTGCTATTCTGTGGTTTATATCAGTATGCCGTCTTAGAAAATTACAACACCAATCTTTTCCAGCCAACTATTGATATGCATTAAAGCTGTATTTAATATTACTAACTTCAACATTTTCATATATATTAGGCTTTAACCGTTTAGGAGTTACTGGCATTCCAACATCAGACAATCTAGTCATCCTAAACACTAGTTCTTTTTTATGATCTAACGAAAGTGTGCATTTTATTCCCAACGACTTTTTATCAGAACCCTGAAATAAGATGATTCCTGAGTGTTCTTTTAAGATATTAAATTTTGTTGCTACTTTTCTTTGAGATTGTCAAATTTTTAAGGCCTTAGGGGCATCTTGCAGTTAGCTTTCTGTCTATTTTGCCTTAGATGGGGCCATTAATTGACCAAATTTGAAAAAGTTGATTGAAATTTAAAATAATAAAAAACGTTGACTGAAATTATGGTAATTATTTTAGATATTAATTGATATAAGGCCTATAAAACAGTATATATAGAGTATAAATAGTTACATTATATTATAGTGTATAGACCTGGTGCATATAATATAATTAAAATATAATTAAAGTATATAATTAAAGTGAAAATGTATATAGAAAAAAAACCTACTAGTAGGGTCTTATTACCCGTCAGACCTTAACACTCTTTGGTACCTTAGATGGTCACCTTTTAAGTGTGTGTATTATGTAAAATATTAGATTAGTTTACTTTAATGGCTGTTCAAGTTTTAACAAGACTAAGCTTCACCCAAAATTAAGTAAGACACTGAGTTTAGTAATCAGTTTAGAAAACTATTCAGTTTATAAAAAATTAATTTAATCTTTAAGAAGACCATTGACGTGGTCATCTTTGTTTTTCATCTTTTTATAAGGAAATCCAAAAAAATGTCACAAAAATGCATAAATATTAACAAAGTTTATAGCTTAAGCATTTGTACAGTTTCAATGTCAGTTTCTAACATCAAATATTAAACCAAAATGTGAAAACATTAAAATTGTTTGTGCCACAACATGCATATTATAACATGAAACTTTTACCAACATGTTTGAACTTAGAACTGGCATTATCGTAATTCGATTATAACAGTGTTGCGGTAAATTTCGATATTTAGGTAAGATTTCGAGGGCGCTTAGTTACGATTGCGGTATTTAGTTAGGTAATAATTTTTTTTTGCTGTATTGGGAACAACTATATATGATGCGTCTAAAACTACATAAAAGTGTAACTACAGTAAAGTGTAAAACTGCATGAAACTGCATTTTTTGCCTGAGACGTTTCCTGTCAAGCAGAGGCGATTTTACAGGTGTTTGTGTCCCGAAGCAGGTGATTTTCGTTATAATTGGATTTTTGAGGAATATAATTGGTTAATCAGGTATTTGACACATTTCAATCAGGTATCAAACATTACAATCAGGTATTTGACACATTTGACAGATTTTTTGAGGACCTTATTTTTTAAGAAAGTGGTCGGTACTTTATAAGAACTCGCCCTTCCCCTTCCTTTTCATTTTATTTTCCTAGAATCGCCCCTGCTGTCAAGAGTTTGACTTGGCCATCTATTTAGATTTACTAAGTCTGATAAGACATTTTTTGTTATCTGCTTTTAAAGTGCTACTTCAGTTTTGTACACTGATTTTATTTAATGATAAACCGAAACATTCACTATCCTCTTTTGATTACTTCTAGTGTGTATATTTAATCTTTGCATTGACGACATTAAAAAAAAATTATTTTGACTTTAATGCATGTATTAATTTGGATTAAGTTTTATATGCGGGAATTAGAATTTGATTTCACTACATAATGAAAACAATAATAATAATAAGTTTAGAATTTATAGTATTAGGAGGGAATGAAATTAATAAAAAGTTATTTTTAATTAAATTAATTTTTAATAAAAAATTTAAGTAATTTTTAATTGAAAATTATTATTATTAATTGAATTTTTATAATTAAAAATTACTTTAATTTTTAATTAAAAAATAAAATTAAAGCAGCCGTGGTGTAATGGTTAAAGTTCTGGCTTCAGAACTGGAGGTCCATGGTTTAAAGCCGGCCATAAATGCATCATTACTAAGGAAAGAAGCATGAACTTCCTGGTTAAATGCTATTCTGCGGTGCTCTATGGTAAGACCGTTGCAACTCTAAATGACCGATTTCTGATGTTTTCTGATAATACCATCTACATTATAACACAGTAAAGACTGCTTAAAATTTTAATTTATATCACGTTGCAATAAAATAAAGCAAAATTGTTTGTAATCGAATGTATGGCTTTTGTATGACCTGCACAACCAAGACTTAGTTGCGGTGGTCCCTGTTCGGAAGTTTTGACTTACCCCCCTCACTTTTCGCGTTGGTTTTTTCTTTCTATTTTACATATGATTGGCTAACATTAGTTTTATAAGACTGTTTATAAACCACCGTTACGTACTTAAGATCACTAAAAAGCGTTTTTTTCATTCTAAATTGTTGCAGTACTGAAAACTTGTTGTTTTGCTTATGAATTATATTGTATCACTATCATGTGTATTACTATAAAGATATTATCTAAATGTGTCGTATATAGCTATTATATCATATACAACTGCTATAAACATTACAATTACATTTTTATTAAAGAGTTAAGTTCAATACTACAGTGTACGTTATGTGTAAATTAAAGACAAAATATATTCAAGTGTAAATTATTAAAGTTATAAATATGTATGCACAATATTTTAATATAAGTATTAGTGTATTTATCAATTTTTATTTATTTCATATACTTGTTAATACTAATAGTATTATAAATTTATTGACATTTTTATTTAGACTATTTTCTTATAGCTTAATTTGTACTAGGTATAAAATTCTATGCTACAAAAAATATATTATGTAAGTATTTATTAACGTAATGTTTATTATAACGTAAAAAAAGTCTTCATATATAGTATCATATTTGTAAAAAGTAATGAATTTGGTTGAAATTTTAAAGACATATGTATATATATTTATATAAATATATATACATATATATATATATATATATATATATATATATATATATATATATATATATATATATATATATATATATATATATATATATATATATATATATATATATATATATATATTGCTTTTTGTTATTTTTTATCTAGGTTTATTTCAAACTAGTATCTAATAAACTCGTACTAATTAAAAATAACCCAACTGTATTGTCTTTCTAAAATTTCAGTACAAATTATATGTACTAAAATTTTATGTCAGACATGATGAGTTATTATATGAAATAACTCATCATTTTAATGTTATTAGTTTTAATTATATATTTATTCAGGCTGTCAAGTTGTCATTTTTTTATTATTATGGGTCTTATTTATTATTTTCTTTTTTTAATTTTTATTATATTTTTGTAATTTTTTTTTGTTGTTGAATTATTTACAATTAAAAAAGGTTGTGTTTAGATCATATCCCACTCACAATGATTATATGGTATTAGTATTTTACAGATCACTGAAATAGTGAACTGGAATGCTGCCTCTCCGAACATAAACTCTCAGTCGATGCGTGTTCACTTTACTGTGCCTATCCCTAAATCAGTCGTTATACATACACTTCACTGTGGGTATCCCTAAATCAGTAGATATATCTATACTCACTACCTTTATCCCTAAGTAGTTTATTGTTTGGCAAATTACTAAACTCGTCAAAATCATTGCGAGTGGGATATGATCTAGACACAACCATTAAAAATACATTAAATAAATTATTTAATTAAAGACTTGTAAAAAGTAGATTTAAAAATATGAAAAAAAATGACAACTTGACAGCCTGAACTTGTTAAATTATGTCAGAAAAATTTGAATTTATTATTTTTTGAAAAAATTTAAATTTCATTTGTTTACTATTGTGTTTTTTTTTATCTTGTAGTTTAGTTTAAATAGTAATTATTTATTAGCTTTACTAAAAATTGTTTATATTCATTTATTATCCATAATAAGTATTAAGAAAAAAGTCTCAAACCGGTAACTGAGGGATCTTTTGTAACCTATGCCCATTTAATTCTAAAATCTCTTAATACAACACTTTTCTTTTTTGTGAATAATCATAAGATTGACTCTAGTAGAAGACCAACTTATAATAACCACTGAGGTTCTTAAGTAATGTTTTCAATGAGTTCAAACAAAAGTATTTAAAAAATTTTATTAAAACTAATACTAAAAACTTTTTCTTTTTTCTCCTAATTGTAAAATAAAACTAAAAAAATAGTTAAATCTGAAAGCCGTATTTTTTCTTTATTATGATTGTAAATACTTTTTTTAAATGATTAGTAAAAAAGCTTTTAAAATAAAAGTAGACAGTAAGTAGTAAAGAATGGCTTTCTTAAAGTATTATCATTCTGGTTTTTTTTTTTTTTTTAATTTTTTTCATAACCAAAATCAATCATATTTGTTTATTATTTACAATGCTTTGGAAAAGCAGTATTCACAAATTTTTTTGTTTATCTTTTTTTTGTTGTTGTTAAATGTTGTATAATTTATTTGATAGTTAAACAGTAGCTTTCATAATTTAAAAAAATGCGTGGAAAGTTTTCTCAAAATGGAGAGGTTCAAGCTGATATAGATACCAGTAGTAGTGGGTCATCTCCTCATTCACATAATGATGATGATATAATAGAAGTTACTAATCTTAATTTTAATCCAAAACCAATCTATAACTTTTCTATTCCTGATTTGATCAAGCATGAGCCACACATTGAATCCAATGTACAACGTAAGCGCAGTTCACGGGATCTACTTAAAAATGATACATCTGATGATAATTATGAAAAAGGTTCAAAAAGACGTGCTATATCTAATAATGTGATTGATTTAACAGAAGTAGATTCACACGATGAAAGTGGTGTTGCATCTGATTCAGAGATAACCTTTTCAAATGAACTATCAAGGTATGCAAAATAACACATAAGTCATTCTTTATATTAAGTATTAATAGTTTAATGTAACATACAATATTTTGACTTTAATGTCTGTCCTTGAGTTTTGAAAGAAAACAAAGATAAAGTGAGTATTGGTCTAAAATAATCTCTATAAAAATAAGATAAGTAAAATATATTTACACTTTTTCACATAAGATGTCCTTTTAACATTATTTTAAAATATTTTAAAATGAACTAACTAAAAATAGTTCAAATATAAAATAAATATTTTGGCATTCCACGATCAAGTTTAGTTTGGAAAAACAGTTTCCCATATTTTTAAATAATATTCTTTTGGGTTGTTTCTTATAATATTAAATATGTGTGTTTTTAATATTATCCTTTCAGGAATTATAGTTATGCAAATTACTATCCCAATTAATAAATCTAGGAAATAATTAGCAGCTTTGCAAATTGCTTTGTTGCTAAAAGTTGTATTTAGTTTTTGTGTTGATTAAAAATACTATTCCATATTTAAGTAGTATTATATTATTTTTTGTTATATTTTTTATTATAACTATAAGTAAATTACCAAAACTAAATAAATTTATAATATATTTTTATAGTTGTTATATATATATATATATATATATATATATATATATATATATATATATATATATATATATATATATATATATATATATATATATATATATATCAGGCCTTGTTAAGAAGCGTTACGCAGCTCGCATTTTGCTTGCGAAAAGGCGATTTGCCTACGTGTTCAGCAGTTTTGCGCTACGCAAAAACTTATATCTTTTAGAATATTTAAATTATCTTTTGATTGTCGTTAACGTGACGTTTAATCAGAAGAAATAAAGTCGTAAGTAAAAGCATTTAACCGCAATTGTAAACTAATAGATTTTTTGTTAAAGAAACAGTTTGTTAAATAATTTTTTTGTTGTTAAAAATTAGTTAAAAAAAATTAAGTGTTTTAAGTTTTATCTTAAGGAATTAGAAATAAATTATATATAAATTTCTTAAGGAATTATAAATAAATTATATAATATAAGGAATTATAAATAAATTATAAATATCTTAAGGAATTATAAATAAATTATATATAAATTTCTTTTAAATATAAAATTTATTTTTAGTCATAATTGTTTAAAAAATGCACGATTTATTTTGATGTAAATATTTTATTAATAAGATATTTTGTTTATTGTTAATTCAATAACGCAAAGGTTTAATGACGTTCGTTTAATTTATGAAAATAAATTATGATCACGAATATGTTATCGGTAACTGATAAACAACAAAAAAAACTCTTTCTTGTTTAAAAACATTAAAATGAGTTCATATATTAAATAAGAAAAAATTTATTAACAGTTAATAAAATAACCAAAAACCAACTGTAAAATCATAAGAAAATAAACAAACATTATTTTACGTTTCATGAAAAAAATATTTTTTTCAAAATAAAATTTAGTTCATATTTGAAAAAAATAATAAAAATGATTTTTTAAATAAGAACTTAGATTTTATTTGTAACTTTTCTTATAGTGAGAAAAAAAAAAACTGTTTGTATGATTTTTAACGCGTTAATAAAATAACTTTAATTACGATGCGGTACTTGAAAATACGCGAGTGACGCAATATAACTTCTAACGATGCAAAATATATTTGATGAGTTGAGTTACTTAGAAATGCGTTACGCGTTTTCGCTACGCAGCGAAATCTCGTAACAAGGCCTGATATATATATATATATATATATATTAGGGTGGCTCTTAAAACAACATTTTTGAAAAAAACCTGCTCCTACCACAGTTTGTAGATTTTTGACCTAACCCCAACGAAAACACCCGGAAAAATCCTTTTGAGGGATGATAGTACATACCAATAGGAGTTCATAGCAATAAATCTTAAAATCAGGGATTACCGTCCGTGGGACTTTTTTGGGATTAAAGTTCTAAATTAGAGTGAAAGTTAGTTTTCTTTATTTTCCAAATTCATTAATTAGTTTTACAAAAAACTTTATAAAACAAAAAATGTTCTACATAAAATTCTAAACAACTCTTATCTTATTCATATTTTCCAAAATTTGATTAGTTTTCCTTGAAAAAACATTTTCTATAAGTTCGAATATTCTTCTTCAACTTCATTGGGTTTGGCTCGTTCTCACTTGATTCTTTGATATTTTTGTTCTTTCTTGTTACCTTTCCTTTAGTTCTAGAGGAAACTGAAAAAAAAGCTTTGGATTATTCTTTGAAATCATTTTTGATCTGGGTTTTCCCCCAAATTTACGTTTTTTTTTAAGATGCAACTTAGCAATCTGTAGCTATAACTTACCATTGACTAGATTTTTTTGCTACTGTATTTAATGACACAAGAGAGAAGATGCTTGAATAATCAGGATTCTCTGGATTTCTTTTATATCTGTCCCAGAAGGGCTTGAAATTTGAGTGAAGAGCCTCAGTTGCTTGTTTGCTGAAAAGTCCTAGTCCCATATTTTTTTCTCTTGATGAACTGAGGAACATGATGAAAGACAGCATGTACTTTGGGAGAAATAGAGACTGGAAGATTAATGTAGCTCTGTTTAAAGCTTTCAATTTTTGCTTTAAAATCAGAATCCAAAGTGGTTCCAAAACAAGATGTAACAACATCTTTGAACAGAGACAAAGTTTGAATAAATCCATAGGCCTGTTTGAAGTGCTTTTGCTCTGCAATTTGCTTCAAGCAATCTAATCCTCTCAGCAGCTTAAGGCAATCATTTCCATTAAAATGGCCCCCATGGAATGGTTTAATAGAAAGGTGCAGTGTGGTTGGCCATTGCTTTGCATCTGGCAAAAGATCGCAGAGGTTTTTGAAGAGATGGTTGACCACACCAAGAAGTAGATGAAGCTCCATAGGTGGGATGGCTTCCAGCACAAGCATGTCATCATGAAAATCAAGCAAGGGCAGATGAACAACATTTTTGAAATCTCTTGACTTGCGAATGTCACCGCCTGATTTCATGAACTCTGCGAATTGCTTCCGAATTTGACCGAAGGTTCTTGGATGGCCACATCTGATTAGGTTTGTGTTCTCTGCCTCACACCAGCAGCAAGGGTGTTTGCTACTATGTGATTGAATTCCACAGAGAATGTTAGCAAGCTTCAAATCACAGGAAATAACCAAAGAGTCTAGCAAAGACTTCTCATGGATTTTGATGAGACCAAAAATCTGCTTGACATTCTGGTAAGTTTCAGGTGTGTCTTGAGAGAGAGCAACAAGCATTTGCTGCTTGACACTTGTTGCTTTGGTTGAAAGTGGAGAAGTTAGTTTTATGTTTCTTTGAACAGGACTTTGTGGCTCCAACTCATTATTTTCCAGTTCAATGTGAGTGAAACTGACCTCCAAAAATGATCCACCTCCATCTATTTCCAGCTTCAAGATGACTGAATCTCCCAAGTTTCTTGAAACTTGTAAGTTGACACTGAGGTCAATGAGACTATGGCAGTCCACAACCTCCCTGGTCTGGTTGTCTTCTGACAGGTTCATGCTGCTAATTGTAAAGTGGTCTGCTACTTTTTGTCCTGCCTGAGCAAATTTCAGTTGAAAGTTGGGTTCTACCAACCGTAAGGGACTGATTTGATTCAAAGTGGAGCCAAGCTTTCGCATACCACTATTGGAGAGTCCAGTGTTTTGCTGAATGTGAACCATATCCTGAGTAGAAAGTGGGGTTTTGAACAGCTGTTGTGCTACTGATGCCCCTCTTCGCAGTGAAATGGCTTTGCCTCCAGCTTGTTGAGTTAGACGAATTGTTCCAGTAGGAGATGAGTCTTTTGAAGCAATAACTGCTGAAGCTACTAGCTCTGCGCCCTTTCCATCAGCTTCAGCAATTTTTTTCAAATTTTCATGGCGAGTCCCCGGTGTGCAGTTGTAAGAGAGTCCACGACCAATTAATGAAAGACATTTGGTGCATCTCTTTTTAACGCTCTGGTTTTCAGGCTTGATTGATTTTTCAGAGGAGTCCTCAAGTTTTTTCAGAGGATGTTGCTCCTTTCCTCTCAGTTTACCTATTTGGCAGATCAAACAATCACAAATAAGTGATGAGCAAGTTGAAGGCTTTTTTGAGATGTTCTGAAAGTTGAAAAGTGTTGGAACTTTTTTCATGGAGCCATCCAATTTTCCAAGTTGAAATCTGCAGTTGACACAAATTCCTAATGGAACCCTGTCATCATTGAAGTCTAAATCAGGTTCAATGAATTGAAGAATCTTTTCCTTTGCTGCAACTGTCAGTTCTCTATCACTTTTTTTCATGCACACAACACATACAGATTTTCTGCATTCATCATGTGTTTTTGATGCATTAGGCATTTTGGTCGTAATGAGTCAAAAGAAAAAAGCTTAGTCAAGCTTTTCGAGTGCCATTTCCCAAAACAAAGCGTTTTTTTTCCGTGCGACTAGATGAGATCGTCAAAAAATCGTTTTTCAGTGATGGTTGTAAAAGATATTTTTTCAGCGTGACATTATGGTAGACAAAATGCCGATTTTTTGTCTCGAATTTTAAAGGTTAAAAATGCGTTTTTGTGAAAATATGAATAAGATAAGAGTTGTTTAGAATTTTATGTAGAAAATTTTTTGTTTTATAACGTTTTTTGTAAAACTAATTATTGAATTGAATTCGGAAAATAAAGAAAACTAACTTTCACTCTAATTTAGAACTTTAAACGCAAAAAAGTCCCACGGACGGTAATCCCTGATTTTAAGATTTATTGCTATGAACTCCTATTGGTATGTACTATCATCCCTCAAAAGGATTTTTCCGGGTGTTTTCGTTGGGGTTAGGTCAAAAATCTACAAACTTTGCTACCCCTTTACTTTGTTCTATATAATACTAAAACACTAGGTTTAAAATTTTTTTGAACAAAAAATTATTTTAGGGGTAGCTCAAGACCCTTAAAAATTTGACTGGTCCCTAATATTTTGAATATAAAAGTTCTTCTAAAGTATGTCAACCTGGTACTCAAAGGAAGGAAAATTATATAAAAACTTCAAAAATAGTAATCAATTTACGTAAAAAAACATGTTTAAAAAAATTATTCTTTTAAAACTTAAAAATAATGACTTTTTATTTTCAGCTAAAAAATAATAATTTTTATGCAATAAAAAATAATAATTTTTTTGCAATAAAAAATAATAGTTTTTATGTCTATAAAAAATTTTTATGTAAATTGATTATTATTTTTGAAGTTTTTATATAATTTTGCTTCTTTTGAGTACCAGGTTGACAAACTTCAGAAGAAATTTTATTTTCAAAATTTTAGGGACCAGTCAATTTTTAAGGATCTTGAGCTACCCCTAAAATAATTTTTTGTTCAAAAAAATTTTAAACCTAGTGTTTTAGTATTATATAGAACAAAGTAAAGGGGTAGGAACAGGTTTTTTCAAAAATGTTGTTTTAAGAGCCACCCTAATATATATATATATATATATATATATATATATATATATATATATATATATATATATATATATATATATATTTTAAAAAAGAAAATATTTTAATTTTATTATCATATAAGCGTAGATATTCATTATATTAAAAAAAAATTAGGCAATCAAATTTTAAAAAGTTTTTGGTTTAGTACAGGACTAATTGCTAAAACAACCCAAAACAGTAATATATATTTGTTCAGCTTTTTCTCTTATTTTTAGTAACAAAAGAACCTAATTGCAGGATAAGTCATTTTCTTTTGCCCATTCTATTGCCAAATTAAAGAAATTTATAACATCATTGATGTTTTTATCAGAGTCATCCTACGTTTTTTCATTTTCTTCAACAGAGTAGTTTCATTTTTTACTTCAGGATTTTCTTCAAGGTTAAATGGATGATTTGCCTGGCTTGTTCCACTTGCCCAATCCATAATTTCAGTATCTGCTAAATTACAATCATTAAATATTGAATTATACAATCTTGCCAAGAGTATATCATTTCTTCTGAAAAGTGATCGAAAGGAATGTTGTATTGAATTTCATCACTTGACGAAAAATGTTTAAATAAGTTTGTATAACTGACACGAGTTTGATGTTAAATAAGTTTTGTATAACTGACACAAGAATTTCATTCCATGCCTGCACCACTAAATAAATAAATTTTTCAGTGCTGAAACTATTCCATCTTCTGCACCTAAGGCTGCAAGATGTGCAAGTAGATGTTTGCAATACCAGTCGCTAAAAAGTGTATAAATTTGCCTAGAATTTTTGGATGATTTGTAATATACTGGCAAATCCATATTTTTAAAACAACAAGGAGATTTCATTTTCCCTATTATCATTAAATCTTATTTAGCATACGTGTAGCATTTACGCATGGCATAATTGTTACTCTTTCCTTCATTGCTTTTTTTCTAGCAGCGGATTTTTCAAAATTTGTAACGGAAGTTTTATTGGGCAAGTTTTTATAGACGAGACCAGTTTTGTTGCAATTATATATTGGTTTAAGCAAAAAGCCATTTTTAGCAGTATAATTTTTAATATTATTTTTAAATGAATTAGCTAATTCCACATTGCAAGACATACTTTCTCCACAAACAGACAAAATCTGTATACCATGGTATTTTTTGAATTTCGTTAACCATCCATCACTTGCTAAAAATGTTTCAGGTCCATTATTTAATCTATTTACTTCGAGTGCTTCTAATTTTATCATTTCATTTGAAACTAAATCGTTTAATTTTTGCCGCTCCAAGAACTAAGAAAACACTGCATTGTCGATTTCACTATATTTTATTGTCTTCATTCGCTTAATTACACTCTGATTCAAATACGTTTTGGTTGTATATTCTTCTAAATTTTGTTTATTTTCTTTTACTCTACTTATTGTAACTTTAGCAACTTCGTTACAAATGTCCTTTGTTTTCTTACCATTTTCAATGTCTTTTAAAATCTATAGTTTATCTTTTAATGTAATTAAACATCTTTCTTCTGATTCATATTTTATACTTAAAGTTAAAGCACAAAAATATTAATTAATTAATTTATTAATTAACAGAAACTAAAAGAATTCAAGAAATTATTCTATTTAACAGAAATTCACTTCAATACTGGCAGCTCAAAACACAAACATATTCCGATAACAGAATTTTTTACTATTTGAGGTTACGTTGTTGTAAACAGCTGACTTTACTTCTGAATCGGCCTAAACTTAACTCAAATATTTAGCTTTAAAAAAATAAGTTGCTTATATAGAACAGTTGAACTTGAAACAGTTGCTTGTATAGAGGTTGCTTATAAAGAATGTTGCTTATAGAGAGGTTGCCTAATATATATATATATATATATACATATATATATATATATATATATATATATATATATATATATATATATATATATATATATATATATAAATATATATATATATATATATATATATATATATATATATATTGTTTCCAGTTTAGGATGTTGAATGCTGGATTTTCTTGACTCAATGCATGGGTTTTGCTTTTGTCTCTGTTTTTATGACTAGGCAACTCATTCTATTATCTCCTAATGAGGGTACAGCTCTAAAACTCAGTTTTATGGTTCTGAGGCCGGCTGGTAGTCAGGTTTCCCGAACACTGTGGTAGCTCTCAGAGAGGCTGATTCCATCAACAGCTATAAAAGAATCAAAGTATTAACAGTGCCGTGTTGCGCATAGATGGTGTCCCTGTTTGTACTTTAGGTGTGCATTGTCGAGGCCACATTTGAAGCCCTTTGTTACGGCTTAGGGTTTATTAGTAGTAATGAGACAATTGCTTAGGCTATTAAACAGTGTTCTGAGTATAATATATATATTATAATATATATTATACTTTTTTGAGAATAAAGTACCAAAAACTATAAAAAAAAAAAAACCATCATCATCACTAAATTCTCTAAACCTATCATTCACTAATATTCGTAGTCTTCGAAGTAACTTTTCTTCTGTTGAGTCTTATCTCTTGCAAAGTTCACCAGACCTACTTGTTCTTTGTGAGACTAATTTGAGTTCAACTGTCTCATCTTGTGATCTTAGTGTTGTTGGTTATCTTCCTCTAATTCGTAAAAACTCCAATAGTCACATGCTTGACCTAGGCATTTACATTTGTAAGAATTCACCCATTTGTCATGAAACTAGGTTTGAATCCACAGACTATTCTTTTATGTGCTTTCGTTTAGCACCACTTCACTCTATTGCCTTTCTCTTTGTTCTATATCGTTCTCCTTCATCTCAAGACTGTACACTTTTTGACGTTATTTCTGATCATATTGACCAAGCCCTCTCTCTTTATCCATCAGCTAATATAGTTGTTGTCGGTGACTTTAATGCTCACCACTCTGAATGGCTTGGCTCTAGAATCAGTGATTCGGCAGGCATTAAAGCCCACAACTTTTGCCTTTCTCAATCCCTAACTCAAATAGTCAACTTTCCAACTCGCTATCCAGACAACCCGAAACATTTACCATCTCTACTCGACTTATGTCTTGTTTCTGATCCTAGTCAGTGCTCAGTTTCTCCACATTCACCCTTAGGTGCTTCTGATCACAGTTTGATCTCTCTAAAACTAATATCTCATTCTTCTTCATCACCTGAATCCCCCTATTATCCAACCTCTTACAACTACAGTAAAGCTGACTGGGATTCTTTCCGTGATTTTCTTCGTGATGGCCTTTGGGTAGAAATCTTTCGTCTTCCTGTCAACAAATGTGCTTCTTACATAACTTCGTGGATTCAGGCTAGCATGGAATCTTTTATTCCCTCTCAACGATTCCAGGTCGAGCCTCACTGTCCTCCATGTTTTTCTTCATACTGTGCTGTTGCGATTGCCAATCGAAACCGTTACTTCCATATTTATCAGCAAAACAATTCTCCAGAAAACAGGCGTCTGTTTATTACTGCTAGAAACAATTGTAAACAGGTTTTGTCTAACGCCAAAACCCGCTATTCTCAGGTCGTGAATTCTCGTATCTCATCTCAAAAATTAGGCTCTTGTGACTTCTGGAGAATCTTTAATAATATCAATAAAAAGGGTAAATCTATAACTCCACCTCTCTTGAATGGTTCAGACTTTGTCACCTCACCTAAAGACAAAGCTGAATTGTTTGCTAAAAATTTTTCATCAATATCATCTCTTGATTCCACTAGTTGCTTTCTACCTGATATTGCCAACAAACAGGTTGATCCATTGCTTGACATTCATATCACTTCAGCATCTGTATCTAAAGTGATTTCCTGCCTAGACTCTTCTTCAGCTTGTGGTCCGGACAACATACCTGTTATTGTCTTGCAGAAGTGTTCTCCGGAGCTGTCGTCTATACTCTCAAAATAATTCAACAAGTGCTTATCAGAGTCTTGCTTTCCAGCCTGCTGGAAAGCGGCATCTGTTATTCCTATTTTCAAAAATTCTGGAGAGCGATCTGATTCGTCTAACTACCGTCCCATAAGTCTTCTTCCTGTCATAAGCAAGGTTTTTGAATTTTTAATTAACAAGCACTTAATTTCTCATCTTGAATCTATTCACTTACTTTCTGACCATCAATATGGTTTTCGATCTTCTCATTCTATAGCTGATTTGTTAACAGTAGTAACTTACAATCGTACATTAGATAAAGGTGGAGAGGTTAAGGCCATCGCTCTTGATATTTCAAAAGCTTTTGATAAAGTTTGGCATGCTGTTTAAGCTTTCTTCTTATGGTGTATCCAGCAACATTTTTAAGATCATTGAATCCTTCCTTTCTAATCGTAGCATAAAAGTTGTCCTCGATGGACAACACTCTTCTTCTTATTCTGTAACTTCAGGGGTTCCTCAAGGTTCTATCCTTGGCCCTATACTCTTTTTAATTTACATTAACGATCTTCCAGATATTCTCTCATCTAAGGTGGCATTGTTTGCTGATGACACTACCATTTACTCTTGTCGTGATAAAAACCAACACTCTCTGATTGCTTGGAGGGGGCATTTGAGCTTGAAAAGGATCTTAATTCTGCTACAGCATGGGGCTCACAGTGGCTGGGCTCACAGTGGCTGATGATTCAGATAAAACTCAATTTTTTTTAGCCAATCGTTATCGCAATAATTCAGATCTTCCTATATTTATGAACGGTGGTGTACTCGATGAGTCATCTACTCTTCATCTTCTAGGATTAGCTCTTACTTCCAATCTTTCTTGGAAACCATATATCAAATCAGTTGCAAAATTAGCATCTGCTAAGGTTGCATCTCTTTATCGACTTGTCACTTTCTTACTTCGGATTCTACTCTCTATTTCTATAAATTTCAAGTCCGGCCTTGTATGGAATATTGTTGTCATATCTGGGGCAGATCCTCTAATGATGCCCTTTCTCTTTTAGACAAGGTGCAAAAACGCGTTGTAAACATAGTTGGACCTGCTCTTGCAGCCAACCTCCAACCATTATTACATCGTCGTAATGTTGCTTCTCTTTTTCTTTCTACAAATACTATAATGGGCACTGCTCTAAAGAGCTAGCGTCTCTTGTGCCACCTACTATAATTCATTCTCGTGTTACTCGTCATTCAATTAAGTGTCATCCTTTTTCTGTGACTGTTCCTAAGTGCTCCAAAAACGCTTTTTCGTCTAGTTTTTTTCCTCGAACATCAGCTCTTTGGAATTCGCTTCCTTTATCTTGCTTTCCTGACTCATATAATTTGCAATCTTTTAAGTTGTCTGTCAATCGTTATCTTGCTCTACAATCTTCATCTTTTCTCTTTCAGTAACTTCCAACTTTAATTAGTGGCTGCTTGCAGCCTTGTTGGAAGCGAAGATGTTTAAAAAAAATAATATATATATATATATATATTTATATATATATAAAAAAAATAGGTCCTGACTTAGAGAATAAGTTTTTGATTTTTTCTTAAATAGTTAAATTCAATATATATATATATATATATATATATATATATATATATATATATATATATATATATATATATATGTATATATATATATATATATATATATATATATATATATCAAAGTAACTCAATTCAGCGAATATATTTTGTATTGTTAGAAGTTATATTGTGTCACTAGCGTCTTTTATATATATATATATATATATATATATATATATATATATATATATATATATATAT
The DNA here is from genome assembly GCF_038396675.1 of Hydra vulgaris. Lineage (NCBI taxonomy): Eukaryota > Metazoa > Cnidaria > Hydrozoa > Anthoathecata > Hydridae > Hydra > Hydra vulgaris. The sequence continues at coordinate 42,550,428 of NC_088921.1, forward strand.
ATATATATATATATATATATATGTATATTTGTATTATATATATATATATATATATTTCAAATACCGCATTGTAATTAAAGTTATTTTATTAACGGGTTAAAAATCATACAAACAGTTTTTTTTTTCTCACTATAACAAAAGTTACAAATAAAATCTAAGTTCCTATTTGAAAAATCATTTTTATTATTTTTTTCAAGTATGAACTAAATTTTATTTTGAAAAAAATGTTTTTTTCATAAAATGTAGCATAATATTTGGTTATTTTCTTATAATTTTACAGTTTTGTTTTTGGTTATTTTATTAACTGGTAATATATTTTTTCTTATTTTTTTTGTAAACTCTTTTTAATAATATTTTTAAACAATAAAGAGTTGTTTTTTTATTTTTCTATTTTATTTTTTATTTATCAGTTACCAAAAACATATTCGTGATCATAATTTATTTTCATAAATTAAACAAATGTCATTAAAACTTTACGTTATTGAATTGACAATAAATAAAATATCTTATTAATAAAATATTTACATCAAAATAAATCGTGCATTTTTAAACTATTATGACTAAAAATAATTTATATATTGAAAAGGAATTTATATATATATTTGCTTAAGATAAAACTCAAAACAATTTTCATCAAAAAATCAACAAAAAAATTATTAAACAGTTTCTTTAACAAAAAATCTATTACTTTACAATTGCGGTTAAATGCTTTTACTTACGACTTTATTTCTCCTGATTAAATATCACGTAAACGATATCAAAAGATACTTTAAATATTTTAAAAGATAAAAGTTTTTGCGTAACGCAAAACTGCTGAATGCGTAGGCAAATCACCTTTTTGCAGGCAAAATGCGAGCCGCGTAACGCTTCTTAACAAGGCCTGATATATATATATATATATATATATATATATATATATATATATATATATATATATATATATATATATATATTTATATATATATATATATATATATATATATCTGGCATTGTTGTATAAATATATATAAAAAAGCACATGAATAAATTAAAATTGATTGTGTTTTAATAAAGTTTTACACGGTTATGTTTTGTATCATATCATAAATTCATCAAAAAAATAATTGTCATCAATAATTGTTTTTCTGATATTATTTATTCAAGCAATTTTTAAAGTTTTCTAGAAAAATTGTTAAAAACAACATTGTAGTTGACCAAATATTTTTAAGTCTATAATAATAAGGTTTAAAAGTTTATTAGAAAATATTAGATTGCTATATTATTGAAACGATATATTATTTTACAAATAATGTTTTGTGTTGAGTTTTTATTTATTTTCATATTTAGAAAATTTCTTCATTACTTTTTTTAAATTTGAAAAGTGTAAAAATCACACCTTAGATGAGAACTCCATTGCTCACAACTCAATCAAGTAATTAAAAGAACTTTTGTAATTAAAACTTGTATGAATGAGTTCGATAATTTTAAAATTTTGAAAAATTTTAAAAGTTTTTTGTTACATAATTCATTTTTAAACAAACAAGTTTTTATTACTGTCTATTTAAAAAAATTTATTACTATTTATTAAATTTGAATTTTAAATAAGCGTGTATTTATTATTTTCACTTTGATTAAGTTGTATTTTAGATACCAAGTTAAAAATGCAACAAAAAAAAAATATCTATTAAAAAGTATATTTTATTTTTAAAAATTTGCTTCATTACGTAATACAGGGTGAGGCAAAATTAACTCCCCTATTTGAAAGAGCTGTTATTTTTTTTGTTGTTGATATTAACTTTCATTTTTTTTTTTTTTAAGGGAAATGATTTACACCTTTTCCCTTACAAAATCCAGTTAGTACAAAAGCTATTGTCCAGAGACCATAATCAGCGTTTGAAGTACAGTAATGTCATTTTGAATATTGCGAGAGAAATTGATAATTTTAGTGAAAAAATGATGAGTGACGAAGCAAATTTTTATCTCAGTGGCCATGTCAATAAACAAAATTCTCAATTCTGGGGAAGTGAAAGCCCACAAATCATTTATGAAACATCATTGCATCCACAAAAAATTGCATTGGCCTGCAAGATCACCTGATTTAACAGTTCCAGACTTCTTTTTATGGGGTTATTTAAAAGAAAAGGTGTACATGAATAAACCACAAACTCTTGATCAACTGAAAAACAATAAAATAGAAACAAGAAATAGAAAACATACAGGTTGAAATACTCCAAAAAGTAATGAAAAATTCAATAAAAAGAGCTGATTTGTGTAGAACCGCTAATGGCGGACATTTAGTTAATATCATTTTTGAAAATTGACAAACAAAAAATTTAAATGCTAAATAAACATATTATCTGAAAAAAAAAAAAAATCTTTCATTTTTTCAAAATTGTAAGCAAACCAAATGGGGGACTTAATTTTGCCTCACCCTGTACTTGTTAAAGTGATTATGTTTTTTTAAATTCGCTAGATATTTTTTCCTATTTTTTTTTACGTAAGTAAAGTTCTGCTCAACCTAAAAAGCATTAAATTTTGCTGTTCATAAAAAAAAGTGTGCAGGTGATTGTCCGCCATTCCTGCCTGGGCGTATATATATATATATATATATATATATATATATATATATATATATATATATATATATATATATATATATACACACATGTATATATATATATACACATATATATATATATATATATACACACATGTATATATATATACACATATATATATATATATATATATATATATATATACACACACATTTATATATACAGTACTGTGAATATGTTTTAGACCACTTGTATAATTAGACGTATTTACAATTTTTTTTCTATGTAATTTTTTTAAAGCGTACTTAAGTTTAATAATATATAAGAAAAGTTGAAAGAATATATTATTTTAAATTAATAAACAAAATTTATGAGGGAACATGAGGGATTTGTTTGTTTATTTATTAAACAATGTGTCATAATAACTACATCCAAAACAGGATATTCGAAGACTGCTATTACAGAAATCATTAAAAAGTTTAGAGTAACTGGCTCCCTTAAAGATAGAAAGAAAAGTTGTAGTCCTCCTAAGCTAACAAAAGATGACAATAAATATTTAAAAATCCTTTCTTTAAGAAATAGAAAAAAAGCATCAACCAAGTTGGCAAAGGACATTAACACAACAACTGGGGAAAATGACAGCTCTTCTTGTATTCGACGACACCTACTTAAATTGGGATTAAGAGGGTGTGATGCAATTCGAAAAACCATTATTACGGCGTGGCAATAAAGAATATGACTTAAATATGCAAAACAACACAAAGATTGGGCCAAGGAAATGTTTAATCAGGTTCTGTACACCGATGAGTTCAAATTGGAAATTTTTGGAACAAAAGGACGCCAATATGTTTGAAGAAGAATTGAAGAAGCCTATCAGCCTGAGTGTTTAAACTCTACTATTAAACACAGTGGAGACTCTTTACAAGTTTGGGGCTGTTTATCTTCATCTGGAGTTGGTGATATGATCAAAATAGAGGGGCAACTCACCAGGGAATGTTATGTAGATATCCTAAGGCACCATGCTGTATCATCCGGAATGAGACTAATAGGTCACCATTTTATTCTGCAGCAGGACAATGACCCAAAACAATGTTCCTGAGTGGTAAAAAATTATTTGAATGAAATGACAGAGGAAGGAGTACTGGAAAGGTTGATCCATTGCTTGACATTCGTATGACTCCAGCTTTTGTATCTAAAGTGGTTTCCTGCCTAGACTCTTCCACAGCTTGCGGCCCGGACAACATACCTGTTATTGTCTTCCAAAAGTGTTCTCCGGAGCTGTCGTCTATATTCTTAAAACTATTCAACAAGTGCTTATCAGAGTCTTGTTTTCCAGCCTGCTGGAAAGCGGCATCTGTTTTCCCTATCTTCAAAAATTCTGGAGAGCGATCTGATTTGTCTACCTACTGTCCCATTAGTCTTCTTTCTATCATAAGCAAGGTTTTTGAATCTTTAATTAACAAACGCTTAATTTCTCATCTTGAATCTAATAACTTACTTTCTGAAAATCAATATGGATTTCGATCTTCTCGTTCTATAGCTGATTTGCTAACAGTAATAATCGGTTATATCGTACATTAGATAAAGGTGGAGAGGTTAAGGTCATTGCTCTTGACATTTCTAAAGCTTTTGATAAAGTTAGACATGCTGATCTTCTCCATAAGCTTTCTTCTTACGGTGTATCTGGCAACACCTTTAAGATTATTGAATCCTTCCTTTCCAATCGTAGTATAAAAGTTGTCCTTGATGGACAGCACACTTATTCTTTTTCTGTAACTTCAGTGGTTCCTCATGGTTCTATCCTTGGCCCTATACTGTTTTTTATTTACATTAATGATCTTCCAAATATTTTCACATCTAAGATGGCATTGTTCGCTGATGATACTACCATTTATTCTTGTTGTGATAAGAAACCAACACCCATTATATATATATATATATATATATATATATAAATATACATATATATATATATATATATATATATATATATATATATATATATATATATATATATATATATATATATATATATATATAAATAAATATATATATGCCATTCTGAAACGATAAGATAAAAAAAGAATAACTACGCAAATTATGTTTACCCATTGGCATTATTGTTTGTTTTTTTTCATTCTGAGGCCTGGCATTTTTGTATGCATACTTTTTATTTTACAATCAATTTTTTGTTTTATAAGTTTTTGTTTGGTGATATATTTGTTGTATATCTTCATTAATATTAGTGTTTATAAAACAGTTTATTTTTTATTATTACTGTAAGTACTGTTTAGTTGCATTCACTGTCTTATTTATTTTTAAATATTCCTCTATTAATCTTTATTTTTGTCTTGGCAATTGTCAAAATATGCTTTGTTTGAAAAATAATTTTATTTTATTTTAATGTACTTCATTTCTTCCCTCAGGCGTTCACTGCTTGTGTGTCACCATTCGGCGAATTTTGTATGCCAAAGTTTTTGAAATAAAAAAGTCATGGAGAAAATAAAATGATTATGATAATTGATTACTTTTTAGTAAATAGTTTTGTTAGTTACACTGTAATGTTTTGTATCATATCATAAATGCATAAGAGGTTCTTCAGCAATGGTTGTTTTTCTGGTATTTATATTTTCTGAATTAGTTTTGATAGTATCAACGACAATTCATAGTCTTTTATTATTTTTTATTTGTTTGTTTTTAAGAGGATACTTGAATTCTAAAATTCTTTATAACTTTTACATGGAGTTATTATAATTACTATGTATAAAGTCTGGGTTTTATAGTGACCCTATTTGGACTTTAACAATTGTGGTGCTTACTTGTTCATTTGTCTATCTAAATTTAAAAATGCATAAAGAAAATTTTTTTTTAATAAAATATTTTACAAGATTAGATTTTTATTTAATATTTGTTATTTTGCTTCACACAGATTGTCTTGTATATTAGTGTAAAAGAATTTCAAAAATTTTAGATCTCTAAATCATGATGATTCAGAAAATTCCTTTATTAATGTTTTGTCTGATTTGGAGCAATTTCGTCATCGATTAGAACAGTCACGCGAGCGAATGCATTTTATGCGACCAAATCTTTTACATAGACTACGACGAAGGCGTTCTTCACGTGCTGTTGTTACTGATGGGCCTCTTATCACAAGCAATATGTTGGATACTAGAAATAATGTTATACCCGAGACAATCAGTGATGATTCAGTTTTAGTTGTTGATGTAAGTGTTTTATAATGTAAAAGTTTCAAGTCTTTCAATATTTAAATTTCTTTTAATGTTAAGTTTATATAAGATAAAACTTAGTTCACAATTTTGAATTAAGTGTTTTTGTTTTGTATGTTCTAAATTTATGAAATTTTAATTTTAATTGTATTCAAACATTGATTTTTAGTGTTTTCAAATAATAATTTTGTTGTTTATGAACTGTTTTAGGTAGTTTTTTTTACATAATAATTTTCAAAATCTTTTATTGTGATACAAAATTTCTTAATTTATGCATTTATTTTATACACATTATGTTGGTTTGCTATGTTGAAATGTTTAAATGTTAAACAAACATGTTTAAACTGGTTTGATTAAAGCAACAATGCTAACTGATGCTTTTTGAAGGTAGAAACAACAAAAATCTTATATAGAACATCAGGTTTGTACAACTAAATTAAGGTATTACATTAAGTACAAAAATTTGGCATTTTTCAGAAACATAAGTATCTTTAAAATGACTTTTTTTTTTTGGTGTTTTATATTCTTAGCAAGAATAAAAAGATATTTTGATATTTTGTAAATGTTAAGTTAAATTATTCAACTTGTTTCATTCTGAGAAATCTTCTCCAGCTTTTTCATATTTCGCATCTCTTCTTTGTGTGATATAGTAGAGAGAATGCAAGAAAGAAAGACAATTGTTTGCGATTAAACTTTGAATGAATTTGATACTTCTATTTTAATTTAAGAGAGTTTTTTATTCCATTAAAATTCCTCAGCCCTTGAAATTAGGAAAACTATAGTCTGCAAAAAATGCCGACCTAAAATTGTTTTAGGTTGGCATGGTTTAGGCAACTGGTTGGCAAAAGGTTTTAAAACAAGATTCAATAAATTGAAAAACATGCAAATTTTTGGCATAAAGTTGACAGAAAAAAAAAATGCAGAGTTTGTAGATTTTCTTTCAAATGTTGACTTGTGCTAAAAAATTGAATAAATGAGTGAAAATTTTGTCTATTTTATTTTAATTGATTTGTTTACAGTTTAGAAAAAAGGTATGTATTTAGAATTTAAATATTGGTTTTGCTTTTTAATATTAAATATTTTATTAGGCTTTTAAATAAAAGTTTGCTTTTACTTTTTTTTTGTAATGTTTAAAACGTCTATTTTGGTGTTATCTTTTTAAATTAATTTGTTTAGAATTTAAATAAAACATTTGTTTTGCCTTTTTTAATTATTTTATATCAAATTTACATAAAACAATTGTTTTTTTTTAATTTTTTTGTTCAGAATTTACATAAAACAATCGTTTTTTTGTTTTTATTTTAATTATTTTGTATAGAACAAAAAAATTATTATTATTTAAAATTTAAACTTTTGTTTTGCCGCTTTAAATTCATTTGAAACAAAATTTAGTTTTAAAATTCTGAGGTCAGCAAAAATTCCTGATCTCACTTTCATGTTGACAGTTAGAGTTGTTGACAGAAGTTGTTAACAGTTAGAGTTGTTGACATGTTGACAGAAATGCCGAAGGACAATTGTTGTTTCGAGTTCTGTCACTTATTTTAAAGTATACCTTTATACTTTCCTAACTTAAAATAAACAGTAAAAATGCAAATAAAGAGTTTTGAATAATAAGAACACATAAAAAAAACATAATATATTGAACATATTAAAAAATCTAAACTAGAGAAAAACTGACATCAATTAAAAAATAAGGTTTTTTTTAACTTTTGAATGAAGGATCTTGCTTGTTAATGACAACACTTTTTTTTTTTTACATTAAAAAAACAAGAAAAACATTGTTTTCAATCAACTTAATTTATTTCTTCTTTGTGCATATATTAATATGCACAAAGAAGAATTAAATGTTTTGTTTTTTTGTTGTTGTTTTTTTATTATGATCTTTTGAACCTTAAGGAATTTTAAACCAATTGTGATTTCCCCGTTATACTCGGTGCCATCAGGCTGGCTAACATCCTAAACATAATTACATCTAGAGCTCTTTATGAATTAAATCAAGACTTTGAAAAAAATGCTTTTTGAAATTTAGTATTTTTTATTTAAATTTTATTGGTGCATCAATGAAGTTGCGACCCACTGTGCTCAACTAAAATGCTTCAAGTAGATCTTTTAAAAAAGTGGTTGGGGCATGACAAAGAAAAATCTTGTAAAAAAAATGTTGCAAATTTTGTTTTAAAAGAATCATTAAAAAGATTAAAAAGACTAAGATTAAACACACAAATTATATGAAGTCTTTTTCTCACACAAATTATATGAAGTCTTTTTCTCAACTGTGCTTTTGGACCTTATCTGAAAGTGAGAGTTATTGTTATTTGTCAAAATTGGAATGTCAACAATATTGTGATAGATGCTTGCAGTAAATAACTGAGTTTTGTTGGAGTTAAAATCCACAAGCCTCTTCTCAAACTCTACTTGCTCTAAGCTGTTGCAGAAGAGAGATCAGGTTAAAGATTGGCTGCTTGTTCTATGTGATGTGAAAACTTGTCAAGACATGTGTATAAAGTTGAGTCATCTGCAAATAAACTTTAGATGTAAGACTGTCAGGAAAATATTGTAGATAAGAAACAATACAGGAGCAAAGAATTACTGGAAGAAGAATGGAAGCCTTTGAGAATGACTTTAATACTGCAGTTAGAAAGAAATGATTTAATCTTAAAACTTTTATATAAAGAAACTAATACTAGAGCCAACACTAATCATTGGATAGTTAAAGAGATCAGAGTGTTTTCTGGAGTTTTTAAATATTGAAACCACTTATTTAGCACATAATAATAGTTTAGCTAGGATTGAAGAGAATTTTGGAGAACACTTTTGTAAGACTATGATGGAAATGTTGTCTGAACCACAAATCTTAGAAGATTAAAATTGATAATTGACTTTAGCATTGGAAGATTTAGTAAACTGAGAATAACGAAGCTTGGCATCTGAAAGAACCTTTTTACATTAACTCCTTGCAATATTAAAAGACATTTGTTCTCAATAAAGATGTTTTTGTGAAAAAGAAGAAAAAAATGATAACAGTTTAATATAGCAACTGCACAACAGGTGAAAAATGTGGAGTAGAATGTGGCTTGATTTAAAACCAAAATAAAGAAATAAAAGCTTCCATACCTGTTTAAATTCAGAAGTTAAGGTAAAAGACACATTTATGCATGCACAATATGGATACAAACATATATGTTTGCTATTTATTTAGATGCTGGGATACAATATTATTATATATTTGTGTAAACTTTAGTATTTATATGATGTAGTATTTGCCGAAAAAGAAGATGATGATGAGATGGATGTGTGGTATGACTCTAACAAAACAAGAAAAGGAGCCAAAATCTTAAACAGAGATTAAAAAAATGTATCAAACAACATTTATCAAATAAGATTAAAGTAGTTTGGGTATTATCTAAGGGATTGCGGTAGTGAGAAAAGTCGGTATTATATTCTGGTCGGTAGTAAGAAAAGTCGGTATTACATTCTGGTCAGTATTAATAACCAATCACTACCGAAGTTATGATATTGAAAGTGAAAGTAAGTTTTTTAAATATCAACACTTTCAAAAGTTTGGTATTGAACGGTATCTTTTGAAAGTGTTTGGTAGTGAAAACTTGAATAATCACCACTATCAAAAGAACCAAACACCTCTTTTGGTTAACCCGCCTACAAGACAAAATATACTATCTTAAATGATTGTTCATATTTTTTACAACACTCTAACCTTTTAAAATTTTTCAAAAAAAATAAACATTTTTAAATTGGTTTTCATTTCCCCAGGGACAAAATATGTATCAAGACTTGATCAAAATTACATTTTTTTTTTAATATTTTATTAATAAAAATAAATATAGTTCAAACTCAAGTCTCCATCACTTGTGAGCAGAGATGCGGAGTCCCAAAAAGGACTCCGGATTTGAAAGTCACAAAAAGATTACTTTATCCTAGTTTTTGGTATCCAGGAGCTTTAAAAATATAAATAAGTTTATGGACTACTAATAGGAAAAAAAATTAAGACTTTTAGGTTAGAGAAACAATCAGTTTTTGAACCCGGAGTCCTTAGGTATAATTGCGGCAAGGAGTCCGGGACTCCAGGACTCCAGGCTTAAGTTTTAAGTCATTAAATCTCATGAACTTCTTATAGCAGATCATAAGTCAACAATCATGTTTGGAGCTTCTGGACACTACAGACTTGGAAAAAGTAGAGATATAAAGCCGGAGTCCTTTTGGGACTCCGCATCCCTGCTTGTGAGAAATACAAACAATGAATTTAAAAAAGTTCATACATTATTATAAAAACTCGTTTGACTATTTTTTTTTTTGAAGAATTATAACCAATACTTAATACAAACAATTGAAAGAACTTGCTATTTACAGTATTTAAACCCATTAACTTTACAAATGCTCCACTTAATTGGCAAAATATTAGTACCATACATCAATAAATGATTTTGATGAGACAAAAAAAAAATGATTTATTGAGCCCCAATTTATTAAAGAATCAGAATAAATATTTTCAAATGGTGTTTTTATTTTAGAAAATTTTAATGAAAGTACAAATCAAAGTCTTCATCAATGTTCTGCTTGTCTTCTTCAACTGACCACTTCTTAATAACAGCTTTTGAAATGTTTTGATTAATGTAAACAAGTTTTTCAATTGTGTCTGATTTTAACAATGTTCTTTTGCACGTAACAATGTTTCCTGCTTGTGAAACTTGTGCACTCTCTCAGATGACATTGATGATGCTGGAATACACAAAATACACTTTTCTGGCTACTCCTGCCAAAAGAGTTAGTTGAGGAGAGTGAATTTTTCACCAATTTAAAATGTCAAAATTTTTTGGTGGAAAGCCTAGTTGCTTGTACGCTTCTATTCAGTTTCAAATGGTGATGTTTTAGACATGCAAAAGTGAGGTAATTCCTAGCTGTTGTGGCTTATCATCTCTTGAAGGAGTCCTCAGCTGAGGAAAGGTCTTGTTGCTCTTGAGGTGTGCTTGCTGCTGGCAAATGTTGCATCTCTTGGGCTTGCTCATCTCCTAAAGCACATCTTTTCAACTGTGAAATAGTAAGACTCTTCCAAATCTTGGTAGTAAGTGACCTTTAAAGTTGGGGTCAAGGAAATTAGTTAATGCATTGTTGCTCAAACCTGAGGCACTCTTTGGAAACAAAGATTCTTCTCTGAATAGCAATTGACTTGTGTGTCAAAGATTCTTCTCTGAATAGCAATTGACTTGTGTGTTCTTGAAGCAAGCTTTTTGCAAGCTTGGAACGTCTCATAACTTCTACAGAACTGACACCTTGTGTTATTTTTAAGTGGAGAATATGTGCAGTACAGTAGTATTTTCATTGATCATTGATGATTTCTTTATTGCTGACAACATGTTAGCAGCACTATTAGAGACACACGCCATTTTGCAGTCTGGCTTAAAAAGTATTTCACTGATAATTGTGTTTGTTTTGAGAGCAATGTTATCTCCAGTGTGTCGCACGGGGAATCCAATACATCCAAGCAAAAAGTACTTAAGCTTATAGTTGGAGTTTATGTAGCGCAAAGTTAAAGCAGCATATGCATCATTGCTTCTACTTGTAGTAGAAGTTGTTTCTTACAGATCTGTTGTGAAACCAACAGCATCAACATTTGCCTTTTTCATAATCCAATCCTTTTTCATATTAATCAAAATTGCCTCTCTGATATTTTGGTATAAGATGGATAACTTGCTCCTTGAATATATGGAAGGTGCTTTAAGATTAACTTCAGGCATTGTGAAACCCATAAGATCTTTGAACCCATCAGAAGCAACATGTGTAAATGGTAAATTTGACACACACAAATATTTCATGATTTCTAAGTCTGCTATGAGCTGTCGCTTATCATTTGAGGAAAACTTTGTTTTAACTTTGCAATAAGAAGAAATGTCCATTTTCATTTTTTTACCTCCTTTAACAATCTGGGCTTGACTTAAATTTTTATCCGCAGCTTCACCAATTGTCTCCACAACCAATGCTTCAGTTGTAGTTTCAGAGGATCGCTTTTTTTTTGTCATTTTCAATACTGTTAAAAATGTCTTTGTGGCAGCCTCGAAGATGAAACTTTAGTCCTGTGGTGCTGCCTAGCTTGGTGCTTATTTTTAATGGGCACTGTTTGCATTGGGCAACATCTTTGCCGTGAAAATCTTTTTGAAAGAATTCCCAATAAGAATTTGCTCTTGGTTTTATCAACTCTTAAGATGTCACTTTCTTCAAAACAATAAAAAAATGTTATTCTCAAAATTAATTTTTTTAGACAGACCTGTAAATTTTATTTTAAAAAAAAATAACCTCTGCAAAAAAAAAATTAAATCATAAAAATAATTGAAAATTATTTATTTTATGAAATTTACTTAATACAGTAGAATCTCTCTAACTTGAATTTTATGGGGGAAAAATAAAAGTTCGAATTAGAGAGATTTTCGAATTATAGAAAATCGATTTTTCTTAAACGCATTTCATGGTTACTTTGAATTTAATCGAATTATGGAAGTTTTTGAATTAAGGAGATTTGAATTAGAGAGATTGTACTGTATATTTCAATTTAAATAAAAATTTTAATAGAGAATTATTTTAAATTAAATTTACATAATTTAATTTTAATAAAATGTCAAATGTTAAGGTAAAATGATGGATCAAGATGACAATATAAATCAGAAAACATCAGAAAACCTTTAGATATGTAATATGGAGTCCTTTAAAAAAAAGTGAAGTTGCTAAAATTAAAATAGTTCAACATAAAGCTACAAGAATGGAGAATCTAAAGAGTTTATCATATGAATAAAGAATTAGTTTTCTAAAAATAGAAACATTTTCCCAAGAATTTTTTAAAGTATTTTATAAAAACCTTGCAAACGAAAAAAAAAACACTTTTATAAAACATTTTCTTTACTATTTTTCTCTTGATTCATATTCATTGACAGCCTTTAAATTTCACACAATAATCTCTTATTTTTCGAAAATTATGATCGTATAAACTTATTTTTCGAAAATTATGATTGTATAAACTTATTTTTTGAAAATTTTGATCTCTTAAACTTTCAGAAAATTATGATCATATAAACTTTGCCGAATGAACATATAAACTTATGTGAACATATAAACTTATGTGAACATATAAACTTATCTAAACATATAAACTTATCTAAACATATAAACTTATGTGAACATATAAACGTATGTGATCATTTAAACTTATGTGATCATATAAACTTATGTGAACATATAAACTTTGTCGAATCATAAAAACCCAAAACTAAAAGATTATTGTATGAAATTTGTCAATGAATATAAAATTAGACAAAAATAATAAACAAAAAAAAATTATAAAATTGTTGCTCCCATGTTAAGAGCTGGGGGAAGAGCCCTAAATTTTATAATTTAAATTTAAATTTTTCATTATATAATACAAAAAAAAGTTCTAAACATTACTGGTTTGTAACCATTTACAAACCAGTAATGGATTTTTTGTTACTCAGTAAAATGTATACTTGAAATATAATTTTTTTTTGTAGGATCAGCATGATGATCATGAAATTGCTTTAAGAATGGCAACAGACCCTAATTTTTCTCCACCATATTATGCAATCTCAACAGAAGATGTATGCGATTTTTTTTTTTAATTGTAAAAGTTGTATTAATTTCATGTTTTTTGAATGACATTTTTGTGTCAAATCTTGTTAATCAAATTAATGCAAATTTTAATTTAAAATTATAAGTAAATCTAGAGTAATGCTAAGAATTATTTACTGCCTCATATTGTTGCAGAGGATGCAAAGAGTTAAAAAATTGAATGTTTACATTTAAAATTGTTGTCTTTTTAAAAAAATGCTTTTTTAACTTTTAAACTTTTGACTGATGTGTTGATACAAACAATATCAACATATCAGTCTACATTTGTTTTACTAATTGCATACCAATCTGTCTCTAAAAATAGAATTATTTTTTGTTATTATGGGATTGATATTTGGAAAATCATTTTACAGTAACAACATAATTTTTTAATAACGTAAGTCACTGGATTGGTATTTAGACATTTTGTGATGTTATCAAAACATTTTATAGCTGGTTATGATTTGAGTTTAACGCATTCTATGTAGTAAACGACCGGGGCTTTGGCTGGGGCTAGGTTTGATAACACATAGCAGCGACCGGGGCCAGGTTTATGACCAGGGCTGCATAAATATTGATAGATCCTAAAAAATGTTGTTTTTAATTAAAATTTATAATATGAGTTATAATTAAAAACAATACTTTTATAGGATCCATCAATTTTAATTCAACCCCGGCCGGGTTTATGACCGGGGCTGCATTAATATTAATAGATCCTATAAAAGTATTGTTTTTAATTATAACTTATATCGTAAATTTTAATTAAAAATAAGATTTTTATAGAATCTATCAATATTTATGCAGCCCTGGTCATAAACCTGGCCCCGGTCGCGCTATGTGTTATCAAACCTAGCCCCAGCTAAAGCCCGGTCTTCTACTAATTCTATGTTTGTATTAAGTTAAAATTTGCTTTTTAAAGAATAGAACTTTAAAATCTTTTTGAAATTTCAAATTCAAATACATCTCTATGTGGATATCTTACTTTCATATTAGTTAGTAGTAAACAGCTTTTCAATTTGATAAATTAGGTTTGTGTAGCTTTGTGTTATTATAGCTAATGTAGCTTTGTGTTAAATTTTCTCTAATATTTTTTTATCTGACAAAGAGCAATAGAAAATGAATGCTGTATTGTGAGTTTTAACCAATTCTGTACTGAAGTTTTTAAAACTTCTTTTAAGGACTATTCATGTATTTTATGGTTTTGGCTTTGATCAATGTTTTTAGTTTTTTGTTTCAAAGTGTGTATTAATAATTTTTCACTTTAAACTACATTATTATTTTTAAGTTACATTAATATTTTTATAATGAACTCCATTTTTGTGTGTGTGTTATTACAGCATTTTATCAGTTTCATTAATTTGGTTTAAAAAGTTTTTGGGATATTTTTTTATACAAAAAGCAATTTTCAATATGAGCTTTTATGTTTGTTTTTTTGATATTTTTGGTTCTTGCTGTCCTTAAGAACTTATTTTTTTGATATTTTTAGTTCTTGCTGTCCCTAAGAACTTATTTTTTTGATATTTTTGGTTCTTGCTGTCCTTAAGAACTTATTTTTTTGATATTTTTGGATCTTGCTGTCCTTAAGAACTTATTTTTTTTGATATTTTTGGTTCTTGCTGTCCTTAAGAACTTATTTTTTTGATATTTTTGGTTCTTGCTGTCCTTAAGAACTTATTTTGAAGTGAATAAAAAATTGGATAATATATTATATACATATATTTAATATTTTGGATTAGTGTTGAGTTATTATATACTTTTATAAAGTTAACAATTATCTTGCTTTTTATCTTTATTTGTTAAATATTTTTACAATCATTTTTAAATAAGTTTACATTTGTTAAATAACCTAATAATTCATAATGATCTATGGTATATACATATAATATGCTGGCCTTGTTAACAAGGGCAACACTGTTTGTATTTTATGTACAAAATGGCAATTTATATTATGTGTTTAGCCTTTTATGTTTTGCCAAAATTTTTATCAATCGCAATATTTAAACAGTCTTTTGAAATAGTTTATGCGGAAAACATTAAGCAATAACATTAAAACATTAATTAAAAAGTAATTACTTGTAAAAAATATTTTTACCACAATTGTGAAACAATTTATTTTATTATTTATTTATTTTTTGATAAAAAAAAAACAGATATTTAAATAAATTTTTTTCTACTTTCCGTAGAAAAAATAGATGTTAAGTTAAAATTATATAACTATCTGTTATCTAAAATTTTAATTTAAATTTATTTTATTATATTTAAATTCAATTTATCCAAATGATAATAAATTTAAACTTCTTTTATTAAATTTAATTTAAATTTTTTTGAAAATTTAAAAAGCTTCGTTTTACAATTTTTTTGAAACTTGAAAAATTTCCAAACTTTGTTAAAGAAAAGAAAATTCTTATAACTATATATAAATGCATTGCAGGATAAACCATAATCAAGCCTGCAGGCAAATTCTTTTAGATAATTTTTTTAGTGAACTTTATTTAACAAATTTATGAAAAAAGATTATTTTTTTAGTTTTGAAATCTTTTTTTAAAAAAGATTTTTTCATTATCATTAAAATTTTTTGATTGATCATAGAATGAACATCGACTAGAAATGATTAACTATTTTATGAGTAGTAGAAAAAGATTTTGTTAAAGCCAAAATCTTAAAAAACATTGTTGATAAGTTGTTGTTGTTTTTTTTTTTGTTGTTTTTTTTTTTGTTTTTTTTTTTGACAGTTAAAAAATTCACCCATAAACAATTGTCCCCTTATGAAACAAACCAGTCAACATAAGAAAATATTAATACAAGTCCAAATGCAATTAGCCAGTAATTGATCTTTGCGTGCATATTATAAATACAATTAAATATAAATATTTAATTCATATTGATAAATATAATAGTTAAAATAAAAAAATATTATTGTAGATTTCGCCTTGGTAGCAGTAACAAAAAACAATTATTCAAATACTTCAAAAAATGTCTTTAAGATATTAACCAACCTTGTGGCATTGTGTTATACATGGTATTCTCAACTGCTTATGAAATTGAAATTCCCAATTTGAAATAACAAAACTAATGAAATGTATAAATAAAAGTCAAACAAATGTATAAAAAAATAAATTTTTAACATTATACATAAAGTTACACAATTATATATTACAATACTTGGTATTTCTTGCTAATATATTTTTGTATTTACTGGACTAAATGTGTTTAACAGGTTTTCTATGATCTTAGAAAAAAATAAATATTGATGCATAGTTTTGTAGGGGAAAGGGGGGCCAGTTAAGTTTTTGTATTTGATTTTTATCTTTTTCTTAAAAGCATATAAGTATCATAAAAATTTCAAAGGCAAATTCTTTTTTGCATGATTTTTATTTAAACTAAGTTTTCTTGTCTGGCTTGTAGAACTTTGTGTAAAAATATCAGATGAAGTATTGTCTACTTTGTATAATGACTTGATGTCCTACCAGAAGCTAGATGTTTTTAAAAAACAATTAGTTTTATGCTTCTGCAATTTTCTTCCCATCAAATGTTTAATTATCATTTGTTGATTTATTAAGTTTGATAGCCAGAGAGATCTTTTGCTAAATTTGCTTTCAGTAATTTAGTGCATAATTCCAAGAAATAAAAAAAAGCTCAAGATACACAAAGTAGTATAGTTCAATATATCAAGTATTCCTGGTATCAAGATTCAACAGTGTTTTATTTAAAATTTAGCATCAGTGTTGAGTTATCATATATTTTTATAACAATTATCTCGCTTTTTATTTGTTAAATATTTTGACAATCATTTTTAAATAAGTTCATTAAATAACCTTAGTTTAATTATTTTATTCATTACTTTTAAGTTGAAAAAATTATTATAAAAACAACAATCGTACAAACAAAAAAAGCTAAAAGCAAAGTCACAAATAATTTTTTTACAAAAACAATGTTTTCTAAATAAATACATACCAAAGATACATAAGCTAGGTCGTTTGTTTAGAAGATAAATATAGATAAGCAAGGTCATTTGTTTAGAAGATAAGTATAGATAAGCAAGGTTGTTTATTTAAAAGTGTATAGTGAAACATATTTATATATACATATATATATATATAACATCATTATCTTTAAGCTCAAATTTTTTAATTGACAAATTAAAGATTGTTTAACTTTAAACAGAATTTAATATCTCATAAACCAACATTAAACTTAAAAAAAAAATAGGTTGACAAAAAAAAGGGATAATAAAGTTTAATTTTTAATAAATTGATGAATTAAGAATAAGTGTAAAATTAAGAAAAAGCAGGAAGAAAGTAATTAAAAAACAATAATTTTAAATAAAAAAATGTTAGAGTAAAAAGAACTCATAAAATAAAATTAAATTTGTTAATATTGTTTTTTTTGTTTATAACTTTTTTTGCTTATAATAATGTCTGTTATAACTGTCATGTTTTTATTTTGAAGAGCTCTCGCCATCCTGTTACTGCTCTACGTGATGCTGATTCATCACATTTTCAAGAACAGTATTATGCCATACACCAGAGAAATAGAGAACAAATTGAACAGGCATGTAGAATTAATCAACAAACTCGTGAGCGGTTAGAAAGAATTCATTATAGTATAAGTACATTACGTTATTCAAATATCCGCAATAGAAGTTCCCGTGTGAGAAGGCGTGATGAAAGTTTAGCTGATAACGCAAGACGAAATTTAGAAGAACAGGAAGTTAATTCTGTAATTTTATTCATGCACTTTTTGCTATATATTTATAGTATTACTTCTTTTCAAAATTTCTTTAAAAAACTATTCATATAATTAAATAAAATGGCAGTTCAATAAATTAACAAAAAAAATAAATGTTATCATGTTCTTAGAGCCTGTGGCTGCCAGATCTACATTATATAAAAGCTAAAAAAATTTGACTTATTCAATTAGGATGGTCAACTATGTACTTTAGGTTATAGTTGATCATCTTGGCTTTGGCAGGTAATAGGTACTAAAGTTGTTTAAAATGCTGACTAAAATATATCAAATTATAAAGTGTAATTTTTCTATAATTTCCTTATAGAGTAAAGAATAGCATTAGAAATCACTTCATCTATTACCAGACACTTAACATAGTGTTAATATCTTTCCAGACACCATTTATACAACTTCTAAAAATTGTGATTGTATTTAAGTTGCAAGTACAATTGCTTGGGTGTCTATCAGATGTTTCCTTATTAGCCAGACACTTTCTACAGTTATAACCCCTAGCCAGACAAACATATTGTTAGCTATAGGTGCAAGCGCGAATTAGTTTCATCAAGCAGGTATGATTATAATATTTAAAGTTATTTTTATATTAAATTTTTTATTGTAGTTAGTTACCTATGTTTGTAGTTATTTTTGTTAGTTAACTATGTTTGTAGTTATTTTTGTTAGTTACCTATGTTTGCGGTTATTTTTGTTAGTTACCTATGTTTGTGGTTATTTTTGTTAGTTACCTATGTTTGTGGTTATTTTTGTTAGTTACCTATGTTTGTAGTTATTTTTGTTAGTTACCTATGTTTGCGGTTATTTTTGTTAGTTACCTATGTTTGTGGTTATTTTTGTTAGTTACCTATGTTTGTGGTTATTTTTGTTAATTACCTATGTTTGTGGTTATTTTTGTTAGTTACCTATGTTTGTGGTTATTTTTGTTAGTTATCTATGTTTGTAGTTATTTTTGTTAGTTAACTATGTTTGTGGTTATTTTTGTTAGTTAACTATGTTTGTGGTTATTTTTGTTAGTTACCTATGTTTGTGGTTATTTTTGTTAGTTACCTATGTTTGTGGTTATTTTTGTTAGTTACCTATGTTTGTGGTTATTTTTGTTAGTTACCTATGTTTGTAGTTATTTTTGTTAGTTAACTATGTTTGTGGTTATTTTTGTTAGTTAACTATGATTGTGGTTATTTTTGTTAGTTACCTATGTTTGTGGTTATTTTTGTTAGTTACCTATGTTTGTGGTTATTTTTGTTAGTTACCTATGTTTGTGGTTATTTATGACTAAAAAATCAATAAATAAAAACTTATTAATTATCATTTTCAAATTGCTAACTAGTAATAAAAACAAGTAAACTTGTTAACAATTGTTTGGAATCTATGAACTTTGTTCTTACATTTCAGGTTAATACTCTAAATTCATTAAAAACTGATTGTTTAGTATCAGTTGTATAGATTTTTAAATTTTTCTGATACACAACTTGTTTTTAATTTTTGCTATAAAAGCTTTGAAATAAATTAACTTTTTATTGATACTTTAATTAATTGTATATTATTAATTGTACTACTTCAAATATATTAAAATTGACACACATTGACAGACTTAAATAGGGATTGATGAGTGTACATGCATCTGAGGATTTTGGTTTAGACTGACAGTCTATTATTCTTTCAATTTTTAGGCTTTTTTCTCTTGTATTTCCTACAGGGTTGCAAAAACACCATGGTTTTTTTGGTTTAAATTAGGTTTTTATTAAAAAATGTCATATATAGTTATCCTTTTAAATTAAAAAAAAGGCATAACACATTTTAGTTGAGTAAACTATTTTCTTTATCAATATTACTGTTATATTTCATCAAAATTATTCAATACATCATTATTTAATGTTCTACATATAAATACATGCTTTGCTGTTTTTTCTACCGCCAATTGGTTTCTTAACTTAGAATGAACAAGGCCAAAAGTTGAAAAAATTCTTTCGATTCCAGCTGGTGCATTTAATAAATCTTCAATGTCCACTATGTTACAATCTACAATTTTTAGAGATTTCCACCATTCTATTGGTGATACATTTTTTAAAACAGATTCACTATACAAATAACTTTTTTCGAATGGAGCAGATTTGGCTTTTAATTTGAATACTATTAGTAACAAATTCTTGAACACTTTATCTGCGAAATTTATGGCAGCTTCATTTTCATTTTCAGAAAGATTAGATCCAAAATATCTAGGATCTAGTGTGTTTGCCAGGAAATGAGCATCACTGACAGTCTGAAGGTATCTAGATTCAATTTTTTTTTTGTTTGTTTGTTAAAAATGATAAACTGTTTATCAAATCTTTAAAATTTCAACAGTGTCACTTATTTTTGTTTGATCTCTTTGCAACTTATCTAGAGCTACTGCAATTGGTTTTAATATTTTTAATAAATCTTCTGTGTTTCGCTTTATCTGTATACCACTTACTTTTTTACCAATCATGGGATCCAAGTCTTTATTTTTTTCAAACATTGTGAAAATGATGCTCCAGTTGTTGACATATTTTTCAAGTGAATCACATACAGAATTCCAGCAAGTTTCAGTAGGAAATGGCAATTTTGTTCCTCCGCTTAATTTATAAATTGCTGCAGCTTGATGATTATTTCTTATATATTTTACTATTTGTGTCACATGCTTGCTCACATTTTCAATGTTAAGATCATTTGCTAAAAGGTTCAGCATATGAGCAGCACACCCATAAGTTATGATAATATCTCTTTCAGATGACAGTACTTGTCTCGTTAATTTCATATTAGCTGCATTGTCAGTCACAAAGCTTTTTATTGTGCATCCAAATTTACGTCTTACAGAATCTATTGATTCTCTTGCTAATTGTGTTAGATAATTACTAGTATATGAATGACCAGAAGTGCTAATTGTTTCTACTAAAATGTTAATTTTATCTTTAATTACAGAGATACAAACTATAGGTTCATTATGTACTCCAGCCATCTAAAGACATGGCTTAAATTTTCCCATTCAATACATTACATTTTTCAATTTCTTCTGTGTAAACCCTATCTAATATTTTTCCTCCAATTTAAGTTCTATTAGATGGAGTGTATCCTGGATGAAGCATATTGATAAATTTTTTAAATTCTTTGTGTTCAACTGTTCTGAAGCTATAGTTTGTACTGTGTATAAATCTACCAAGTTGAAGATTAAATAAATCTTTAAGGCTTGTTCGTATGAAAAACTCATCAACTTCCAAATATTTATCAGCTAATGTTAAATTGGGGTGAGACCTTTTCATTTGTTGTTGTGATGTTGATGGTAAGTTATCTTTAAAATGAAATTGCAGTTTATTGAATTATTATAAGTTAATGTCTATACATGATAGTAATTGAAATATATATGTTTACAATTTAGGGAAAGTATAAAATTTAAAATGACAATGCAGTCATTTAATTACCTTCAAGAAGTTGTTGATCTTCAATTGACTCCATAATTTTATGGGGTTGTGATTGCTTGCACTTTTTTATATGTTCATGCTTCCTTTGAGTTTGACCTTCCATTTCTTTTCTACATGCATCACAAACTGCTCTACACCCCTTTCTTTCTGGAACAGTCACTCCTGTATATTTTAACCAAATCATGTCACATTTGCACCCAGTTTTTTAAGACTTTTTTGTGGTATCAATAAATTATGTTAGGTCTAGTTATACTTTTGCTAAAAATATAAATATATATATATATATATATATATATATATATATATATATATATATATATATATATATATATATATATATATATATAGATCTATAGTTTGTTGTCTTTGGGAAGAGCGGAAGCAACAAAGTGATTCTTACGCCAACACATACATCACTTTTAATTACTTTTGACTTTCGTCCAACATTTGCGTGTTGGACGAAAGTAAAAACTATTAATTTAATTACAAATAAATCGTTTTTTAAAAAAACCACAAAAACGCAAATTTAATTAACCAGAATGTTTTAAAAATATTCTGTACGTTTTTAACACTATAAACAATGTTTTATTTTTTATTTTTTTTATAAAAATGTTTTTATTTTTAAATTTTACATCAAAATGTTTTTATTTTCATTTTTTTTTACTGAAAATCATGCGCGCAGTGTTGCTACATCGACTATATTATAGCCTGACTTGCAAGTGAGCGCTGCTACATCGACTGACAAATAGCCTGACCCGCAAGGGAGTGCTGCTACATCTACTATCTTTCAGCCTGACCCGCAAGGGAGTGTTGCTCGACTGAAGATTTGGTTGGGGCAGGCAGTCTCTCAATTCATAAAAAAAAATAATTCCGGTCTTGCATTTTAATTTTTACTTTTTGTCAACAAAATATGGAAAAACTTTCGGACAACATCTACGGGTTGTATATATATATATATATATATAGAACCCTTATATGTTGTCCGAAAGTTTTTTCCATATTTTGTTGACAAAAAGTAAAAATTAAAATGCAAGACCGGAATTTTTTTTTTTTTATTAATGATAGACTGCCTGCCCCAACCAAACCCTCAGTCAATGTAGCAGTACTCCCTTGCGGGTCAGGCTATTTGTCAGTCGATGTAGCAGCACTCCCTTGCGGGTCAGTCGATGTAGCAGCACTCCCTTGCGAGTCAGGCTATTTGTCAGTCGATGTAGCAGCACTCTCTTGCGAGTCAGGCTATAAGATAGTCGATGTAGCAACACTCCGCGCATGATTTACAGTAAAAAAAATAAAAATAAAAACATTTTATTAAAAAAAATAAAAATAAAAACATTGTTTATATTGTTAAAAACATTCAGAATGTTTTAAAAACATTTAGAATGTTTTTTAAAACATTTTGGTCAATTAAATTTGCGTTTTTGTAGTTTTTTTATAAAACGATTAATTTGTAATTAAATTAATGGTTTTGACTTTCGTCCAACACACAAATGTTGAACGAAAGTCAAAAGTAATTAAAAGTGACGTATATGTTGGTGTAAGAATCACTTTTTTCTTTCCGTGCTTCCCAAACGCAACAAACTATAGAACTATATGTATGTATATATATATATATATATATATATATATATATATATATATATATATATATATATATATATATATATATATATATATATATATACTGTGATGCACAGACATTTTTGTGGTATTAATAAATTATGTTAGAACTACTTATACTTTTGCTAAAAATATAAATATATATTTATATATATATTTATATATATATATATATATTTATATACATATATATATATATATTTATATATGTATATACATATGTGTGTATATATATATATATATATATATATATATATATATATATATATATATATATATGTATGTATATATATATGTATATATATATGTATATATATATGTATATATATGTAATATGTATATATATATACTGTGATGTCATATATTACATTATATATATATATATATATATATGTATATATATATATATACATATATATACATATATATATAAAACTTCCTGATGAAATAAATTCATCTGAAAGCAATGTATCTTGATGAACCTATTGAAGGAGAAACACCCTGTAGAAGAAAACAGATAAATAAGTGTTATTATTAATTTATTACTTCTCAGTTCTATAATAACACTGAGGACTCTATTTTATGAAAAAACAAAAATAAAAACCATTGATTCAAAAAAGATCATCTATATTGAAGATTAGTTTTATTTGTGAACATAACCCTCTTTAGTTTCCTGTTGTAAGTTCAAACCTTTTTAAAAAAACATTAATTTAGTTTAAACCAACATTTTTTTAATTGTTTAAATCATGGTTTAAACCAATGGTTTAAACCATTTGGTAAAAACCATGCAACCCTGATTTCCTAAAAAATCTTAAGCTGATTTTCTTTACAATTATCATGGTTGTTGTCATGTTTTTAGTTTGAAAAAATTATCATGGTTTTTGTCATTGTTTTGATTGTTTTTGTTATTATTTTAAAAAAATATTGCAGCTGTTGAAATCCTTTTAGAATTTATTTTTATTACAAATTTTTATTGAATACTTATAGAAACTAGTACTTTTTTTTGGCAAATTTTTAAAATTGGAAATTATTAAAGTTGAAAATTTTTAAAATTGAATAGCAAGTATTTTCAGTTATGTAACTAAGGTTTTTGTTCTTACTGAAAATTATTACACTTTATAATTTGATAAATTTTAGTCCGTATTTTAAACACCTTTGGTACCTGTTACCTGTCTAAGACCCCATGACCAAATCTACATAGTAGACCATCATTTTAGCTTTTATAAAATATTATTGTATAATAACTAAAGAAATATTTTGGGACAAATTAAATATAAAATAACAATTCACATTTCGAGATTTTGTTGCAAAATATTTCAAAAGTTTGTTTATAAATTAAATTACACCTAAAAGGTCACATAAAAGGTGAGTTCTAATTACAACCACTTAAATCAACTTGTTTCTACCGCGCACAGGCCTTGTTTGTCAAGGTTTGTGTTTCGGAATTTTAGAGTTGAAAGAGGGTTGTAACCACAATTAAGTAGCCTTCTTGTCTGTAATAGCTTTAGGAGGTGAGTTAACATTAAAAAAAAATCTATTTGTTGTTTTTAAAAACATCGACAGACATAATTTACAGCTTACAGCTGTTTAGTTTTAGCTTTTTTTTTGTTTTATTTTACAAATTGACAGCCAACAAGGCTGCAAGCAACCACTAATTTAGTTGAGAGATAACAGAAAACAAAGAAGAGAGCGAATGATAGAAGACTTTTTTTAGCTATAGCAGTTTATAGCTCTTCTCAGCCTTAAAAAAATAAATTTAAAAAAAAAAAAAATTTTTTTAATGTGATACTGAGGGTATCTATTTTCTTACAAAAAAATCCTTCAAATTTAATTAATAATGAAAGCTATGTACAAGAGAATTTTTTTTTTTTTTTTTTATATTGTCCATATTTTCAGAATATTTTTAGTTTAGTTTTTTTTTATATTGTCCATATTTTTAGAATATTTTTAGTTTTAGTTTTTTTTTATATTGTCCATATTTTCAGAATATTTTTAGTTTTAGAAGTCAAATTATATTACTCTTAAATTATTTTAAGTTTTTTAAACATTCAACATAAAATTAAATTTTTTAAAATTTAGACTGATGTTGAATTTGTCCGTGAAATGCGTCCTCGCAATTTAGACTACCTACACACCTCTTTGAATGATCCTATCTATCCTGTTAGTATTAAATTTATATATTATCATAATTTGATATGGTATTAGAATTTTAAAAAAAAAAATTTTTTTCAGCGCACACTACTTAGTCGTAATTTAGTATCAAATGATTTTCTTATGTAAGTTATTTTGTCTTTTTTTTGAAGTTTTTCTTTAATTAAAATTAATATATTTCTTTTTATTAAGTTAATATATTTCTTTTTTAATTAAAACTTTTAAATTAATATATTTCTTTTTTAATTAAAGTAAGCTTAAAATTGGCTAAAAAAGGTTTTATTTAAATAGAATTAAAATTTATACTGTATTTTTTTTTTTTTTTCCTAAAATCTTTATTTTAGCTTATTTTTTTTTAATTTTAAAAAAGGGATAGTATTTGGGGTCGTGTTCCTCCCCCTCGATTGCATCATTTTCAAACAGAAGATTTTGAGGTAAATGTTTAATTTATTAATTTTAACTTATATTCATTTTTTACTAAATTTTAATTGTCTAAAATATTAATTTTTTATTCCTTTTATAAACTATTTATTGTTTTTATTTTAGGCATTGTGGGATTTAACTGAAAGAATTGGCCCTGCTAAATTACGTGGGTTGTCAAAAACAGGTTAGTTTTTTACATTGACAAAATAAATTTATCTTTTTGATATAATTATTTTTAAGTAGCAAACAAAACAGTTTATAAATAATTCTTATAATAAAATACTGATCTCTATTTACAATTTATAAAAGTCCAGCGCTTAACTTATTTGGCTGTAAAGTAACTTTGTTTATTTCTGTTTTTTGGTGATATATTACATTGGTAATATATCATCAAAGTTTACCTAAAAATTGGTAAAATCCATGCCATGTTGTTTGGAAGCCATAATTAAAAATGGTTGTGGTGCAACAAAGTATTTTTAATAAAAATTGTAATATTTTAGACAAAAAAGTATGTAAATTAAATCGTACGGTCATTTTTTATGTCTACTTTTATTGCTATTTTTTTTAATATTGTTATTTTAATATTTGAAAATGTATCCATTGCAACAAATAAAAAATAAATGGTTGCCCTTTATTTCTTAAAAGCTATTTATAAGATAATTCATTTTTTTACAACTGTTTATATCAAATCAAATAAAGCTTTTTTTTTATAGAGTACATATTCTATCAAAAATATGTATGTAAACCTCAAATCAAATAAATTAAATTATAACAAACTTAAGTTTATCAACAAAAATAATTATAAAGTATTTGCTGTAACAACATTATACGCATTGTTGTTGCAGAGCATACTGAGATTTTTTTTTTTTTTTTTTGTTATTCACCTCCTTAAGGTCGAGAAGGCCACTACAGATGAGGAGGCTACTTAATAGTGGTTATAACCCTCTCTCAACTCTATGACTCAGAAACACAAACTTTGATAAACAAGGCTGCTGCGCTGAGAAATAAGTTGAGTGCGTACTACCAGGGACGTGGTGGGGATTGAACTCGGAACCTCACACTTATGAAGTGAGCGCTTTACCACTACCGCATGAGATGCTATTACCACTACCGCACCACTACCACATGAGATGCTATTACATCCACATACCACACCACTACTGCATTAGATGCTATTACATCAGTTAATGTTATAAATGGTCATAATTAGCTTTAAAACAATTTAAGGACCTTGAATAAACAACATAGTTCGACAAAGTATTACAAATTTTATTTATTCTGTTGTTGAATTACTTCTTGAGTAACACTTAGTTTTTTCACTTTTTATTCTTTTATTATGTCAATGTATGTTTGATGAAGGACCATCGCTTGTTAGTAAGGAAACCAGTTTTGGATTTTTGAACCAATTCACAATTTGTAAGCCATTCAATATTTTATAGTTGTATATTTAATCCTCTCTTGTTCTCCCTATTTTATAAAGTTGTTAAATTTAATTTCAAAAGTCTTTCTTCATATGGTAGGTTTTTGAGATCTGGAATAAACGTTGCAGCTCTTCTATGTACCTTTTCAAGTTCTACTATATCATTTTTTAGATTTGGGTTCCAAACTGGCGTTGCAAATTTGAGATGAGGTCTCACTAGTGTAAAATACAATGATTTAACTAAGTCCAAATTTAAATAAGTAAAAAAAAAATTTTTTGAACCCAGTGAACTTTGTGCTTTAGCAACTGCTGGTTTTACTTTTTTGTACGATTTTATTTTAAAAAGGTAATATTTACTTGCTATAAATATGCTATAAGAGATAATATTTACTTGTGATATTTTATTTAAAAATAAGTAATAATCTTATTATCATTATTAAAATTAAAAATAAAATGCTAAATAATTGCTAAATTATATTTTGATTCTTTAAATGATTAAATTTTATTGTTACATTTAAAAAGTGAATAGGCCTATTAATTAGGTGAAAAATTTTGATTTTGAAAAAGTTTTGATAACATTTTAATAAAAACTTATGATAAATGTTGAATAAAATCTAAATGGTCATTAAGTAAAATTGAATTGACCAATAGGAATTATGATATTAGTAAGACTTGACATAAGTAGTTGCTTTACTTTGATCAAATGTTTACAGTTATAACATGTGTCTTATTTATAAAGAGTAAAATCGTTAAAAGAAGTCACTTAATATTTCACTTGTAAAGTAAGGCATAGATTATGATTGTGTCTTTTTTGACTGCCTATTTCACATTTGCACAGAAAATAAGTTTAATATTGAATACATAGTTTGTTTCTTGTAAATTTTTACTGAAAGTAATGATAATTGATATATAACCATTAAGTATTTTTTTAGTTGCTGATGCAAGTAAATTTTAGAAATAGCATATTTCCTGATTTTAATTTATAGAAGTATTTTCATAAGATGATCTTTTTTGTTTTTGTTTTTTAGAATTAGACACTATCCCTTCATTCCGTTTCAGTACTGGTACTGCTAAAGAGACAAATAGTAAATGTGTTGTTTGCATGAGTGAATATGTCAACAGAGAAAAACTTCGACGACTACCATGCACTCATGATTTTCATTCTAAATGTATTGATAAATGGTTAAGGGTAGGATATCTTGTTATTTGATCTGTTTTAACTCAAATTATTTTAGTTATGAAGGAGGAAGGGGCTGCTTGGGCAGGGGTTTATGACTATTTTAGAGCAGAATTTTGGACTTATTTTTAGAAATTATGAGGTAAGTTGTCATGTTTTGGGTAGTTAGGCTAACATTTTCACAAAGTGTCTTCACGGAATCACACCCAAATGTTTTATCTGCAAAATAGTACTAATTTTGGCATTTTTAAAAAATCATTTACATTTTATTATTAAGGCAACTTTATAGGGGCAGTTTGTTCACTGCTGAACATTGTCAAACAGACCAATAGTTATATTATCTTTGATTTTATTTGGCAGTAATTGATCTTATTATTTTTATTATCATAATCTTTGTTGTAACTGGTTATAACCAGTGAATGTTTTTAATAAAACTATGACACCCGTTTCTTAAAAATTACAAGTCATAAATTAATTAAAATTTGTCTAATTTACTATTTCACTTGGTAAATTATTCCAATCATTTGCCGCTCTATTTGCAATAAATTTATTTCGGGTCAAATAATAAATTTACAAATATCTCTTGAATACTTCATACTGTGATTTTCTGAATTTCTCTTAGGTACTCGTACTGTGACCTTTTGTTGTAGTTTTAATTAGGTTTTAAAACTTGTCGGTAATACAATTTTACGCAGTTGATATCTTTAAATTTTTGAATTTCTGAATCAAATCCCTTCTTTTTTGTCTTTTTCCTAATGTTTTAAATCTGACTGTTTTCAGTCTTTTTTTTTTTTTTTTTTTTTGCAAAATTTTTAAAGTGATCATCAGGGATCATTCTTGTTACCCTGAGCTTAATACTTCTTAATAATTTATCAGCTTTTCTAAATAATACCAAACTAAAACAGAGAGCTTGAGTTAAGTGAGGGTTGAAACCACAATTAAATTTAAAAAAATTAAATAAAAATTAAAAAATATTACCTCCTTGACTGTAATAGACGCCCCTTCCCCTCTCTGTCGAATTTAGGGAGGTAATTAACAAACAAAAACAAAAAAAACTATAACACAACACAGTTGTTGTTTTGTACTGCAACACAAAATTGATTTATTGTAAAAAGAAAAACCAGAGTTAATATCTAAAATCTGCATTTTAGAGTCTCGAATCTCAATCTGCGAGTCTCGAGTCTCTAATAATTTTTTTTAAAATAACTATAAAATAATAAGCATATACAATGTTATGAAAAAATTTTTAAACTGGATTTGAACATGATCTGTTTATTAAAATGTACAAATTTTTAAATATAAGAAAAATAGAGAAAATATTAAAACCACAACTCAGCATTACCCAAAAAATAAGCTTGCTATAAATAATATAAAAATTAATCAGCTAATGTAACTATAATTTAAATCATGAACTTCATTTTTCATACTTGCTTTGCATTTTATTTTTAAAGTATGTAAGTAACGGTAAACGAAGTGCAAATACTTTCAGCTGATCGTTCAGATTAAAATCTTTTTCCTCTTTTAAAAGTTTTTTTATAGTTATATTTTTGTTATATTTTGCACTTTTTTATTGATTTTCTGTTTCTTCAATATTGAACTGTAGCAAGTATTTTTAATTTTTTTTCTAATATAAAAGTTTTTTTTTTGTAGATTTCAAATTAAATGAACTACTTTTATTTTTACTAATTTCTAAAATATCAATATTGATTTTGTAATACTTTTAAATACCTCCTCTGCTTGAGATTCATTTTAAATCTGTAGGTAACCACATCTAAACGTAGTGTTATTCTTCTGGTTTTTACTAAAGTAAGCCATGTAGCTTTTCCCATCCGAACTCCACTAATTTCTGTTTCTTTAATTTTTTTTAGTCGAATAGAACTTGTCCAGTTTGTCGTGATGATGTCAAAACCGCAAATCAATCGGAATAAATCTCAAGATACAAAACCATTGTTTGGTAATGCGCGTTTAAAACGCTTAAACCTATATGACTTAAATTTTTTATATAACTTGGTTAATTTTTTACAAAAAAAACTAAATAAAAATATCCCAGATATTTTTTTTTTTATTATTATTATTATAAATGCAACAGTATTTGTATAAATGTAATGGTTTTTGTTTTTTGAAATTAATGTAACTAAGAAACAAATATTTTTCAATCTTATAAAAAAGTATATTGTTGAATAAAAAAAAATTGTTGAATAAGTTTTAAATTTAAGTACACTTAATTTAATTTGGATAATTGTATTTTACTGAAAAATAAATAATTTTATTGATTTTTTTGTGTGTGTGTCTATAATTAAATGATAATGGTATCCTTTGATCAGTAGATGATAATGGTATTCTTTGATGAACGTTTGAAAAGAACAATGCAGCGATTTATAAAAACAAATTTTCAGTGTACAAACTGTATTTTTTTTATAAAACATCTTTCTTGATTATATTTTTTAAATTGTTTTCAAAAATCTTTAGTAAGGAGAAGCGGTTGATAAAAAAGTTCATATAACACTCGAAAAAATAAAAAATGGTGCTACACCAGCAATTCAACAATGTTTCCAGAAGCAAAAAAGTCTTTATTTTCTTTAAATCTTGTTGGTAATCAGAACTCAAAGTGAGATGCTCTTACACTAAAAAAAAACGTTAATTTTTGATAATAATGCATATTAGGTACAACCAGGTACGTAAAAGACACAAGTATGTAAAAACCTTTTTAAAGCTCTAAGTGCAAACATATATTAAAAAAATTAACAATTATCCTCAAAAGTTTAAGGGTAATTATTGTATAAACTAAATACTCTTACTTTCGCTGTTAATAAAAAACGAATATAAATTGATTATATTTACTTTATATAGCTTAATGGTAATGGTATTTAATGATAAATAGAAAAATGGTGGAGAACTGTAAATAAGGGACATTTTTTATACCCTGACTCCAATCAATTTGAACATACGAAAACTTACTACTTAAATTCTCAAAGGTTATTGCTATAGGCTTGGTGAATCATTTCTTTGCTGAACTTTTTTTACAAATATTACCTGAGGAATTCAGTCTCACAGTAACAAGCATCCTTGCTGCTGGTGCAACATTGAGTCGACAAAATTGAACAACTGTGGCCAACTCAGAACATTTCAATCAGAAATTTCAACTCAGAACAAACAATCAGAGAGCAACATCAAAAGTTTATTTTATCTGGTGCTGATCTAAAGAAATTAAAAGAATTCAAGAATGCTGCTCATCCATCAATACTTCGATTCCCAGATGGAAAGCTAATCTTAGAAGCTATTCCTCCAATGGAACTTCATTTGCTTCTTGACGTTGTTACCATCTTATTAAGCATTTGGTTCAAGTTTTTTCAAAAACAATAGAATGGTTGACTTCAATATATATACCAATACAGCCGTACCATGGTGGTCACTTCAATGGCAATGATTGCATGAAGTTGCTGGAAAAAACTGACACTCTGAAGCAGATAATCGTGACTGATAAGGCATTTGAAGCATCATCCATCTACCATGTTCCACATTCGTTTCTCAGAGTTATTAATTCTTGTTTCGGATGCTCACTCTCTCCAGACTTTGAGAGAAAGATTCAAGAGTTTAAGAGCAATTGTCTAAAGTTGACTGTTTCTGTCACACCAAAAGTTCATGCTGTCTTTTACCATGTTCCACAATTTCTAAAGCACCATAAAACTGGTCTTGGAATTTACAGTGAGCAAGCAACAGAGGTACTCCAAACTTCAAGCCTCATTGGCAAAGATTCAAAAGGATTATGTCTCACCCAGATTATTCCAACAGCTGTTGAATTGTGTTGTTAATTTCAATAGCAAAAAATTCTAAGAAACACAAAAGGGTACAACGAATATACTTGTATTAATTAAATTTAGAAATGTTGTGAATAATAAATAAATAATGTAAATGTTGTGTGCTGCTCTATTACCATTTAAGCAGTGCTTTAAACAACGCGAAATCTGTAAATATTCCAAATCGTGGTGGACAACGGACCTTGCAAAATGCAAAGAAATTCTTTCATTTAACTATAAACCATAGTTAAATGAAAGAATTTCTTTGTATTTTATAACTTATACTGAAAGCATCCTAAATGAAATAGTCTCAGAATGTAAAGTAGAATCAACAATAAATGGCATTTATAATGGTGTAATTGCATACGCAGATGATGTAATTTTGCTAAGTCCTACATCTCTGGTCTGCGCTCCATATGTTACTCCATATGTTTAAAATCTGTTAATCAGAACTGATTAACAGATTTCAAAAATATGGAGTAACAAACTTTATCAAGCTAAACACTGAGAAAACGGAATTTCTGATATCTGGAAAAAGCATTATTTCCTACTACGTTATTCAAATTAACGGAGCTTATATATACCTGTAAAATAAATTAAAACATCTGGGTTTCCAATTGGATAACGATACTGCAAAAACAAAATTTCAGCACTCCAAAAAACAAATTTAAATGAGCGTATAACTCAGTTTCAGTTGATTGCAATAGCTCTAATCGACTGTGGTTTCGCTACTGCCAGCTATCACAATAGTCCATTTGTACAATACCTTAACTGTGCCGAAGCTTATTTATGGTTTTGAGCTATGCAAATATGATATTAGTTTTCTTTGCAAAATAGACGCTGTTGGAAGAGCAGTCTTAAAATCATTTTTTTGGATCCCTCGAAGTACAGTAAAAATTACCTACATTCATTTTTTAAAATAGAGGATATTTTAAATATTCTGTATAGGAACAAAGTAAATCTTTTTATCAAGCTGTTGAAAAATCAAACTTGCTAATAATAATCTTGCTAATTGCTACTGAGAATCAATTAATTAAAGGCAATAAAAAATTCTTTAACGAAATGTTTGAAGCCTGCAACACGCTTAAACTTCGTCCAGTGCATGATAAATGGCAAAAAAATTAAATTCACGCAATCTTTCGAAGACCTGCAAGCTGACGTAGTGTCAATATTGAAAGAAACGTTAGAGTTTTGGAATTTGAAAGAAAAGAGAGAGTCGTTTAAAATTTTGATGGAAGAGAATGTTTCGAGAAGTCTGATCCAATAATTTGTGGAAAACACACCGGCTGGTTATGAGCATTTAATGCTAACAATTACGAGAACCGTGTCGTTTTAGCTGATTTTAATTTAATTGGTGACTATTTTATTATAATTATTATAACTTATTTTACCTGTAATTTATTGCCGGGTGATAAAGAGAAAGTATAATAACAATACTATTCCTGTATGTTTTTGAACCACATAAAAAAAGAAAGAAAGAAAAAAAAGAATTAAGGGAGCGTTCCAAAAATGAACCTTTTGATGAATTTTTGTATCTTCTGTTAAAATGTTTAATTCTGTCCCAAACATTGAATGAAACTTTACAACTAAACTGAAAAACAATCGACTGAATAATTTAGATAATAAAGACAGAGGGTCAAAAAGATACTTAGTCCTGAGTGTTATTTTGGAAGCTTTTTTTCTTAAAAACAACCCTGTTTGAGAAAACTTTCAAACAGGGTTCAACCTTCTAAAGTTTACTGACATTAATTACGAGTAATAAAAATTTTTAAACCTCTTGTTTTTTATATTCTGTTGAAAAATTGAAAGCAAAAAAAAAAAAAATCAGAGCAATCAAACGATTTTATATTAGCAATCAGTGTCCCTGAGAATAACTATTAAAAAAATCAGTTAAATAAAGAATGTTTTTATTTATTCAAAGATTTTTTGTTGACTTATGCTAAAATTTTATCTTCAGATGTTTTAACGTTTTGGACTTGTGTCACATGAGTCCAAGTTTTTCACTTAATAATTTATTACAGAACCTTTAAAAATAAGTTTAAATTTTTAGTTTTTATCAAAACTTTAATAAATTTAAAAAATACTTACTTAAATAAATACTTTACATTAAAAAATACTTCAAAACTTTTATAAAACTCATTAATATGTTGAAACCAAAAAGATTTATGAATTTTTCAAATAATTTGGATTCATGATCTTATTTCTTATAGAATTTTAGTCTTAATTTGTTTATACATATTCATTTTAAGCACACACACAAAATTAAAATGAAGAAAAATAACAATTTATGGGACTTGAAGTTTCATGTTGGCAATCATCAGACATAAAATTAAAAAAAAAAACAATTCAAAAAATTACAAATGCAATGGAACCTGCCTATTGAGCAACTAATGTTTATATAATAACATTATATACCAAGCAATAGTATGTTCTTACAAACCTGAATACAAAGACAAAGTATGTATTGGCTCAAGTGCAATCTCTTTTAAAGTTCGTTACGCGAACCATTTTTTTTTTTTTCTTTTAATTTTTTTTTTTAAGGTGCCCCAAGAAGTCATGACGGTCTTGTCACAGAGCACCGCAGAAGTACATTCAACCAGGAAGTTCACGCCTCCTTCCTTACCGTGACGCGAAAATAAGTCCAGAGCTCGATTCGCACCTGGATCTCCTGCTTATAAAGCAAGCGCTATAACCACTGCGCCACGGCTGCACAAATTTTAAATCATTTAACGCTAATAAATAATAACTTGACACAGAGCTTTCCAAAAAATATGAGAGTTAAAAAGAAAGTTATTTTGTACTATATATTATGGAAAGTCATAAGGTGTTCAGTGACGCTTCCAGGAATTTTTGGTGAGGGGGAGGGGTATTTTGTATCACATTTGCGTCTTCTAAAAAAATTATCCTCCGTTTCTAAGATACTTTAAGACTTTCCAATTCTGGTAGGAGGGGGAGAGATGCATACCCCTGATCCTCCCACCTAGATCCATCACTGAAGGTATTGCAGGCCATACACATGGTCGACGACATGGGTTTCAAAGTGGAGTTTTTAATTTAATTTCTAAAAAAAGTCCTCTATATCTAAAATTTTCTTAAAAAAAAAAAAGGTCCTTAAAAAAAAAAAAGGGGCACGTGCCCATGGCACCCTTCCCGGTTTCATCGACCCTGACACAACCCGGTTTCAAAAGATTGTCATCTTTGTTTAAACGAAAAATTTGAAATCTTATTTTATAAAGGCACTAAATTAATTAACAAACGGGGCGAAATGGTGATGTGCAGGTCAAATATAAAATGATATATTCAGTGATATAAAATATATATTCAGTGATATCAAATATAAAATGATATATTCAGTGATATAAAATCTATATTCAGACACAAAAACAAATTTTTGTTGTCTTCCTACGACACTAGTGATTGGACAGCCATTATTCTTTATATTATTTTTTTCTCTCTTAGATTGAACGTCGCTATAGATATAAGAACTCGTTCCACTGTATTTGTAATTTTTTAAACAGTTTTGTTCAATTTTTGAATTAATATGTTTTGACTGACAATTGCCTACAAGGTATGAAACTTCTATAAAAAATAAAAAAAACGTTGTATAAGTACAAAATAAAGTGTAATAAAAGGCAATAAAAACAATGTAAAATACAATTATGAAACCATTAACAAATTCAACAAGATCCGGTAAATAAGATATTAAAAAAACACGGAATTTTAAAAAAGCTTAAAAACAACTTAGATATTATTATTCTAAAGCCAAAGTAAGGAAATGGTGTGGAGAAAATTATATGATGACAAAATCAGGCAGAAAAGTATATGATGACGGAATTTTTAAAATAATAAATGATAGGCTAATTTGAATCAAATTACTTAAAAAACTACGGATTTTTTTTTTGCGAAAATTAAAATGGGCTTCCAAAAATGCATAAATTCAATTCTTCTGATAATCAATTATATTTTAGACCTATTGTTGCATCAATTGTAACTTAAAATTATCAACTTGCCAATTTTTTAAACGATCTTTTATCTCCACTGATACCTTCACAGTTCTACACCAAAGACTTTTTTCTTTTGTTGAAGATGTTATTCAATTATCCGATGGTGTTGCCATGGGATCCTCATTAGCAATTGTTCTCGCTAATTTATTTATGGGTGTTTTTGAAGAAAAATGGTTAAAATTCTATACATGTATAAATATGTATACAACATTTAAACCACACGTAAACGACATTTTTGCTGCTTTTCTTTTAGAAATCGATTTCTCCTCTCTCCATTTCATCAATGGTAAGCACAGCTCAATCTTGTTCACAATAGAAAAAAAAGAATCAAATATTTCCTTTTTGGATTCAACTTATATAAATCATTAACTTATATAAATCGAAATCTTCCCTACAAAATTTTTCAAAAGAAAACCTACTTTGCATTCTTCTCTAGTATACAAAGTCTTATTATCAAGATGCTTAATTGAAAGAACGTTTAAAATTAAAAACACTAAACATGGCTTTCAATCTGATATAAACGAACTTTTTTAAAACTACAAAAAGAAATATGTAATCATTTTGGTTAATAAGCAAAGTTCACAACTAAGAGAAAAAATCTCTAATACAAATCAAGCTAAATCAAAAGATAAACTTTTAATAAAATATTTCAAACATTGGAATTAAGTAACTTAAGTATGATAATTTTCCCTACATTGGAAAATTATCGTACTTAACTAAAACGAGATTAAGTCATATTATTAGTAGACATTGTAAATCAGTTTCCGTTAACTTAGTTTTCACTTATTTAAATTCTAACGTATTTTTACCTAGGTAAAAATACGTTAATTCCTAAGGTAATTCCGACTGAATTTGCGACTTTTAGGTTATTCCGGTTCCGGTTGGAATTACAATATTTTCAGGCCGGAATGCTCTTTTTACCTTTTTTTTAAGACATGTGACACAGACTGAGTAAATTAAATCAAAAAATCATTGTCATACATGTCTATAAAGAACTATAGGTAAACCTAAGTAAATAATTCTTAACAAACACAATGTAATGTTATTTGCAGTAATCAATTATGTAAGGATTTCTAGAAGTTTAGGAATATTGTGGTACAAAAATCCAGTTTTGGGCAACAAACTAATTTCTTTTTTATCAAAAATGTTACCTGCTTCTTAGAATAGTCTCATTTTAAATGTTACTTAAAATTTAAGCAATTAAAAAGTATAGAATGCCTAATATAGTAAATATTTCAATTTTAACCTAAAAGGAAAAATAGAAAACAAAGAAATAATTTTAAGTATAAATATTATGCAGGTTAAATCTTTCAATAAATAAAGTTGTAAGAAAAAATAAAAACAACATATTAGATTTAAATAAAACAAGAATCAAATTAATGAAATTGGTTATATATATAATATAGGTTATAAATATATACTATGTAGCCACGATGCTGTGATGCAGGCTTTCACTTTCAATCTTGAAGGTAAAAAATTACATAAGTATAATTCTTGTTCCGGCCGGAATTCCTGAAATTTTATTAACAATTACAACAAATCCGGTTCCGGTTGATTTGTTGTAATTGTTTAATTTAAAATTTCCGTTCCGGTACACCCCTACCTTAAGGTCCAATTCCGAAAGAGTTCAAATCATTCGTTGTTTTTAAATTTGTTTGCGCAAGATTGTTAAAATAGCGATAAATGTTTTTCTATTTGAGACTCTTCTTTCAATAAATTTGATCTTAAAGAAAAGTTTACTTTCCTTTAATTTGAGTTTAAATACATATATGCATGTAAGATTCTTCTTTCAATATATTTGATCTCAAATTAAAGGATAGAATGTATATAAGATACTTCTTTCAATATATTTGAACTCAAATAAAAGGAAAGTATGTATATAAAAAGGCAAAAGCCAAATATGAACAACATGTTAAATTGAGTCTCTCTGCTTAACTATAATTAGCATTGTTTATATATATTTGTATAGTCTTTTATTGCTTGCTTTTTATTACATTTGATTTGCCAGATATTATTAAATTTGTTTATGGTTTTATAAATGTATTTTACATTATTTTTATCGTCTTTTATGAAACCTTTTTTTGTACCTATATTAAGTTTTTGTTTATTATAAAGTATAAACTTTAAATATCATTTAACTGACACAATGGGCCTGAGCATGATCAAAATTTTTATTTGTATCCAATTTTTTCACATTGCAGGTCTGAAAGATGTTACTTTTCTCAACTCTATAAAAGATCTGTTAAAATTAAAATGATTGAATAAAATGATTATATATGAATGCATATCACATATGTTGTTTATTTTATCTATAAAGATTTATATACCATATACAACTTATATATGTTAGTATATTGGTGCTATACATTGCAGTAAGACTATTGTTATGACATCCCTTAAAATAATTAATATATTTTTTACTAATACTGTTCTATACATTATTTTTTTAACACCAGCATTTATATAAAGTTATGTTATCTAACAAATCAAGGAAACTTTCATCCTGTCCTACCTCATTATTTTTAAATTGTTTTATTATTTTTAAATAGAAAACAGAGAAAAAAAATTATTTAAAAAAATAAAACCAAAAGAGCAGAATAATTTCATACAACTAGTGTGCCTTCTATATCTTTCTAAAGAAAAGGTAGTCCACAATTTAGGCTTATTAAACCAAGGGAGTTCGGTGAAATGAGTATAGATTATAAAAATATCATAAAAAATCATTGCTGGAAAGAATATAATTTTCAAAATAATAATCTGCCTAAAAAATTATGTCCTTCATGCTGAAGAAAACTAATTGGACGAGAGAAAAAAGATACCGGATACAAACCATTTGTTTTTCTACCAGAATACGAAAGTACGAAAGTAAATAACATTTAAAAAGCTATGAGAGGAGCCAGATTTTTTTATATGTAAAAAAGGTCGCGAAACTATTAACAGTGAAGAAAAAAAACTCACATAGCGCCAAAAACCTTATTGTTGAAATAAGTGTTTAGTTTATTTTACCAATATTGAAATTAAGAAACCACACTTTAGTTTAGGGCAATTGGAAATGCTGCAAAATAAGCTTCATGTTAGGCAAGAATTTAATATATAATTTTAATTTTACGATTATAATTATGCAAAAATTATTTCTAGCGACAAAAAAATGTTAGAGATTGCTAAGTTTCTTAGGTACAAGGCTGAAGATAGAAGTTTTGTTACAAGCAACTACAGAGCTATAAGAGTAACAGAAAACTCATTACTAGTTCCGTTATTCAGTTCTGAATTTTTAAATGTTTTCACAAAAGATAAAGTGCAAAATTTATATGAGGTAATCTAATGTTTTAGCAAAGGTTATGTATTGATAAATAATTTTATTGATTTAATCAATCAATAATTTCTCTAGCATGTTGAACAAGAGGTTCCTGAGGTAATTTGGAATGATGTAGAGAAGCTGACACCTATGGCAATGAACCAGAGGAAACTACACAATGAGATATTAAAGTGGGAATAGATAATGGACAAGGCTTTTTAAAGTGTACTGCCTCTATAACATACAAGCCTAATCAAAGAGGTCAGGAAACTCCTCAAAGCGAACAAAGCATCCAGAAGGTTATGAAAAAAAGAGTTTAAAGATTCCAGTGTTTTTAAAACCTTTATCCTAGCAATTGTAACTCACATGGATGAAAGTTATGTAAACTTAAGAATGCTTATTGGAAAACCTAATATAGGATCTTTATACTAAATATTGTCAGAAAACAATAAGGTTCAACTAGAAATGGTCGGAAAGCAATATGCATCTTCTAAACACCCGTGTCCATCTGCGAAACTGAGATACCTTTAGTATCTAAAGCTAAGACAAACACAATCAGTTCTTTGGATCAATAGCACCAAAAATGATTATAAAATTGTTCTAAACTTAGTCAGGCCAAAAATTAATATTTTAAATAAATTATTTTATATACATGGTCTTGGTATTCATGGGACAAAATAAATCAAGGCCCTAATGTCTTTCAAAAAAGTTATAGAAGGGTGTTTTGGAAAACATTTTGTAAAACTTACAAAGATGATATCAAAAACTTCTCAGATGACTACAGAATCCTAGGAGCCAGTGTAACAGTTAAATTTCATATTGTTGAGCAATATATTGCAGAGTTTATCTACCTTAAAGGGGCCACATTTGGTAAGTGTTTTTTTTACATGAAATATTTATTAGATAATATTGAATATTTAGGTAAATATTTGGGGATTCTTTGGACTTTATTTTAAATTTAAAAAAATTTTTTAAATTAAATTACGTTATATAAAAAATATTTAGGCCTTGGTTGTTGGACGGAACAGACTTTGGAAGCAGTACACCAGGGTTTCAAGCAGTTTAGGAACTAAAGAAAAATCGGGCAGTATCACCCCAATTATTCGAAAACATTAAAATATGCTGCATACAATATCGCTCACTTTTGAAATATAAAGTAGAGTTTTTGAAATATAAAGTACTTATTAAATAATTTATGTAAATTATTTAATTAGTGCTCAATAAGACATTTTGTGTTGTGGATACCAAAGCACAATATTAAATATTAGGGTTTAATCATGTATAAAAAGTCACTACAATAACAATATTAATGTAAGTATAACGCAATGATAGAGTTAATGATAGAACGTAATTAATATATATCCCTGTGGATACGGTACGTTTTTAAAACAGTCTTTGTTTTAATTAGGTTTAAACCTAATAAAAACGTCCAAAAAGCGTTTAAAAAACGCACCGTGCCCACTGGGATGGTTTGCTGAAGCGTCAAGTCTCAAACGACAAGAAATAACATCGCGGTTTAAGAATGCGCTAAAAACATAACAGTCTTCTCCGCTTTTGAAATTTTTCATGGGAATTATTCCTTTCAATGAGAGAAAGATCCTTTGGTCTTTACTTTGTTCCCTGGATTGCTGTTGGACCGGAATTTCATAACTACTAAACTCTACTGATATGTCTACCTTGTTAAGTGGGGTAAGGTCTTTGGTTGAAACTATTTTTATCTTTGCATCTTAAAATTTGACTTGTGCTAAATAAGGAGATATTGTCTCCACAAGCTGGAATTTTTCAACGAGTGGATCCCCTTTTGTTATAATTGCCGTTTGTGAAATATTGCGTAATCCTGTTAAAAAGTATTGTAATCTGTTAAAAAATCTGGTAGTACAGTGCCTACTGTAACATCCTCTGATGTGGTGTTTTATTGGTAGCGGTACACAGTAGTCCTCTTACTGAAGATAGAGCCACTTGTAGAACAACTCCCCACTTTTCTTTTCCCAGATTTACCGTTTTTAGGGCTAGACTGACAGCTTTAAGCATAGTCTTGTTTGTCCTTTCGCATTGCTCGTTGCCTTGTGGATGGTAGGAATTAGTTCTAGTTTTAATGACACCTTTTCTTTCAAGGAATTCTTTGAGTTTCACACTTTTAAACCGTATCTCAATTGGTACGTATTTAGGAGAGTGAACTAACTAACGAAAAAAGGCTGAAGAGATGACGTATAATACATACAATACAAACGTATCTACAGTGATATTGTGACACGATAAGGCAAATGGATATTGCGAGTATTTATCAACTACCACGAGAAGGTACTTATTTCCTGTAGTGGATTACAGAGGACCGACAAAATCGTTTATCCATAAACGTTCTCTCGCTCTTGTTGCTTTTATAATAAGACGACCTCGTGGAGTTTGTAGAAACGTGGTTTAAGTTAGTTGCATGTTGTACACTGTTTAGTTAATTGTTGATTTAAGTGGTTGAGTAAGGCAGATTTCGAGTTTTACACTATTGTAACATTCTTTTTGTTCCTGGATGACATAGCTGAGCGTGGATGTCGTATAGTGTTTTCAAAGTACTTTGTATTAAACAACATCGGGAGAAGGATTCAGCAGCAATATTTTCTTGGC